>NC_044194.1:32107690-32417690 GCF_900880675.1 Sparus aurata
TGATGTAGGCCACGCCCACTTTTGCATAATTTTCCATTCGCAAATTTGCAAACAAAGTAAAACCTACTTTTTCGAACTCCTCCTAGACGATTTGACCAATTTGCACCAAACTTTGCATGTAGCATCTGTAGACCCTCCTGACAAAAAGTTATCAAAAGAATTTTGATAGTCCATAAACTGCCCGAAATATAAAATGACAAATTCCTGCATATTGTGTTGTGAAAACAGACAATCTTGCATACTTTTCAAAATACTGTCTGATTATCACATAAATACTCTTCATTGTGTGGTTAGGGCATGATGAGGTTTGTGTAAAATTTGGTTGGGCAAATCGGCCAATAGATGGCGCTCTGGTCGCAGTCCTCTTCAAAACTCATAAGCGTTTTTGGCTCCAACAGCACCCTCTGCTGGTGCAAAGAGTCAGGACATGCTCAGTCACAGAAATTGTAAGAAAGCTCTACAGGTAAAGGTCCAACAGCGCCCTCTACTGGTGCAAAGAGTCAGGACTGCTCAGTCACTAAAATGCGAAGACCAGTCAGTGAGCAGACCGTGTGGAGCCGCATGGACTTTCTGTGTGTTTCCCTAATGATGTGTGCATTCTTGAGGAAATGTAAGTGGTTTTGCTTGTAGTTATGGATAATTTGATCACTATTGCAGTTTACACATAGCCTGTGTCTCAGTAGTAGTTAGCTGCACTTTGCTTGCACTGCAGCTACATTTGGATGTGAGGACTTAATGATGAATATTCGTTTTTAATGCCGATTTTCAACTCATTCTGTTTCTTGGGATTGTGACCATGCTCATTACAGTTTAAAGCTCGAAATATGTACTGTGGTTAACAGTCAGTATAAAGCTATCATGCTGTTTAGCCGTCTATAGGGTTCGAACACTGTACTCGTGAAACCCCCCTTAGGGAGCCAATCATCATCACTTATGCGGTTGTCTCGCTCCTCCCTCCTCCCTCACCGGAGGAAAAAAAAATTTAGACCATCGACTCAGTCTTTGTCCGGGGAATTATGCAGCAGTTCACACAATTTTTCTGACTTCAGCGTACATTATTCACACCGACAATAGCAGGCCACCGAATTATAAAGCAACGACTTCCTCAGCGGAAGGTGTTGCTTGTGCAAGCCCCGACGGCAGCAAGCCCCGACGGCAGCATGCATCGACGGCAGCAGGCCCCGACGCGCGTGGACTGCGAGGGCCCGTTCAACGCTGCTTGCAGCTTTAATTAGGGCCCGAGCAGGGAACCTGCGAGGTCCCTATTGTAATTGTAATGATTATTATTCTTTTTTTTTTCCTTCGTCCAAAATGATCGCATTTTTCACTGCCTGAACATACCCAAAAACTCACCAAACTTGGAATATAAGTCACACCTGGCGAAAAATTTTATAATCTATTGTCGTCCTGAATTTCCATCACTAGGTGGCGCTGTTATTAAGGAAAGCGCGTTTTGGCTAATAACTCCCATATACTTTGTCGCACATTCAAAAACCATATATCCACGCGTTCAGTGGATTCTGCTGAATCTCCTGGTATAGGCCACGCCCATTTCCGCCTAGCGTTTTTTTTCGCTACGTCGCAAAATGTCAAAAACCTACTTTTTCGAACTCCTCCCAGGGAATTTCACCGATTTGCACTAAACTTGGCATATAGCTTCTGTGGACCCTCCTGGCAAAAAATTATCAAAAAAATGTTTGATAGGCCACACAATACTCAAGTTATTAAATAATAACTTCCTGCAGATTTGGTTACAAACAGGAACTGTTTCATATCTTCACATTGATGTGGTCTAATGACATGAAACTCAGGATACTACTTTGCCATGAACCCCTGAGAACATCTGCAAAATTTTAGGCGATGACCACAAGGTGGCGCTCTTTAAATTGATGTATTTTATATCTCCACAACGGTGCATCGGAATAAGACGAAACTTGGTACATTCATTGTCAGTGCCCTCCTGAGGACATCTGACAAAGGGTTTACCGTTCCACCAGTAGTTGGCGCTCTGGCGTCACTTTAATTGCATAATTGGCCCTGTGCCCACACCATAACACTTATGGAAATGAAATTCATAGAGGTGCTATAGAATGGCCCCTGTGACTCACTCAGCGAAAATGACCACCAGGTGGCGCTATTTTCAATTTAAAGGCGTTTTTGGCTCATAACTCCCACTTAATATGTTCCACATTATTAATCCTCATATATATGTATTCCGTGAATTTAGCTGAATTGTTTGATGTAGGCCAAGCCCACTTTTGCAGTAACTTTCCATTCGCAAATTTGCAAACAATGAAAAACCTACTTTTTCGAACTCCTCCTAGACGATTTGACCAATTTGCACCAAACTTTTCATGTAGAATCTGTAGACCCTCCTGACAAAAAGTTATCAAAAGAATTTTGATAGTCCATAAACTGCCCGAAATATAAAATGACAAATTCCTGCATATTGTTTTGAAAACAGACAATCTTGCATATCTTTACAAAATACTGTCTGATTATCACATAAATACTCTTCATTGTGTGGTATGGCATGATGAGGCTTTGTGTGAAATTTGGTGCAAATCCGCCAATAGATGGCGCTCTGGTTGCAGTCTAATCAGTGTCAATGGGATCTTCAAGTCCTCTTCAAAAATCATAAGCATTTTTGGCTCATAACTCCCACTTAATATGTTTCACATCATTAATCCTCATATATATGTATTCCCTGAATTTAGCTGAATTGTTTGATGTAGGCCACGCCCACTTTTGCAGTAATTTTCCATTCGCAAATTTGCAAACAAAGGAAAACCTACTTTTTCGAACTCCTCCTAGACGATTTGACCAATTTGCACCAAACTTTGCATGTAGCATCTGTAGACCCTCCTGACAAAAAGTTATCAAAATAATTTTGATAGTCCATAAACTGCCCGAAATATAAAATGACAAATTCCTGCATATTGTGTTGAAAACAGACAATCTTGCATATCTTTTCAAAATACTGTCTGATTATCACATAAATACTCTTCATTGTGTGGTATGGCATGATGAGGCTTTGTGTAAAATTTGGTGCAAATCGGCCAATAGATGGCGCTCTGGTCGCAGTCTAATCAGTGTCAATGGGATGTTCAAGTCCTCTTCAAAACTCATAAGCGTTTTTGGCTCCAACAGCACCCTCTGCTGGTGCAAAGAGTCAGGACATGCTCAGTCACAGAAATTGTAAGAAAGCTCTACAGGTAAAGGTCCAACAGCGCCCTCTACTGGTGCAAAGAGTCAGGACATGCTCAGTCACACTAAAATGCAGAAGACCAGTCAGTGAGCAGACCGTGTGGAGCCGCATGGACTTTCTGTGTGTTTCCCTAATGATGTGTGCATTCTTGAGGAAATGTAAGTGGTTTCTGCTTGTAGTTATGGATAATTTGATCACTATTGCAGTTTACACATAGCCTGTGTCTCAGTAGTAGTTAGCTGCACTTTGCTTGCACTGCAGCTACATTTGGATTGTGAGGACTTAATGATGAATATTTCGTTTTTAATGCCGATTTTTCAACTCATTCTGTTTCTTGGGATTGTGACCATGCTCATTACAGTTTAAAGCTCGAAATATGTACTGTGGTTAACAGTCAGTATATAAAGCTATCATGCTGTTTAGCCGTCTATAGGTTCGAACACTGTACTCGTGAAACCCCCCCCTTGAGCTGCAATTTCATCCTCTTCTTCAGATTTCATCATGCAGCAGGTGACATCTCACATCCCATCAGTCGATCAGTTCTTCTCTGACCTGGCATCGACTCAGTCTTTGTCCGGGCAATCATGCAGTAGTTCACACAGTTTTTCTGACTTCAGCGTACATCATTTCAGACCGTACATCAACGACTTCCTCAGCGGAAGGTGTTGCTCGAGCATGCCCCGACGGCAGCAAGCCCCGACAGCAGCATGCATCGACGGCAGCAAGCCCCGACGGCAGCAAGCCCCGACAGCAGCATGCATCGACGGCAGCAAGCCCCGACGGCAGCAAGCCCCGACAGCAGCATGCATCGACGGCAGCAAGCCCCAACCGCAGCAAGCCCCGACAGCAGCATGCATCGACGGCAGCAAACCCCGACGGCAGCACGCCCAACGCGCGCGCGGACTGCGAGGGCCCGTTCATCACTGCTTGCAGTTTTAATTCTTTTTTTTTTCCTTCGTCCAAAATGATCGCATTTTTCACTGCCTGAACATACCCAAAAACTCACCAAACTTGGAATATAAGTCACACCTGGCGAAAAATTTTATAATCTATTGTCGTCCTGAATTTCCATCACTAGGTGGCGCTGTTATTAAGGAAAGCGCGTTTTGGCTAATAACTCCCATATACTTTGTCGCACACTCAAAAACCATATATCCACGCGTTCAGTGGATTCTGCTGAATCTCCTGGTATAGGCCACGCCCATTTCCGCCTAGCGTTTTTTTTCGCTACGTCGCAAAATGTCAAAAACCTACTTTTTCGAACTCCTCCCAGGGAATTTCACCGATTTGCACTAAACTTGGCATATAGCTTCTGTGGACCCTCCTGGCAAAAAATTATCAAAAAAATGTTTGATAGGCCACACAATACTCAAGTTATTAAATAATAACTTCCTGCAGATTTGGTTACAAACAGGAACTGTTTCATATCTCCACATTGATGTGGTCTAATGACATGAAACTCAGGATACTACTTTGCCATGAACCCCTGAGAACATCTGCAAAATTTTAGGCGATGACCACAAGGTGGCGCTCTTTAAATTGATGTATTTTATATCTCCACAACGGTGCATCGGAATAAGACGAAACTTGGTACATTCATTGTCAGTGCCCTCCTGAGGACATCTGACAAAGGGTTTACCGTTCCACCAGTAGTTGGCGCTCTGGCGTCACTTTAATTGCATAATTGGCCCTGTGCCCACACCATAACACTTATGGAAATGAAATTCATAGAGGTGCTATAGAATGGCCCCTGTGACTCACTCAGCGAAAATGACCACCAGGTGGCGCTATTTTCAATTTAAAGGCGTTTTTGGCTCATAACTCCCACTTAATATGTTCCACATTATTAATCCTCATATATATGTATTCCGTGAATTTAGCTGAATTGTTTGATGTAGGCCAAGCCCACTTTTGCAGTAACTTTCCATTCGCAAATTTGCAAACAATGAAAAACCTACTTTTTCGAACTCCTCCTAGACGATTTGACCAATTTGCACCAAACTTTTCATGTAGAATCTGTAGACCCTCCTGACAAAAAGTTATCAAAAGAATTTTGATAGTCCATAAACTGCCCGAAATATAAAATGACAAATTCCTGCATATTGTTTTGAAAACAGACAATCTTGCATATCTTTACAAAATACTGTCTGATTATCACATAAATACTCTTCATTGTGTGGTATGGCATGATGAGGCTTTGTGTGAAATTTGGTGCAAATCCGCCAATAGATGGCGCTCTGGTTGCAGTCTAATCAGTGTCAATGGGATCTTCAAGTCCTCTTCAAAAATCATAAGCATTTTTGGCTCATAACTCCCACTTAATATGTTTCACATCATTAATCCTCATATATATGTATTCCCTGAATTTAGCTGAATTGTTTGATGTAGGCCACGCCCACTTTTGCAGTAATTTTCCATTCGCAAATTTGCAAACAAAGGAAAACCTACTTTTTCGAACTCCTCCTAGACGATTTGACCAATTTGCACCAAACTTTGCATGTAGCATCTGTAGACCCTCCTGACAAAAAGTTATCAAAATATTTTTGATAGTCCATAAACTGCCCGAAATATAAAATGACAAATTCCTGCATATTGTGTTGAAAACAGACAATCTTGCATATCTTTTCAAAATACTGTCTGATTATCACATAAATACTATTCATTGTGTGGTATGGCATGATGAGGCTTTGTGTAAAATTTGGTGCAAATCGGCCAATAGATGGCGCTCTGGTCGCAGTCTAATCAGTGTCAATGGGATGTTCAAGTCCTCTTCAAAACTCATAAGCGTTTTTGGCTCCAACAGCACCCTCTGCTGGTGCAAAGAGTCAGGACATGCTCAGTCACAGAAATTGTAAGAAAGCTCTACAGGTAAAGGTCCAACAGCGCCCTCTACTGGTGCAAAGAGTCAGGACATGCTCAGTCACACTAAAATGCAGAAGACCAGTCAGTGAGCAGACCGTGTGGAGCCGCATGGACTTTCTGTGTGTTTCCCTAATGATGTGTACATTCTTGAGGAAATGTAAG
Organism: Sparus aurata; assembly: GCF_900880675.1. NCBI lineage: Eukaryota > Metazoa > Chordata > Actinopteri > Spariformes > Sparidae > Sparus > Sparus aurata. The sequence continues at coordinate 32,113,923 of NC_044194.1, forward strand.
TGGTTTCTGCTTGTAGTTATGGATAATTTGATCACTATTGCAGTTTACACATAGCCTGTGTCTCAGTAGTAGTTAGCTGCACTTTGCTTGCACTGCAGCTACATTTGGATTGTGAGGACTTAATGATGAATATTTCGTTTTTAATGCCGATTTTTCAACTCATTCTGTTTCTTGGGATTGTGACCATGCTCATTACAGTTTAAAGCTCGAAATATGTACTGTGGTTAACAGTCAGTGTATAAAGCTATCATGCTGTTTAGCCGTCTATAGGTTCGAACACTGTACTCGTGAAACCCCCCCCTTGAGCTGCAATTTCATCCTCTTCTTCAGATTTCATCATGCAGCAGGTGACATCTCACATCCCATCAGTCGATCAGTTCTTCTCTGACCTGGCATCGACTCAGTCTTTGTCCGGGCAATCATGCAGTAGTTCACACAGTTTTTCTGACTTCAGCGTACATCATTTCAGACCGTACATCAACGACTTCCTCAGCGGAAGGTGTTGCTCGAGCATGCCCCGACGGCAGCAAGCCCCGACAGCAGCATGCATCGACGGCAGCAAGCCCCGACCGCAGCAAGCCCCGACAGCAGCATGCATCGACGGCAGCAAGCCCCGACCGCAGCAAGCCCCGACAGCAGCATGCATCGACGGCAGCAAGCCCCGACCGCAGCAAGCCCCGACGGCAGGCATGCATCGACGGCAGCACGCCCCGACCGCGCGGCGGACTGCGAGGGCCCGTTCAACGCTGCTTGCAGGCTTAATTAGGGCCCGATCAGGGAACCTGCAAGGACCTATTGTAATTTAAATGTTTTTATTATTATTTTTCTTCTCACAAAAGGGATCGCATTTTTCACTGCCTGAACATACCCCAAAACTCACCAAACTTGGAATATAAGTCACACCTGGCGAAAATTTATAATCTATTGTCGTCCTGAATTTCCACCACTAGGTGGCGCTGTTATTAAGGAAAGCGCGTTTTGGCTAATAACTCCCATAATACTTTGTCGCACATTCAAAAGCCTTACATCGACGCGTTCAGTGGATTGTGCTGAATCTCGTGGTATAGGCCACGCCCATTTCCGCCTACCGTTTTTTTTCGCTACAGTCGCAAAATGTCGAAAACCTACTTTTTCGAACTCCTCCCAGGCGATTTCACCGATTTGCACGAAACTTAGGCACACAGCATCTGTGGACCCTCCTGACAAAAAGTTATTAAAGGAATTTTGATAGACCACACAATACTTCAAGTTATTAAATAACAACTTCCTGCAGATTTGGTTACAAACAGGAAGTGTTGCATATCTCCACATTGGTGTGGTCTAATGACATGAAACTCAGGATACTACTTCCCCATGAGCCCCTGAGGCCCTGTGCAAAATTTTAGGCGATGACCACAAGGTGGCGCTCTTTAAATTGATGTATTTTATATCTCCACAACGGTGCATCGGAATAAGACGAAACTTGGTACATTTATTGTCAGTGCCCTCCTGAGGACATCTGACAAAGGGTTTACCGATCCACCACTAGGTGGCGCTCTGGCGTCACTTTAATTGCATAATTGGCCCTGTGCCCACACCATAACACTTATGGAAATGAAATTCATAGAGGTGCTATAGAATGGCCCCTGTGACTCACTCACCGAAAATGACCACCAGGTGGCGCTATTTTCAATTTAAAAGCGTTTTTGGCTCATAACTCCCACTTAATATGTTGCACATTATTAATCCTCATATTTGTGTATTCCCTGAATTTAGCTGAATTGTTTGGTGTAGGCCACGCCCACTTTTGCAGTAACTTTCCGTTCGCAAAATCGCGACAAATGAAAAACGTACTTTTTCGAACTCCTCCTAGAGAATTTGACCAATTTGCACCAAACTTTGCATGTAGCATCTGTAGACCCTCCTGACAAAAAGTTATCAAAAGAATTTTGATAGTCCATAAACTGCCCGAAATATAAAATGACAAATTCCTGCATATTGTGTTGAAAACAGACAATCTTGCATATCTTTACAAAATACTGTCTGATTATCACATAAATACTCTTCATTGTGTGGTATGGCATGATGAGGCTTTGTGTAAAATTTGGTGCAAATCGGCCAATAGATGGCGCTCTGGTCGCAGTCTAATCAGTGTCAATGGGATCTTCAAGTCCTCTTCAAAACTCATTGACCTTCATCCTTTTCTTGTCCCTCATACTTGAGCTGGCCACTCCATTCCAACTTTAAAAGAGTCAGAAGACCTCAAACTATTGGGCATGTAATCAGTTTTTGAAAATCTTTTACGGTTTTCAAATCATCACAGTTTTAGTTTTAAGGATTTTTAGGCCGTCTTCGGATTTTATAATGGGTGTGTATTGGGTGAGCTAGAGTGCGTGACATCATAGCTACAGTGGAGAGCAGATGGAAGAACTGGAGAAAAAGTTCTCTTCAGCTTGATTTGGATCCCACGTCTTTTACTTCACATAGACAATATATACAGGGAAATGTAGGAAATCTTGTTGGCTTTCAGCTGATGGTCTTATTTCAGATGTAGGACTTACACTTTTGGCTGTTTGTGGTTTGTGACACTGCTGCAGGGAGACAAATTCAAACAGTACAAAAGTCAGTTCCACCATGGAGGCTTACCCACTGCTTAACAAGAACAAGCTGAAAACTGAACTGTCTCACATCTACAGCAATGATGAGTTCAAAAACCGTAGTGGAGCTGTGGCTCTGTACCAGCTGGTCACAGAGTGCAATCGTCAGGAAACCTTTTCAGAGACTGTGGCTCTGCTAAACATCCTCATCACAACTTCTATGACTACAGCTGAATCTGAGCGGTGCTTCTCAACACTGAAGAGAATCAAGACCTTCCTCAGGAAGATAATATCTTCTTAATGCAGTTGCCATGCTCTGTATGGAGAAGAAACGTATCAAAGACATCCACAACTTAAACCACAAAGTCACTGAGAAATTTGCATCTTTCAAGAAGAAAAGTGCTAAATGTATGTATAAAAAGTACAACTGAAAACACCTGAACAGTTTCTTCACAGGTTTAATATGTTACTACTAATTGTCAACATTGTTCTGCTTCTAAGGCAGCGGAGCAAAACAACCCACCTTTTCTCCTGTATTCTTTTCAGTTTCATGAAACCTTAAGAACCATATAACATTGGAAGTTTAATGTGCAGTGCTGTTGTTTTCATCTGACCACTACATGTCAATACAATGTTTGTAACAGTATTCATTTTACTTGATCTGTAAGTGTTAAAAAGATAATATTACTAATGATAAATGTTTGGAGATTTGTTTTGACATTTTATGTGATATATAGATATAATCATAATACATATCTTTATAGTAATAATGGAGTTTGGGAGGCGTTTTCCCATTTCTTCTTGTGTGGACATTTCCTACTTTGCCTCTGCTAGTGCTCCAGCATATGTGCAGCCACAGAAACTGTAAGATAGCTCTACAGGTAAAGGTCCAACAGCTCCCTCTACTGGTGCAAAGAGTCAGGACATGCTCAGTCACAGAAACTGTAAGAAAGCTCTACAGGTAAAGGTCCAACAGCTCCCTCTACTGGTGCAAAGAGTCAGGACATGCTCAGTCACACTAAAATGCAGCAGACCAGTCAGTGAGCAGACCGTGTGGAGCTGCATGGACTTTCTGTGGGTTTCCCTAATGATGTGTGCATTCTTGAGGAAATGTACGTGGTTTCTGCTTGTAGTTATGGATAATTTGATCACTATTGCAGTTTACACATAGCCTGTGTCTCAGTAGTAGTTAGCTGCACTTTGCTTGCACTGCAGCTACATTTGGATTGTGAGGACTTAATGATGAATATTTCGTTTTTAATGCCGATTTTTCAACTCAGTCTGTTTCTTGGGATTGTGACCATGCTCATTACAGTTTAAAGGTCGAAATATGTACTGTGGTTAACAGTCAGTATATAAAGCTATCATGCTGTTTAGCCGTCTATAGGGTCGAACACTGTACTCGTGAAACCCCCCCTTGAGCTGCAATTTCATCCTCTTCTTCAGATTTCATCATGCAGCAGGTGACATCTCACATCCCATCAGTTAATCAGTTCTTCTCTGACCTGGCATCGACTCAGTCTTTGTCCGGGCAATCATGCAGTAGTTCACACAGTTTTTCTGACTTCAGCGTACATCATTTCAGACCGGCAATAGCAGTCCATCGAATTATGAAGCAACGACTTCCTCAGCGGAAGGTGTTGCTCGAGCATGCCCCGACGGCAGCAAGCCCCGACGGCAGCATGCATCGACGGCAGCAAGCCCCGACGGCAGCAAGCCCCGACGGCAGCATGCATCGACGGCAGCACGCCCCGACGCGCGTGGACTGCGAGGGCCCGTTCAACGCTGCTTGCAGCTTTAATTAGGGCCCGAGCAGGGAACCTGCGAGGTCCCTATTGTAATTGTAATGATTATTATTCTTCTTCTTTTTTTTTCCTTGTAACAAAATGATCGCATTTTTCACTGCCTGAACATACCCCAAAACTCACCAAACTTGGAATATAAGTCACACCTGGCGAAAAATTTTATAATCTATTGTCGTCCTGAATTTCCACCACTAGGTGGCGCTGTTATTAAGGAAAGCGCGTTTTGGCTAATAACTCCCATAACTTTGTCGCACATTCAAAAACCTTACATCGACGCGTTCAGTGGATTGTGCTGAATCTCGTGGTATAGGCCACGCCCATTTCCGCCTACCGTTTTTTTTCGCTACGTCGCAAAATGTCGAAAACCTACTTTTTCGAACTCCTCCCAGGCGATTTCACCGATTTGCACGAAACTTGGCACACAGCATCTCTGGACCCTCCTGACAAAAAGTTATTAAAGGAATTTTGATAGACACACAATACTTCAAGTTATTAAATAACAACTTCCTGCAGATTTGGTTACAAACAGGAAGTGTTGCATATCTCCACATTGGTGTGGTCTAATGACATGAAACTCAGGATACTACTTCCCCATGAGCCCCTGAGGCCCTGTGCAAAATTTTAGGCGATGACCACAAGGTGGCGCTCTTTAAATTGATGTATTTTATATCTCCACAACGGTGCATCGGAATAAGACGAAACTTGGTACATTTATTGTCAGTGCCCTCCTGAGGACATCTGACAAAGGGTTTACCGATCCACCACTAGGTGGCGCTCTGGCGTCACTTTAATTGTATAATTGGCCCTGTGCCCACACCATAACACTTATGGAAATGAAATTCATAGAGGTGCTATAGAATGGCCCCTGTGACTCACTCACCGAAAATGACCACCAGGTGGCGCTATTTTCAATGCAAAAGCGTTTTTGGCTCATAACTCCCACTTAATATGTTGCATATTATTAAACCTCATCCCTATGTGTTCCCTGCATTCAGCTGAATTGTTTGGTGTAGGCCACGCCCACTTTCGCGCTAACTTTCCATTTGCAAAATCGCGACAAATGAAAAACCTACTTTTTCGAACTCCTCCTAGGTAATTTGAGTGATTTGCACCAAACTTTGCGTGAAGCATCTGTGGACCCTCCTGACAAAAAGTTATCAAAAGAATTTTGATAGGCCTTAAAATGCCTGAAATATAAAATGACAAATTCCTGCATATTGTGTTGAAAACAGTCAATCTTGCATATTTTTACAAAATACTATCCGATTATCACATAAATGTTCATAATTGTGTGGTATCGCCTATTGATGGTCTGTGTAAAATTTGGTGCAAATCGGCCCATAGATGGCGCTCTGGTCGCAGTCTAATCATTTTGAATGGAAAGTAAATGGGGAAATCTTCAAGTCCTCTTCAAAACTCATCGACCTTCAACCTCTCCTTATCCCTCATACTTTGAGCTAGACACACCATTCTAACTTTTAAAGAGTCAGAAGACCTCAAACTATTGGGCATGTATTCAGTTTTTAAAGCACACGTTAGCCACACCTGGCCTGCTATCATCATCAACAGCGTCAGCAACAGAGTTTTGTCCAGTGTTAGTTTTGTAGAAGCGTGTGCCTTTTAGAGATGCTTCATTAGATCAGAGTTGCTTACAATGGACGTGGACAAATGAGATTAAAACAGTGTCTGTACTTCCACTTTGAAAACATCAACTTTCCCTCCGGACTCGCCATAGCCGCAGTTCCCCTCTGCTAGTTTGAGTGTGTGAGGCTGCTGTGTGCGTGTGTGGCTTGTGTGTAAACCGAACATTGCCACTGATTGGCTTAAGAACTCTCACTCAATGTTAGGGAGCCAATCATCATCACTTATGCGGTTGTCTCGCTCCTCCCTCCTCCCTCACCGGAGGAAAAAAAATTTCAGACCATCGACTCAGTCTTTGTCCGGGGAATTATGCAGCAGTTCGCACAATTTTTCTGACTTCAGCGTACATTATTCACACCGACAATAGCAGGCCACCGAATTATAAGCAACGACTTCCTCAGCGGAAGGTGTTGCTTGAGCAAGCCCCGACGGCAGCATGCATCGACGGCAGCAGGCCCCGACGCGCGTGGACTGCGAGGGCCCGTTCAACGCTGCTTGCAGCTTTAATTAGGGCCCGAGCAGGGAACCTGCAAGGACCCTATTGTTTTTCTAATGATTATTATTATTATTTTTATTCTCACAAAAGGATTGCATTTTTCACTGCCTAAACATACCCAAAAACTCACCAAACTTGGAATATAAGTCACACCTGGCGAAAAATTTTATAATCTATTGTCGTCCTGAATTTCCACCACTAGGTGGCGCTGTTATTAAGGAAAGCGCGTTTTGGCTAATAACTCCCATATACTTTGTCGCACATTCAAAAACCTTACATCGACGCGTTCAGTGACTTGTGCTGAATCTCGTGGTATAGGCCACGCCCATTTCCGCCTACCGTTTTTTTTCGCTACGTCGCAAAATGTCGAAAACCTACTTTTTCGAACTCCTCCCAGGCGATTTCACCGATTTGCACGAAACTTGGCACACAGCATCTCTGGACCCTCCTGACAAAAAGTTATTAAAGGATTCTAATTAAAATAAATAATTTTGAAGTTATTAAATAACAACTTCCTGCAGATTTGGTTACAAACAGGAAGTGTTGCATATCTCCACATTGGTGTGGTCTAATGACATGAAACTCAGGATACTACTTCCCCATGAGCCCCTGAGGCCCTGTGCAAAATTTTAGGCGATGACCACAAGGTGGCGCTCTTTAAATTGATGTATTTTATATCTCCACAACGGTGCATCGGAATAAGACGAAACTTGGTACATTTATTGTCAGTGCCCTCCTGAGGACATCTGACAAAGGGTTTACCGATCCACCACTAGGTGGCGCTCTGGCGTCACTTTAATTGCATAATTGGCCCTGTGCCCACACCATAACACTTATGGAAATGAAATTCATAGAGGTGCTATAGAATGGCCCCTGTGACTCACTCACCGAAAATGACCACCAGGTGGCGCTATTTTCAATTAAAAGCGTTTTTGGCTCATAACTCCCACTTAATATGTTGCACATTATTAATCCATCATATATTTGTATTCCCTGAATTTAGCTGAATTGTTTGATGTAGGCCACGCCCACTTTTGCAGTAACTTTCCGTTCGCAAAATCGCGACAAATGAAAAACGTACTTTTTCGAACTCCTCCTAGAGAATTTGACCAATTTGCACCAAACTTTGCATGTAGCATCTGTAGACCCTCCTGACAAAAAGTTATCAAAAGAATTTTGATAGTCCATAAACTGCCCGAAATATAAAATGACAAATTCCTGCATATTGTGTTGAAAACAGACAATCTTGCATATCTTTACAAAATACTGTCTGATTATCACATAAATACTCTTCATTGTGTGGTATGGCATGATGAGGCTTTGTGTAAAATTTGGTGCATATCGGCCAATAGATGGCGCTCTGGTCGCAGTCTAATCAGTGTCAATGGGATCTTCAAGTCCTCTTCAAAACTCATTGACCTTCATCCTTTTCTTGTCCCTCATAGACACTCCATTCCAACTTTAAGAGAGTCAGAAGACCTCAAACTATTGGGCATGTAATCAGTTTTTGAAAATCTTTTACGGTTTTCAAATCATCACAGTTTTAGTTTTAAGGATTTTTAGGCCGTCTTCTGATTTTATAATGGGTGTGTATTGGGTGAGCTAGAGTGCGTGACATCATAGCTACAGTGGAGAGCAGATGGAAGAACTGGAGAAAAAGTTCTCTTCAGCTTGATTTGGATCCCACGTCTTTTACTTCACATAGACAATATATACAGGGAAATGTAGGAAATCTCGTTGGCTTTCAGCTGATGGTCTTATTTCAGATGTAGGACTTACACTTTTGGCTGTTTGTGGTTTGTGACACTGCTGCATGGAGACAAATTCAAACAGTACAAAAGTCAGTTCCCTGAAACAGTGCTGAACACCACCATGGAGGCTTACCCACTCCTTATCAAGAACAAGCTGAAAACTGAACTGTCTCACATCTACAGCAATGATGAGTTCAAAAACCGTAGTGGAGCTGTGGCTCTGTACCAGCTGGTCACAGAGTGCAATCGTCAGGAAACCTTTTCAGAGACTGTGGCTCTGCTAAACATCCTCATCACAACTTCTATGACTACAGCTGAATCTGAGCGGTGCTTCTCAACACTGAAGAGAATCAAGACCTTCCTCAGGAAGATAATATCTTCTTAATGCAGTTGCCATGCTCTGTATGGAGAAGAAACGTATCAAAGACATCCACAACTTAAACCACAAAGTCACTGAGAAATTTGCATCTTTCAAGAAGAAAAGTGCTAAATGTATGTATAAAAAGTACAACTGAAAACACCTGAACAGTTTCTTCACAGCTTTAATATGTCACTACTAATTGTCAACATTGTCCTGCTTCTAAGGCAGCGGAGCAAAACACCCCACCTTTTCTCCTGTATTCTTTTCAGTTTCATGAAACCTTAAGAACCATATAACATTGGAAGTTTAATGTGCAGTGCTGTTGTTTTCATCTGACCACTACATGTCAATACAATGTTTGTAACAGTATTCATTTTACTTGATCTGTAAGTGTTAAAAAGATAATATTACTAATGATAAATGTTTGGAGATTTGTTTTGACATTTTATGTGATATATAGATATAATCATAATACATATCTTTATAGTAATAATGGAGTTTGGGAGGCGTTTTCCCATTTCTTCTTGTGTGGACATTTCCTACTTTGCCTCTGCTAGTGCTCCAGCATATGTGCAGCCACAGAAACTGTAAGATAGCTCTACAGGTAAAGGTCCAACAGCTCCCTCTACTGGTGCAAAGAGTCAGGAAATGCTCAGTCACAGAAACTGTAAGAAAGCTCTACAGGTAAAGGTCCAACAGCTCCCTCTACTGGTGCAAAGAGTCAGGACATGCTCAGTCACACTAAAATGCAGCAGACCAGTCAGTGAGCAGACCGTGTGGAGCTGCATGGACTTTCTGTGGGTTTCCCTAATGATGTGTGCATTCTTGAGGAAATGTACGTGGTTTCTGCTTGTAGTTATGGATAATTTGATCAGTATTGCAGTTTACACATAGCCTGTGTCTCAGTAGTAGTTAGCTGCACTTTGCTTGCACTGCAGCTACATTTGGATTGTGAGGACTTAATGATGAATATTTCGTTTTTAATGCCGATTTTTCAACTCAGTCTGTTTCTTGGGATTGTGACCATGCTCATTACAGTTTAAAGGTCGAAATATGTACTGTGGTTAACAGTCAGTATATAAAGCTATCATGCTGTTTAGCCGTCTATAGGGTCGAACACTGTACTCGTGAAACCCCCCCTTGAGCTGCAATTTCATCCTCTTCTTCAGATTTCATCATGCAGCAGGTGACATCTCACATCCCATCAGTTAATCAGTTCTTCTCTGACCTGGCATCGACTCAGTCTTTGTCCGGGCAATCATGCAGTAGTTCACACAGTTTTTCTGACTTCAGCGTACATCATTTCAGACCGGCAATAGCAGTCCATCGAATTATGAAGCAACGACTTCCTCAGCGGAAGGTGTTGCTCGAGCATGCCCCGACGGCAGCAAGCCCCGACGGCAGCATGCATCGACGGCAGCAAGCCCCGACGGCAGCATGCATCGACGGCAGCAAGCCCCGACGGCAGCATGTATCGACGGCAGCACGCCCCGACGCGCGTGGACTGCGAGGGCCCATTCAACGCTGCTTGCAGCTTTAATTATTCTTTTCTTTTTTCCTTTGTCCAAAATGATCGCATTTTTCACTGCCTGAACATACCCCAAAACTCACCAAACTTGGAATATAAGTCACACCTGGCGAAAAATTTTATAATCTATTGTCGTCCTGAATTTCCACCACTAGGTGGCGCTGTTATTAAGGGAAGCCCCTTTTTGGCTAATAACTCCCACATACTTTGTCGCACATTCAAAAACCATATATCCACGCATTCAGTGAATTGTGCTGAATCTCGTGTTATAGGCCACGCCCATTTCCGCCTACCGTTTTTTTTCGCTATGTCGCAAAATGTTGAAAACCTACTTTTTCGAACTCCTCCCAGGCGATTTCCCCGATTTGCACGAAACTTGGCACACAGCATCTGTGGACCCTCCTGATAAAAAGTAATTAAAAGAATTTTGATAGGCCACACAATACTCAAGTTATTAAATAACAACTTCCTGCAGATTTGGTTACAAACAGGAAGTGTTGCATATCTCCACAGTGGTGTGGTCTAATGACATGAAACTCAGGATACTACTTCCGAATGAGCCCCTGAGGCCCTGTGCAAAATTTTAGACGATGACCACGAGGTGGCGGTCTTTAAATTGATGTATTTTATATCTCCACAACGGTTCATCGGAATAAGACGAAACTTGGTACATTTATTGTCAGTGCCCTCCTGAGGACATCTGACGAAGGGTTTACCGATCCGCCACTAGGTGGCGCTCTGGTGTCACTGTAATTGGATAATTGGCCCTGTGCCCACACCATAACACTTATGGAAATGAAATTCATAGAGGTGCTATAGAATGGCCCCTGTGACTCACACACCCAAAATGAACTGCAGGTGGCGCTATTTTCAACGCAGAAGACTTTTTCACTCATAACTCCCACTTAATATGTTCCACATTATTAATCCTCATATATATGTATTCCCTGAATTTATCTGAATTGTTTGATGTAGGCCACGCCCACTTTTGCAGTAACTTTCCATTTGCAATTTTGCAAACAATGAAAAACCTACTTTTTCGAACTCCTCCTTGACGATTTGACCAATTTGCACCAAACTTTGCATGTAGCATCTGTGGACCCTCTGGACCCCCCAAAAAGTTATCAAAATAATTTTGGTAGTCCATAAACTGCCCGAAATATGAAATGACAAATTCCTGCATATTGTGTTGAAAACAGACAATCTTGCATATCTTTACAAAATGCTGTCTGATTATCACATGAATGTTCATCATTGTGTGGTATGGCCTGATGAGGATTTGTGTAAAATTTGGTGCAAATCGGCCAATAGATGGCGCTCTGGTCGCAGTGTAATTAGTTTCGAATGGAAGTAAAGTGGGGAAATCTTCAGATCCTCTTCAAAACTCATCGACCTTCAACCTCTCCTTGTCCCTCATACTTTGAGCTAGACACACCATACTAACTTTTAAAGAGTCAGAAGACCTCAAACTATTGGGCATGTATTCAGTTTTTAAAAATCTTGTATGGTTTTCAAATCATCACAGTTTTAGTTTTAAGGATTTTTAGGCCTTCTTCTGATTTTATAATGGGTGTGTATTGCGCAGTGTTGTACATGTTACTTTCAAAAAGTTATTAGTTATAGTTACTAGTTACTTCTCCCAAAAAGTAACTGAGTTAGTAACGGAATTAGTCCACTATAAAAGTAATTGGTTACCAGGAAATTAACTATTGCGTTACTTTTATTTCTTCCCCCTTTTAAACTCGGCAGTCATTTTAGCTACTTGGCATCTACATATGTATTTAGAAAATGTATTTCTTCATGGCGGACCGGCACCTGCTCTCCCCAACATTTTGCGAATGAGTGCTCTGAAGGAGTCTGAGTCAACTGTTGATAACGGGAGCAAATTCCTAACAACTTACCTGTCTATCATTGCATTCAGTTCAGTCTGTGTCACAAGTTTTTGTGAAACTGTTAGCGGAGCACATGTTAGCCACACTTGGCCTGCTATCATCATCAACAACGTCAGCAACAGAGTTTTGGCCAGTGTTAGTTTTGTAAAATGTGTGCTCAGAGTTGCTTATAACGGACGTGGACAAAGGAGATTAAAGCAGTGTCTGTACTTCCACTTTGAAAACATTTACTTTCTCTCCGGACTCGCCATTGCCGCAGTTCCCCTCTGCTAGTTTGAGTGTGTGAGGCTGCTGTGTGCGTGTGTGGCTTGTGTGTACACCGAACATTGCCACTGATTGGCTTAAGAACTCTCAATCAACGTGAGAGAACCAATCATCATCACTTATGCGGTTGTCTCGCTCCTCCCTCCTCCCTCACCGGAGGAAAGAAAATACAGCTCTGCAGCTCCGGTGGCTGAGAGCCGAGATGGATGACAACTGCTTCAGTGATCAGCTTCAGTTTGTCACGCCCCACATTTAATAGTCGGTAAGGGTAACGGCTTTGTCACGATGGAAATAGTAATATTGGTTAGATTACCTGTTACTGAAAAAAAGTAGTGCTGTTAGTAACGCCGGTTATTCTAACGCCGTTATTCCCCACACTGGTGTTGCGTGAAATAGAATACGTGACATCATAGCTACAGTGGAGAGCAGCTGGAAGAACTGTAGAAAAAGTTCTCTTCAGCTTGATTTGGATCCCACATCTTTTACTTCACATAGACAATATTATAGACATGTAGGAAATCTTGTTGGCTTTCGACTGATGGTCTTATTTTAGATGTAGGACTTACACTTTTGGCTGTTAAAGCCGCAGAGGGACAAGCACAACAGCAACTCCCCCATGAGCTGCAATTTCTTCCTCTTCTTCAGATTTCATCATGCAGCAGGTGACATCTCACATCCCATCAGTTAATCAGTTCTTCTCTGACCTGGCTGGCTTTTATGGATTTTTTTCAAGATCTCCAGAGAAAACCAGTGTGCGTGACACAGTGGTGGCACACAGACTCCCAAGAGCAAACAGAGTGAGATGGAACATCCATCTGTGCAGTGAACACTGTTTTAGCACAAAGGTGACATCATCCAGTGTTTTAAAAGCATTAGGGGAGATTGAGCCTACCACTGTGCGAGAAGCTAGAAGGTTTGTGAGGCTACTGGAGGATGATACTCAGCTTCTTCCTGAAACTATTTCATTGCATCATGCCTAGTGTGCACATTCTCTTCAGCCAGCTCCAGAGGCAGAGCATCAACTCAGTCTTTGTCCGGGGAATCATGCAGCAGTTCGCACGATTTGTCTGACTTCAGTGTACATTATTTCACACCGGCAATAGCAGGCCACCGAATTATAAAGCAATGACTTCCTCAGCGTAAGGTGTTGCTCGAGCATGCCCCGACTGTGGCATGCATCGACAGCAGCACACCCCAACGCGCGTGGACTGCGAGGGCCCGTTCAACGCTGCTTGCAGCTTTAATTTTTGAAATTAGTTTTATGTTCTCTTAAATTCCTATTTTTGTTTGACATTTAAGAAGTTTTGTTTGTTATTTTTGGCACAAATCTAATTCCATAGAGGGATGGCGGTCATGTCTATGTTTGTCAGACAAAAATGTACCATGCAGTCCCAATGCAGAAACAATGGCAGCTTAACTATGGTTGCACTATTTCATAACTAAACACATCAAGTACTTTTGTTTACATTTCAATTTGAACTAGAACTTCCCAGAGGAAAGATTTCTAATTTAAGATGACCTTTTTCAATTAAAAAAATATCAACAGGTACTCTAATGAATTATTTGTTTATTACTACTTATTACTAAATCGATATCGAAGCATTTAAGTCAATATTGAATCGAATCGATATTGAATCGAATTGCGACCTGAAGAATCGAAATCGAATCGAATCGTGAGGTTCTTAACAATACCCAGCCCTAAGCCAGGGCTGTACAGTGCGAGCATTTTACTCGCATATGCGCCTAAAAATAGATTGTGCCAGTAGAAAAAATAAAAAGGGAGCACACAGTAACGGGTAATCTACTCATCTACTAATTACTATTTCCATCGTTACAACGCCGTTACCGACTATTGAATGTGGCGCATTACAAACTGAAGCTGATCATTGAAGCTGTTTTCATCCGACTCGGCTCTCAGCCACCGGAGCTGCAGAGCAGTTTTATTTTCCTCCGGTGAGGGAGGAGGGAGGGGCGGGACAACCGCATAAGTGATGATGATTGGCTCTCTAACGTTGAGTGAGAGTTCTTAAGCCAATCAGTGGCAATGTTCGGTTTACACACAAGCCACACACGCACACAGCAGCCTCACACACACAAACTAGCAGAGGTGAACTGCGGCAATGAAGAGTCCGGAGGGAAAGTTAACGTTTTCAAAGTGGAAGTACAGACACTACTTTAAGCTCCTTTGTCCACGTCCATTGTAAGCAACTCTGATCTAATGAAGCATCTCTCAGTGGCACACGCTTCTACAAAACTAACACTGGCCAAAAACTCCATTGCTGACGCTGTTAATGATGATAGCAGGCCAGGTGTGGCTAACGTGAGCTCCGCTAACAGCTTCACAAAAACTTGTGACACAGACTGAACTGAATGCAATGATAGACAGGTATGTTGTTGAGAACTTGCTCCCATTATCAACAGTTGACTCAGACACCTTCAGAGCACTCATTGGTAAAATATTGGGGAGAACAGGAGCCGGTCCGCCATGCATAAATACATTTTCTAAATACATATGTAGATGCCGAGTACGCTTAAATGAATGCCAAGCTCAAAAGGGGGAATAAATAAAAGTAATGCAATAGTTACTTTTCCTGGTAACTAATTATTTTTATAGTGGAGTAATTCAGTTACTAACTCAGTCAGTCAGTTTAAAAGTAACGTGCCCAACACTGGTCATAGCTTACAACTTCTTTCTTTTTTCACACACTGGATAAACTCAGCCAAGAGTGCCAGGCGACCTGACTACAAAAAGATGTGGGACAGGGATGTTCTCTGTGTTTAATTGAGGGTTGCAGTAGGCCTTATGATGGCACTGTGTTTATATGGTTGATTGCACATGTGTGTTACTGTGTACGTGATTTGAGTGTTAATAATATTGTGTTATTTAAGAAATTTCATAGTGCTCCTACATTTTTTCTGTGCTCCTACATTTTTTCATTTAGGAGCACCTGTGCTCCTAGTGAAAAAGCTAAGCGTACAGCCCTGTAAGCCCCAGATCATGACACTCCCACCGCCATGCTTGACTGTAGGCAAGAAACACTTGTCTTTGTACTCCTCACCTGGTTGCCACCACACACGCTTGACACAATCTGTATGGGGTGCCGAATAGAATTGAAAAATACAGTCACACTTTTGAGGCTGATGTATTTAGCTCACTTTTCTCACATTTAGCTCACTTTCCTCACATTTAGCTAATTTTCCTGACATTTGAGGTACAAATTAAATGGTGAATCTAAATGGCAAATCTAAATCTAAATGTTAAATCTAAATCTAAATGTTAAATCTAAATCTAAATGCTAAATCTAAATCTAAATGTTAAATCTAAATCTTAATCTAAATGTTAAATCTAAATCTAAATGCTAAATCTAAATCTAAATGCTGAATCTAAATCTAAATGTTAAATCTAAATCTAAATGTTAAAGGTCTCATATTATACAGTTTTTCATCAATTTCACACAGCTGTTAGAGGTCCAACAACTCTGTATTCGATATGTATTGCCCCAAACACATCCATGGTTCTGCATTCCAGCTGTCTAAAGGTTGCTCTGCTGAGCTCTATTCAAAGCACTCTGTTTCTGTGCCTGCACCATTAAATGCTAATGAGCACCGTCTCTCAACGCCTACTTGGGGGGCCTTGCCTGCTATGTCACTCTTAGGAAGAGGAAAACCCTCATGCTAACGGTAGCACATGCTAATGTTTACGGTGGATGTAACACTATGGCTCACGGAGATTTTTTCGTTCAACTGAACCAGTTTGACCCGGAATCGGACCCAGAAGGAGAGGCTCTGGAAGAAGTACAGACTCTGCGGCTGCAGCAGGATGTTTTAGAATGGTTAGTGTGGCTGGATAATGTTAGTTTGTTTGTATGTGTTGTTACAGTTACTACCATGTAGCTAATGGCTAACACTCAGCGAAAGCTGTGTTTGTCTCCAACGCAGTCTCCAAACTATTATACACTCTTTGCATCGTCTCTGTCTCCAGTCAGCACATGTTTTCAGACTTTCTACTGTGACAACCAAGCTCCATCGTAATATTATTAACAGCAAACTCGCTTCAAACGCCATTGCATAGCGGACTGAAGTGGAGCTAACTAGTTAGCCAATTTCCAGCTGACTTCATCATACGCGTCGGCAACTGTAAATACTATCAAACCGGGGCAACATTTATCGGTGGCTCGGGTGCAGTTCCTGGGTCCGGCATGGTCGAGACTGATCCTTTTACGAGGGTCAGTGTCGAGGCAAAGCCAGCTTTGTACTGACACTCGTTACTGAAGCAGTCCGATGTGAAGTAGTTAGCACACACATACAAGCTAACACGAACTGCACCCGGCACGTTGTCATTAAAAATTAAACACAACCACTGTCTCTTCTGTTGTTCTGTAGCTGGGACAGGATATAGCAGGGGTATTCAACTAAACTTTGAAAAGGTCCAGTTCGAGAAAATCTCCTCAAGCAAAGGTCCGGAACATCATAATGTCTTACTTGCATTATGATTGTGATATATACAGAAGTGGCCTTGTAGTTGTATCAACTTCTGTAATAAACAATGGACTCTCAAATCAAGGAAAATACAAGTTAAAAACATTTTAACAAAATGCATTGTTAACATTGGAACATATGTAATATGCTACTTTAGATATAGCGTTATGGCCTATGAACATGTTAAAGAAGGGCTGCATTTCAAAATGATATTTAAATTGTGCATCTTAAAATAAAGTGCTTAATTTCATAAAAAAAATAAAATAAAATGTAGCAGCAGCTTGAGTCTCCCTTTTTCTGTAACTTTCACATCTCGACTTAATAGTCTCAACCAATTTTACAACATATAGATCTCAAAACATCTTAACAGTTTTAGTTTTACAGCTTCTCATGTCTTCCCACATGTGGAACGAATGTGCAAATAAATCCCTCCTGACATCACACACACAGACAGACAGACACTCTCTCTCTCTAACTCTCTTACATATGCTTGCACTTTGCACACATTCCATCTCATTCCATATAAATTTGAACTTAACAGTTTCAGCCAATTTTATAACATATAGATCTCAAAACATCTTAACAGTTTTAGTTTTACAGTTTCTCATGTCTTCCCCACTTTCTGTTGTTCAGTGAGAGAACTGAGCTCTAGCTTGTCCTGCCAGGATTTTAAATCTGGGCTGGAATGGTGTCAGGGCCATTCTCATGCACATGTGCAGGTGCTCATTGGTGAGCCTAGAATAATACTTAGTTTTAATTATGTTCATCGTGGAGAAAGCTGCCTCACAGCTGTATGTAGATCCAAGCATAGTCAAGATGTACAGGGCTACTTTCCTCAGACCTGGTAAAGCTGTCTCAGAGACCATTTGGAGCCAGAAAGGATCATATCTTCCAGACTGCTCTTTCAGGACCACATCTGCTTGGAGATCAACCAGTTGCATCTGGAGAAGCCCAGCATCTGCCCACTTGAATTGCTGTGTGACTTCCTTTGTGAACCCTCTGACATCTGTGATTAGAAATTAGTTCTGAATGAATATGGTGAGCTGCTGTCCAAAGCTGAAGCTGTCAAAACGTTTGCTGTCAGTTTTCAATCAGCTTATCAACAAAGTCAACACAAGAAGACACATCTCTCTGTCCCTTAACCTGTTCCTGCACTGCTGGGAAGTGTACACAGTCCCTCTGCAGGTCTTCTTTGAACACCTCAAGTTTCCTCTGAAAGGAGCGGACAGCTGTCATCAGTTCACAAATTGAATTGTCCTTGCCCTGTAGCTTTGTATTCAGTTCATTCAGGTGTGAAGTGACATCAACCAAAAAGGCCACATTATCCATCTTTTTCTCATCCTTTAAAAAAAGAGAAAAGTGTGTTGCTTTCTGACTTCTCAGCGCTGCCAAGAAAGCTGCTAGTTCCCTTCTGATGGACCAAAATCGCTCCAGCAACCTGCCTTTGCTGAGCCATCTTACATCGTTGTGAAGCAAAAGATCATCAGCGTTTGCATCAACTTCTTTGAGGAATTCCCTGAGCATGCGATGCTGACAAGAAGAGGATGCCCTGAGAAGATTTATCATTTTCATCACAGTGTTCATCACATCAGCATGCTCATCTGACAGGGTGGAGCATAGGACAGATTGATGAATAATGCAATGGTAAGAGATTAGCTCAGGATTGTCCTCTTTCATTCTTGCCACAGCTCCTTTCTCTCTTCCTAGCATGGCAGGGGCTCCATCTGTGGTTATTGAAACCACTTGGTTTGGCTCTATTCCTCGCTTTGTTAACATCTCCTTAATGGCCGGGTAGATGTCCTCTCCTCTTGTATTGGTCTGAAGGGAAGTTACACCTAATATGTCTTCACAGAACTCTTTCTTGTCTTTGTTGAAGAACCTTGCATAAACTAACAACTGAGCACTGTCAGACACATCAGTGAATTCATCTACAGCCAAGCTTACACACGGTGCCTTATGAATGGCGTCATCCAGCTGGGCTAACACATCCTGGGCTAATATTTCTCTTTTCTTTTTGGCTGTTGATGCTGAAAGAGGTATTTGCTTTATTTTATCACAAAGCTCTTCTTTTTGTTTACCCTCAAATAATGTTTCTGCTACTGCACTCATGCAGTACTTGACAACACCTCCATCTGTAAAGGGCTTTTTGTGTTGACCTTAAATCCAAGTAACTCTGAGGGAACATTCATGAGCACGTTGTTGGGCAGTGAAAGAATGGGTTAAAATCCTAGTGGATTTTTCATATTGGGCTCTGAGACTGCAAATTTTCTGGGACCTCAGTTCAGACTTGGGTGGGTACGATTGTTCAAAAGCATTGTGCTTTGTCTCATAGTAGCGTTTCACATTGCCACTTTTAATTAGCGCCACGGTCTCTGAACATATGAGACACATCAGCTTTCTGCTGTCTGCGGGAAGAATGAACAGGTATGCGTCGGCCCATTCCGTATTGAATGCTCGGTTTTCGCTGTCTACTTTTCTTCTCTTAGAAAGCGCCATAATTATTTGACTTCTCCCGACTCCCACTCACTTGTCTGTCCGTCTTCTCTTCATGTATCGTTATAAACTCCTCGCCTGTCACTCGCCTCTCGTCTCTTTCAACTGCCTGCTTGAGTCGCGACTAGCAATGCAACATGCCTTGAATGCAAACATTTTATTGGCTGAGTAACATCACGTGGGTGGCTTACCTCGCACGTGGTTGGTTTGTAAGTTTTCTGGGCAACTAATCCAGTACCGTAAACCTCGGTGTAAAGTCTGTAAAAGCTGCGCCGCTTAAAATAGAAGAGCCCTGTCTAAATTAAAAATAATTTAATAATTTGTTGACTATAGGTTCAGGTCCGTATGGGATGGCGTCTGGGTCCGTACTCGGACCCCGGTCCGCCTGTTAGTGACTCCTGCTATAGGTTCAGGTCCGTATGGGATGGCGTCTGGGTCCGTACTCGGACCCCGGTCCGCCTGTTAGTGACTCCTGGGATATAGGCACTTATGTTGATTTATACAACCAACAACAGAGTAATTGCATGTCTAGCTCTTAGCGACAACGTTGCAAAACACTGCTGTCTCACCGCTGGACACACCGAACTTCACCTCGGGGATGAACGCTGATATCTCCTATCCCCGCGCAGTGGAGGTCGGCCTATGATTCTGCTCCTTTCGTTACGTAACGAAAGGAGCAGAATCTGAACAGCCTGTAGGAGTGCGTGTTACCAGTGGGTGGGCTGCAGAGACCATGCAGGAATCACTTGTTTTCCTCATTCTGGGAGTTGGCAGGCTCAGGGAGGACCAGCTTATATATGTAGAGACCAAAGAAAACATGTTTTTTATGATATGGGACCTTTAAATCTAAATCTGAATGTTAAATCTAAATCTAAATGTTAAATCTAAATCTAAATATTAAATCTAAATGCTAAATCTAAATCTAAATGTTAACTCTAAATCTAAATGTTAAATGCTAAATCTAAAAGGTCCCATATCATAAAAAACAGGTTTTCTCTGGTCTCTACATATAGAAGCTGGTCCTCCCTGAGCCTGCCAACTCCCAGAATGAGGAAAACAAGCGAGTCCTGCATGGTCTCTGCAGCCCATCCACTGGTAACAGGGCGCTCCTACAGGCTGTTCAGATTCTGCTCCTTTCGTTACGTAACGAAAGGAGTCCTTATCATAGTCCGACCTCCACTTCGTGGTGATAGGAGATATCAGAGAGGGGGGCGTTCAGCGACGAGGTGAAGTTCGGTGTGTCCAGCGGAGAGACAGCAGTGTTTTGCAACGTTGTCGCTCAGAGCTAGACACGCAAATTGCTCTGTTGTTGGTTGTATAAATTAACATCAGTGCCTATATCCTGTCCCAGCTACAGAACAACAGAAGAGACCGTGGTTGTGTTTCCTTTTTAATGACAACGTGCTGGCTGCATGTGTGTGCTAACCACCTCACGTCGGACTGCTTCAGTAACGAGGGTCAGTACAAAGCTGGCTTTGCCTCAACACTGACCCTCGTAAAAGGATCAGTCTCTCAACCATACCAGACCCAGCAACTGCACCCGAGCCACCATTAAGTATTGTATGTTCCATCTACCTGCCCAGGGACTACGGGTGGAAAATAGCAACTTGCTAGAACCCGGTGCAATGCATCTCTCCTTGTTTATACAAGGTTAATGTTTTATTGTGCGCTGTCACTGTTTAAATAAAGAAATAATAATGATAATAATAAGTGTCACCGCGGTTTGATAGTATTTACAGTTGCCGACGAGTATGGTGAAGTCAGCTTGAAATTGGCTAACAAGTTAGCTCAACTTCAGTCCGCTATGCAATGGCGTTTGAAGCGAGTTTGATGTTAATAATATTACGATGGAGCTTGGCTGTCACAGTAAAAAGTCTGGAAACATGTGCTGACTGGAGACAGAGACGATGCGAACAGTGTCCAAGAGTTTGGAGACTGTGTTGGAGACAAACACAGCTTTTGCTAGCTGTCATTAGCTACATGGTAGTAACTGTTACAACACATAGAAAAAACTAATATTATTCAGCCACACTAACCATTCTAAAACGTACTGCTGCAGCCACAGAGTCTGTACTTCTTACGGAGCCTCTCCTTCTGGGTCCGATTCTGGGTCCCACGGGTTCGGTTGAACGTAAAAATCTCTGTGAGCCGTAGTGTTACATCCACCGTAAGACAGTAGTGTGTGCTACCGTTAGCATAAGGGTTTTTTCTCTCCCTGAGAGTGACGTAGCAGGCAAGGCTCCCCAATAGGCGTTGACAGACGGAGCTCATTAGCATTTAAAGGTGCAGGCACAGAAAAAGAGTGCTCTGAATAGAGCTCAGCAGAGCGACTTTTAGACAGCTGGAATTCAGCACCTAGGATGTGTTTGGGGCAATACGTATCGAATACAGAGTTGTTGGACCTCTAACAGCTGTGTGAAATTTATGAAAAACAGTATAATATGGGACCTTAAATGTTTAGAAAATATGCAAATACCCCACGGACGTGCTGTGGATGTGGAGGCAAAGAGGACTGAACATGGCCGGCTCGCTCCAATTAGGAGATACTGAGCAGGCTGGATTGTTAAGGCACTAAGAGACTGTTGGAGGGGTGCCGCCCCCTGATGAATATGCAAATGTAATACCACTGGGCTGGTTTGACGACAAGTACTGCCGTAAATGTATACATTTTTTTTAATCTTTATTGACAATGCTAACTCATGTCTTAATTTCTGCCTATAAACTACAGCTAATATAACCGCTAGCCTTAGCTAACATGGCTAATGTTAGCCCGTCCACCGATGCCAGTTTGACTAACTGATAGCAGAGACGTTGAGCCAACCAATTATGGCATATTATGTATCATGTTCACTAATGAGCATGATTCATAATATGCCACAACGATTAATGTCCTGCAAAGTAGATTTTATATTAAGTAATGTATTATTGTGTTCTCCTAATAATGAAAACCTGTCACTATTGTTTTGTTGGTTGGCTCAAAGTTTCTGCTATCGATTAGTCAGACTCGCTACGGTGGCTGGGCTAACATTAGCCATACAAGCTTAGGCTAGCTCTTTCTAGTGTAACTGTTATAGGCAGAAATTTAGACACATTACTTTACTGTCATATCGCAAGAGTTCCACGTGTAATTACTGTCTATATGCTTACATCCCAACAACATATTTGGTAATGTGTTAAATTAGCATTGACAAAAACATTTATACATTTACAGCAGTACTTGTCATCACACCAGCCCAGTGGCATTATATTTGCATATTCATCAGGGAGCAGTACCCATCCAACAGTCTCCCAGTGCCGTAACAATCTTAAGTGGCACATACCGTCATGTGTCGGTGGAATAACAGCGGCATAACAGCAGCATACCACTGAATCTGTATGCCTGTCTGGGGATCGGTATATGCCGCTGAGCAGCAATCGACATACCTTTAACCACTTTTGGATCTTGATAACTTAGTGATTACAGGTAAGAAAGCTGACCGTGCCTCATGAAGCATAAGCTGTGGTAGTTAAATAATGTTATGTGGCTAACTTTCCCAGATTGCTAACATTAGCGCTCTTTACATTAACCAAAGGACCAGGAGTTTTGCCGCCATGACGGACATTTAATATAAAAAAACATACTTAAAACTCTTCTCCAAGGGATAACCAATATGAGCTGAAGGCTGTTTTTGAACCATTTCGGTTAGAGCCGTGTGTTGGTCTTATTTTAACTGTGACTCTTTCCAAACAGATGTCTGCAGGTGACTAGTGTTATATCTCTGACTTATTAGCTGGAAAACCCAGTCGAATTCCAACACATTTGATAAACATACCACATAAAATAGAGTATGGCTAGGCTTTTTCCAAAAAGGCCTGTTATTCATTTAGGTGGCAGTTGATATTTATATGTATCCCACATATATCTAGGTCATCTATAGTCATTTTGTGCACATTAATTATCACATTTATGCCAGATGTATACATGTTATGCCATTTAATTACTTAGAGCCCTGTGGAACACCCTTATTTACTTGATTTCTCCCTGGGTCTTGAATCTTGAGTTTCTCCAATGTGTACAAGGTAAATGTATGCTTTTCCCTGATAAACCTGCTTAATTTTAAAAACATTACTTCATACTGCTACATATTAATAAGCTGGGTCTGAGTGTAAAATGTTTTTGGAATTTTCTTACTCGGAGGGACAAGTCAGCATATTGTGGTTTCAATGCTGCCAGTTTCTTAGCAACACAATCACTCCAGCTTTTTGTTTATTTAACTCCGCCTAGTCTTTACAGTTCCAAAAGCATGCTTCAAACTCCATGTCTTGACATAGAGTAAAACACACAAAGGATTTCCTGATTCACAACCTTCCTGAATCCAGAAATCACTCCATATCAGTCCTGTAACACCTTACAGGTCAGATGCTACATTCTCCTTACAAAGTCATTAGAGTATGTAGTAGAGAATATTGCTGTCTGTCAGTGTAAAACTTGTGCACTATCCTGCTGCAGTTAGTGCTATAATGTGCAAGTGTTAAGTGTTGGGCCTTTTCTCTACATTCTCCAACCCATGTTGAAGACTGAATCATTTCATTGTCTATAATCTGATAATTTGGTTTTGTACATATTTATGTCTTTAATTTGTGTTTTGTATCTTTTTCACCCTTATAGAGAAAGAAGCTGATGAACATCTTCATGCCAGGAACCTTACTGAGGAAGATCAGGCGTTTATCCTGACATTGAATCCTGCATATCTAGACATGCACAGACACAATAAAGCCAGTAAACCAATGGGTGGTTTTGCTGATGCAATGTAATTTATTTTTCTCTGTATACATTTCAGGTTTACTTATTGTCGGTTAAAACATTTCAGGCTAATGTTGAAACTGTTTAGCCTTTCTACCAGTCTGCTCTAAAAGTATTTACAGTACAGCATTGTTAAATGTACACCACTACTGACTGACATGTCAATGTTACATTCTTTACTTCAGTACCTTCATTATTATTGGCTCAAGAGTTAGACATTTACAATTTTGTGGTATACGAATTCCTGTACTCTGCAATATAATGTTTTTCCCTTGTTACCATCATTTTCAAGAGGGTTTACTGCAACAGACAATTCCTTCAGCTCCTGCCGGTTAAGTGGGCAAAATGTATTAAGTGCATGAGATGTTGAGGCTGAGTCCACTTCCTCAGTTGCAGCTTCAGGATAGTTCAGTAACAGAAGATGTTTGTCTAGTGTGAAAAGCCGAAGTGGGGTTCTGTTTACTTGAGGTTCGATTGAATGGTTGTTAAATGCAGCTTTAAACTTTAAATGTGCGACTGATACTGGGAATGTACACAAAATGAAGACAAAATAAATCCAATTCATTGTCTACATCCAAGGCCTCCATTGACTCCAGTTCATAGAAAATATCAAGCATCCAATTCCTCATCAGAAATGGTACAGAATTTTGTGCGCCTTATGTTGTATTCCCACATCAACTTGTATAAAGTGTGTCCGGAGATCCACAGGACTAAAGCCACTTCAGAAAGTGTTGTTCCCAGCAGCAGCAAACCCTCAATGTCCTCTACTGTATGCCCATCCTGCAAAACAGGAAAAAAACAGATATCATGAATTGCACTGAACTAATCAATCTGTTATCATTTCCTACGTGCATCCATGTTAACTGCGTAGTCAAATTCCTTGGCATCGCTATACACAGGGCTGGGTAGTAAATAATTTAATGTTATTGGGATTATATAATCAAATTACAAAAAATAAGTACCTATAATCAGCCCAAATTGTATTTGACAAATGTGTAATTAGATTATAGTTACATTGTCAAGGATTACTTTTGCATTTTTAATTTCTCCATTATTTTATCTTTAAAGCAGAAAAGGAGAACAACCCTTAAAGTCATAATTTGCATATTTGGTTTTAGGTAATCCAAATGCGAAGCAATGAAGTTACATTAATTTAATACTGTGATACTTGCAGACCTGCCAACCTTGTCAAAATATTTTGAGTACCACTTGTGTTGTGCTGCTTTTTTTCGCAGACTTTTGCAACTCCATTGCTTTGCACGCAGTAATTTCCCCATTCACTGGCTGTAAATTGGTTATAAAAAAACAATAAAAGCTATATTTTTGATAGCAATACTTTTAATAAAGAAAATATAGACGCAGGCCGCAAGCATGGCCAGTATTCTTGGTATTTATTAAAAAACTTCTGGGGGACATGGACCCTCTTCTTTTTGGCAGGTCTGCTGCCCTGTCCCTCCCTGTCTTTGTCTCCCTCATCTGCCATGGCAGTGGTTGCAAAACTTGCTGCAAAGATTTGTTGGCTACATGTTAAAACTGTATAAATAATCACATTCCTCCTTATATACAGGCCTACTCTATCTGCAATGGATATATATAAAGGCTAAAATACGCACGCGCTTGCACACACACACACACACACACACAGATGCACCACTGCCTCTTCTTTCTCTTTTTTCTTTGACGATGCATTGGGGTCATTAGGGGAAGATGATCGATATATTTGCTAAGAAAAAACACCTCGCAAATCTTTTCTTTTCTTTTTTTCACTTGGACTTCGGCTCAAATGTTTCCACAGTGAAAGTAACGTTAAGCGTAACGGTTCACATTTACCGAAAGCTGGCAGGTCCGCTGACACACACACACACACACACACACACACACACAGTTTACCTTTTTAAGCGCCAACTGCTAGGGGTGGGCAAATCAATCCAAATATCTATAGTATCGATACCGAGGTGAGTATTGGTATCGGATCGATACTAGCATGATGAGATCGATATTTTTTTTGTAGTTTCTCTTCTATAAATTCAGCAGATCACACATATTTCTTCACAGAGTTTGTGTGAGCGCTGCGTCTCTCTCAGTCCTTAAGCGCTGTGCTCCTCTTCACCTCTCTCACTCCGCTCACTCAGGTTCACTCAGTGGCGGTTCTAGACCAGTTTTAATAGGGGGGCCAGGTTGGGGACGGCTTTTTTGTTAGGGGGCACATACAACCCGGAAAAAAGGATAAATCCCTCATTCAGGCAAAGCAGTGTTTACAATTTCAGCAATATTGATTGGGTAGTAAACAGCTGAGACACTTTATTTCTGCCTTTCCCTTCAGAACAAAATTATTGCAAGAAATCTGTCATTGTATTATTAATGCAGACTCCCTGTCAGGGGGGCCACAGGGGGGTCCAGACTCAGAGTTACGGGGGCACTGGCCCCTGTTGGCCCCCCCCTAGAACCGCCCCTGGGTTCACTGTAACTGTAACACAAAAATATATACTTATATTTAGATATATAGCCTACCTCAAGAATATAATAACCCTTTTGTGTATCTGTTGAAGGAACATTAGTATTCCTATTTAGGCTACATGCAGATAGGTTATAGATTTAATTATGTTAAATTTATTTCCTTATTTGGCTAAAATCTTTGTCCTGTGTTTTATCGTTATTATAACCATGGTCAACTAATTAAAGGCAAAAGTACAAAATCATTCATTGATCAGAAATGTTCAAGTAAAAAGTATCAGTATTGGTATCGGTATCAGCAATACTGGCCCTGTATTTACTTGGTATCGGATCGATACCAAAATTTGCAGTATCGCCCACCCCTACCAACTGCAGCGACTGGGGAACGGAGGACGGAGAGGGAGGCAGAGGGCAGGAGGAGGCAGGGAGGAGGGGGGCGGGGATGTTACGCTATAGGTTCGGTAGACTCGTTATTCTCCGCTTTTCTACAATGATTGGCTGAAACTGCTTCACCACGCTTGCTTCATCGTGTTGTCAGACATGAGTACCGCACGTGCACATTTGCCACAGAACTCACATGTCCGCAGCTTTTTGTGTAGTTTAGAGGGGCGAGTCGTACCAGCGTATTTAGATGTCAAATTGCGTACTTGCTACGCAAAATGTGTACAGGTTGGCAGGTCTGTACTTGGATTAGGTTATTAACAAAAAATGTTTGCACAGGCACCGACGTAATTTTTTGGGGGGGGACACAGGGGACATGTCCCCTGCACTTTTTCAAAAGGCCGTTTTGGTCCCCTGCAGTTTTTACTGTCCAAAAACCATGTTACGCTATAGTAAACAGAGACACGTCAAGCACTAGGACCAAGCGGAAAATGGCCGCTCAAGCCGGAGCCATGTCCCTGAGTTCAGACCCGCCCACAAGCTCCTCGATTGGCTCTGCCATTTCTTGTGTGATTGGCCGTCCCTGCTGTCACTCCTTACACACCGGTCTGCTTGTTGCCCAGGAGTTCTTATTAATCTGCCACTGTAAATTGGGCGTCTTTTCTGCCTGGGTCACGTCCGCTAGAAGGATTGTAATATCAGAGGTTTCATTTACATTAACGTTTGAATCGGTGTCCATGTGCGTATGTGCGTTTGTGATTGCGTGTGTGTGTATGTGGTAATTAGGCGCAGCCAATATGAAATGTACCAAATAATGGCCGGGGTGTTTATTTGTTTCAATCACTCAGACCAGGCGTTTATTTGGGACAGGCGTTTAATTCAATAGTTGTGCATCTTCTGCAAGAGAAGTTGTTGCGGCGGAGGAAACGATTTAGCCAACCAGCAGTTGCGGCAAACTCCTCATCTCTGCTGTCACTCACGGTGGCATAACATCTGTTTCGCCATCGCCCTGATTATTTTGCAGGACACTCTCTCGTGGCGTGCCCGTTTCCTGATAACCCATCCCCGCATTTTTATCTCAGGCTCCTCGCTGGCCTTCTTCCCACCTCCACCAGGCAGCCTGGCCCTGTTGCTGTCCTCCTCGGACAGACGCTGAAGCTCAGTTTCTCTCACTCTCTTGGGGTTGACAGAGAAACGTGTTGTGCTCCTTCTTCCGAGTTTTCCTCTGCATATTTTATGACAGAAAATTTAAATTTCAAGTGTTACTTTTTATTTTTTTGCTGCACCGGAGCCATGGTGATAATCAGTGTGATTTTGACGGACAGAAAGCAAGCACAACACGTGAAAAAGGCAAAGAAGAAAAACATGCAGTGTCAGTGGTCACATCTTCTTCCTTGATTAAAAAAATAAATAAATTAGACTCAGCATTTATTTGGAACCTGCGGTTATTTATCAAAATATACACCTGCACCCGGCGTTTAAAGGGGACCCTGCGGTTAATTGAAACCCCGCTATTATTTGGTAATTTACGGTACTCAAAGAAATGCGTTACACCCATCCTGCAACACCTTCACTGGCTCCCAATAAAGCAGCATATCCACTTCAAGATCCTCCTCAGCTCTCAATAATCTTGTAAAGTGTCTTTGAGTTTTATTGAAGGTGCTAATAAATAACATGCATTATTATTAATATTATTGTTATCATTGTTATTATTATTATTATTATTATTATTATTATTATTATTATTATTATTATTATTATTATAACTGTAGAGCCACAACAATGCAAATATTTTCAAAAAGCTTATATTTAATGCCAAAGAGATACACTTATTTTCATGTATTATTGTTATGTTGAAAGTGCAACTGTTTAAAAAAAACAAAAAAAACAATGAAAGATTTAGGGAAAAATACAGTAAAACCTTGGATTACAAATGTGATTGTATACATCCAAACTGAGAATTGTGAAACTAAGTTTTTTCCTCTACAAAATGAGGTCTGTTTACCATATATTCCAAAAATAAGTGTAAAATTGGTGGTACTGAGTTGGAGTGAAGTTGACTAACAAGGTGAAACACAGAATTGGGTGATAATGTTTTGCTACATGCTTCACAACCAGTCAAACCAAAAAAGGGTACAGTAAACTTAAAAGTAGCAATAGAAAACTAGAAGAACTACTAGAAAACACAGTGAACTGAAAGAGTTGGAGTTTTATTAAAAATACTTGTGTCCCCCCACCTCTGAAATCAAAATTTTGTCCTTGTACACAGGTCATCAGTAATTGTATCGGGATACATTTTTATAGTAACCTTCCAACCCTGACCATTCATTGAGACCTTAAGAGCTAACCCGGGACAAGCTGGAATGACAAGGGAGGTCTAATATGCAATTACAGTTCAGTCACACAACCAACATGATGTATATAATGGAAGATGTATCAAGAAGAACTACAGCAGAACAATAACTAGCTCTAAAATATGCCTTCTGAATTAGCTGATAAACTAGATGCGTTTTCCGTTGTGAACTAATGTTTCTCAGTTAACTTAGGTAACAAAAGGTTGAAATGCTATATCACAACTTCACTTACTGATCTCAGTGATGTGATAGTGGTAGCAAAGGTGGCAGTGCCTGAGAACACAGCTGGAGGGGCCTGTGGGTTAAGCTGGGGTGTGGAGACCTGAAACCACAGCCAACAAATCAACCTGTTAAAAATCCATTACATGATTACATGGTAGATTCAAGACCCAGGGAGAAATCTAGTAAATAAGGGTGTTCCACAGGCTCAAAGTAATTAAATGGCATAAAATGTATACATCTGATCTGACATAAATGTGATCATTAATGTGCACAAAATGACTATAGATGACCTAAATATATGTGGGTTACATATAAATATCAACTGCCACCTAAATGAATAACAGGCCTTTTTGGAAAAAGCCTAGCCATACTCTATTTTATGTGGTATGTTAATCAAATGTGTTGGAATTCGACTGGGTTTTCCAGCTAATAAGTCTGAGATATAACACTAGTCATCTGCAGACATCTGTTTGCAAAGAGTCACAGTTCAAAAGAGACCAACACACAGCTCTAATCAAAATGTTTTAAAAACAGCTTTCAGCTCATATTGGTTATGCCTTGGAGAAGAGTTTTTGGTATTTTTTTTTTATTAAATGTCCTTCCTGGCGGCAAAACTCCTGGTCCTTCGCTTAATAGCAATAGCGCTAACGTTAGCAATCGAACATTTAGATTTAACATTTAACACTTACATGTAGATTTAACATTTAGATTTAGATTTAGCATTTAGATTTAGATTTAACATTTAGATTTAACATTTAGATTTAACATTTAACATTTAGATTTAGATTTATCATTTAGATTTAGCATTTAGCATTTAGATTAAGCATTTAGACTCAGATTTAGCATTTCGATTTAACATTAAGATGTAGATTTAGCATTTAGATTCAACATTTAGATTTAAATTTTAGATTTAGATTAAGATCTAATATTTAGTTTTAGATTTAACATTTAGATTTAGATTTAGCATTTAGATTTAGATTCAGCATTTAGATTTAAATATAACATTTAGATTTAGATTTAGCATTTAGATTTAGATTCAGCATTTACATTTAAATTTAGCATTTAGATTTACATTTAGCATTTAGATTTACATTTGCCTTTTTAGATTCACCATTTACCTCAAATGTCAGGAAAATTAGCTAAATGTGAGAAAAGTGAGCTAAATATTCAAAATATATCAGCCACAAAAGTGTGACTGAATTTTTACATTCAGCACCCCATTTCTCGTGCATCATCTTTAGAAGAGGCTTCCTTCTGGGACAACAGCCATGCAGACCAATTTGATGCAGTGTGTGGCGTATGCTTATTATGTCTCTAGATCTATCTATCTATCTATCTATCTATCTATCTATCTATCTATCTATAAAACTCAAAACACTCAAATGAAATGATGTATTAAATAAAGTGCTAGATGAACTGCTAATGAAAATTAGCCATTCAGCTAGGATTCTTTTAATAGAGGTACACTGTTCCTTTTCAAAAAAATGCTATAGAAAGTTGATGATGAGTTCAGTAGTCTCACAGTCTGAGGAGTGAAGCTGCTATGTAGTCTGGTGGTACATCTGCAGATACTTCTGTGTCTTTTGTCAAATGGCAGCAGAGTGAACAGACTGTGGCTGGTTGGGTGTTGTCTTTTAGTATCCTTTGGGCTCTGTGCTAATATCTCACTTCACTGATGTCACTGGAGATTGTACCTGTGATATTCTGGGCAGTTCTAATCACCCACTGTCAAGCCTTCCTATCTTGGGCCGTGATGAACCATGTCTGTTTGTGATGTTTCTAATCAAGATGCTTTCCAGAACTTCACATGTTCACAGGAATTTAACATTCCAAAGTTTCCTCAGGGAGCAGAGGCTTAACCAGGATGTTGTGTGATGTGTGATGACCAAGAAGATTCTGAGTAATTTTAATTCCCAGGAACCTAAAACTGTTAACCTGCTCCACCTCAGCTCCATTGATGTAGACAGGGAGGTGTATTTTTGCATTATTCTTTCTAAAATCAGTGATTTCCTCATGATATGAACTCTCATTGTTATTTGATATACAGCCAATGAAGGTGGTGGTGAAAGTAATAACGTTGACCACCACATGTTTTTAGGTACATGGTTGGGGCTGTTCTCCCAGTATTTGATAAATAAAGCCAATCATAATCTTAGTCTTATTTCAAAATGATATATGAATGGATAACTGAACCAAAAGTTTACTTATTTTTAAATAAATTGCTTAAACATTTATTGAAGCACCTATATGAGTGAACTGGACCAAGGTGGCTGTGTGCCTACTGATGTTTTTTGGATTCCAAAAATGATTCCTACAGGCTATAGGTGGATGAATTTAAGATCAGATGTCTGACTGGCTGTCTCAACTTTATGACATATTTTGCAATGAATCTCACACGTGAAAAATGTGAAATACAGCAAAAACATAACGATATTACTTTTAGGAAGAGAACTTTTAGGAAACATAAGACACAACAAGAAAAAAGGTTATTTTGGAGCTGCCATCTTGAATATATCACAATGTAAAAGACCTAACAGTATGTGCTGTTATCTTCTGGAACCACTGACAGCTAGTTAAACAGATGTAAAGCTTTGACCTTTGAACAAAATAAGACAAAGGCAATAAAATTTTTATATCATACACGTGTGAATTCCCAGCAGACACAAGTATTTTATGACTGACATGTGGACATCTGCTGAAACATAGTAGATAATTCCCTCAGTTTTATCACTTCTGAGGCTGCTTATCAACAGTGTCCAGTTCTTCCATTGCCAAGAGAGCTGTTCTGTTGTAATACATCATCCATTTACTTCAAATGGGTGTGAAGTCTCGATTATGGCAGAAGGGAGTTGGTGGAGGTGCTGATTGGGCAGTTAAACGTTGGGGCAGTTAAACACAAGATTTTGTCACTCTGCAAGGAATCTGACACTGTGAACCCACGCATGCAGTTTTTATAAGGACTTTTATTAGAGCATTTGCTTAGAGAAGTGAAGCAGTGGTTTTAATCGTTCCTCTCAGTGATCACTTTGTATCGATCTGTGGGACTGTATGCTGTTTGTTGCAATGAGGAAAAGCTGTCGAGTTAGCAAGATATGCATTCTGACCGTGGTCTTAGCCCTGGTCTCTGTGGCATCCATTGTCACGTTGTGGACTATTGCCCTTACAGGGGGAGATGATGGTGATGATGTCACAGCTCCTTGGGAAAGGTAGGACAAAAAGTTTGACACTTCTGTTATACAGGATACATGATACGAAATTCACTTAAAGTCACAGGGCAGGCCAATACACTGATCCACTGTGCCTCATAGGATGATGAAAGATTCCAAACAACATGACTATAAGAAAAACTTGGATAAGTACACTGAGCAGCTGGTTTATTTTAATCCTACTTCGTGCTACTGAGACTTCAACTGTTTACTATTAAATGAAAGCTAAACTGGCTGAAACTCAGCTACCCTACAAGCATTGTGTTTTTGACATCAATGTTTCTAGACATTATTACACATTAGACAACGAGAAGTGATATCCTTCCAAATAAGATGAATGACATAAAGTCTTTATGACTTATTTCTTCTTTTTCAAGTCAGTGAATGTGGCTAAGGGTGTTACCACTGAACTGTAACCACAACTAAAAGACTTGGGTGAATTAAAAACAAAAAACTGTGGATGCACTCAGTAAATGTATCAGGTACACATATTTGATAAGCGAATGTAGTGTGATCTCAAGTTCAGGTTTAAGTGTAAACTTTATAGAGAGGTACTATTTTTGACATGTTTATGCATCTTGAATTATGCTTACGCCTTTGACATGTCATGACAGATCAGCACACTTAATTACATTTTCCCTAAAGGGCATAAAGTGTTAAAGCTGAAGTTGACATTTTCAGTTTAGCTGTTAGTATCTCATAAAAATGGATGGTGGTGTAGGTGCTGGTATTACTGCAGTATTAATGCAGTGAAGTGGTTCCTCTCAGTGTTATTGTGATGTTTGGAATCATATTCCTGCTGCATTATGTGGTTGTGTGTAATTTTTTTAAGGTTGAGCTCATACAAAAACTATACATACTGTTGGCTAATTTGATCAAAAGCAACGTATCATATTCAGAAAGATCATCATTTTTCTTTTAGCTCGGCTGTCCTGTGAGAACCAACAATCCCACAAAAGTCAACTTTTGATGTGTTCAGAAAAAGAAGCCTGTGTTTTGTTTTGTGATGATGCAATGTCCAGCTCATCCAAGAGGGACTTTAAATAGTTTAATAAGCTTTAGCAGAACATATTCAAATTAAAATGTATTTAACCAGACAGCAAAGGTGGTAAAAAAATTACAATCTGAAAAATAACAAATAATTAAAGCTGTCAAACAAATATGGTCAAATAAATGTACAGTATCTGCCTCTGAGATGTAGTGGAGTAGTAGTATTAGGCTGTACTATATAGAAATACTTTAGTATAGAACAAATATCTCAATTTATACTTAACTACAGCACCTGAGTAAATATACTTAGTTACATTCCACTAACTAACAAGCCCACTATGACTGAGAAAAGTACACTTTACAAGACAGATATGTCCAATCTAAACAGCAGTTCTTTTCCCTTCTCAATCTATTTTCCTTCTACTGTGTAGTTCCATAACTCTGGAACTACACAGTTCCATAGCTCTGGAGTTCTGAATGACAGCTGTTTTTAAATTAACTTCCTACCTGCTGAACAGTCCATGTGTACAGTTTTATTAAATGTGGACATGTTAAACCAAAGTATTGCATAAAAGCTAAGTTTTGCATTTTGTGTTCTCCCCCTCAAAGTACATTATGAAAGTTTAGCCCTTTTATATTGATAGATACATGAAGGATATACAAGCACATACATATATATATAGGAAGTACATTGATATAAAATAATTAGTAGAGCTGCTCCACTCCTGTAGAATATGACTATAAAACTCAAATTCTCTGACTTCCTCCCTGATGACAAAAATCTGACTGATTTCCACATCCCTGGGCTGGGAAGTTTCTCTCACTCACCAGATGTGTAGTGCATCTGCAGAGGAGTGTTTTTGTATCCTAAATCGCAACCATCAAGCTGCATCCATCTCTGACTTCTGCTAGCATTCTCCTGCTGCAGAAGCAGTTTGAGCTTGTGTTTTACACTGATGACACGATAATCTGCTCTTGACCTCTGAACTGTAGACCTGTTGGTCAGACTCACTTTGCCTCCGTAGCCTACTGGGTCCAAGGCGCAGACCCAGCTTGACCCCTTTGATACCTTTGTTTGTTATTGAGGTTGGAGGACTTGTAGAGTGACATTGTTTTAAATGTGAATAAAGGCATGTACACTAGTGACTAGCAACATTCATCAATACTTAGTCATTATGCTACATTCTATTTAACTATTTTGTAAGTGATCTTTGTGTTTTCCCCCAGCTATCGTCTCTCCACTGATTTAATCCCTGACTACTACAACATCACCCTGTGGCCACATCTAAGCCCTCAACCAAACACTGGACTCTACATTTTCACAGGTGATTTACAGGGTTTCTTAAGTACACCACTTGTCTTGTTGCTGCATTGATAAGGTTGCTGCTGGTGGAGAAACTAGATTGTTTATGTGCTGCACTGGACATCACTGTAGCCCCATTCACACTGCACTTAGAATGTGGGGATCCTGCGTTAATCCTCTGCACCCTCCTCTGTGTAAAAGACTCAGATGCAGTGAGGGGTGAAATTTCACTCCTGCGCTGATACCCCTCCGGAGGAATCAGAGCTGCATTGGCGATCCAAACCTTTATGAATGGATAAGATGGCAGTGCTAAGCGGGGGCATATCGAACTGATGGTGTTCACAGTCTGATAAATAAACCTACGGAGCCCCAGACATGACATGGTCAAAAAAAAAAAAAAAATTAATTGTGGCCACAATATAGCTATAATGTGTGCACAGAATACTCATTCGCAGCCACAAAATACTAAATTGTGGCCACAAAATAAGTATAATGTGCACACGAAATACTAATTTGTAGCCATGAAGTAGGTATAATGTGCCCACAAAATACAAATTAATATTATTATTATCATTCCTGGACAACTGGGTAAGCAAATCGACCTTCTCTACAAACTGCAATAGCCTACGTGATGTCCCTAAGGTGAGTGTCTTATCTTATATTGTTCTTGTCAATATCTTGTTATCCCTCATTTAGGCAGTGCCTTTCACTGATCATCTCCTTTGAAAGTAGCATCATGTGTGTCAGACTCTCAGCTGAGGGAATACATAGGCTATATGAGACGCAGGATTTAATGATGCCACCTAACGCAGCTGTGCAGTTACAGTGGCGCTCACTGTATGTATCTCTTTGCAAAGGGAACCTATAGCCTATCAGTGATCAGAATCTAGTTTGTATTGATTTGCAGGTTGTTGTTGACTGAACTACTGAAGGTGTCTGTGGTGTTCTCTGGACAATTGTCTTTCAATAAAATCACAGACGATTAAAAGTTCACTATATTATAGGCCTACTTAAATAACTGTCTAATTGCAGGATAAAAAGATATTGACTAGAACAGAATAAGAAAAGACACTCACCTTAAGGACATCACGAAGGCTATTGCGAATTCTAGAGAAGGTGACCTCCATTTGCTTACCCAGTTGTCCAGGAATTATATTAAGATCACTGATTAGTATTTCGTGCGCACGTTATCCTTGTTTCATGGCCACAAATGAGTATTTTGTGGCCACAAAGTAGTATTTCGTGCGAACGCTATAGCTATATTGTGGCCACAATTTAAATTTTTTTTGACCATGTCATGTCTGGGGCTCCGTACTAAACAGATTCTTTACTCTTAAAAAAAAAGGGAAATGTCCCACAAAGCAATGTTACAGATATCCCACTACCATACTAACTATAATTGTCCTTGGCAACTCAAATTAGGAAGTGTCTCCCTCCTGCCTGTCCTAACGACTCTTTGTCACATTTCTGCCTGAAAAACACCGTCTGTCACCGGCTAAAAACGTAAACTGAAAGAGTGTTTGTATTGAAAAAAACATCACCACAATCATCCTGACCGAGACTTCAGTGAATTTTCCCCCAGAAAAACAGCCTCCCTCCCCTACGAATGAAAGAGTCAGACAGCATCCAGTTTACTGATGGATGGCGATTATGTGATTATGTAATTTAGAGTGAAAAACTTAACTTTGTCACTTTCAAGGCTGTATAGTGGGTCAGGATCTCAACTACGACACATTACAACAGCATCCATATGATTATAAACAGTCAGTGGGTACATGTTAGATCAACAGGGGGAAACCTTGAAAAAAACCCCACACAGACACCATCATCATGACGTGTACCGTGACGCCTCTTTAGGATCCGCTGCATCCCGTGTGAATTACACAGCTGTTTGGGTTAGAGCTGCCTGGCTCTTTGTGAACAAGCAACGGCGGAGAAATGGCCAACTGCCACTGTGGCGATAATCTGGCAACTCTGTGTTAAAAGGGCTAATGAGTTTGTGTGTGTGTGTGTGTGTGTGTGTGTGTGTGTGTGTGTGCGCGCTTCTGTGTATTGTTATGGCACTGAACTCGGTAGGCCAGGGCTTCAAAAAGGTTGTGTTAAAGTTAAATGCCTAACTTCATTATCTTCGAATGCAACCTTATGTTGTATAATGACCAATAGATTACCTTGTCACTTGTGTGAACAGCTGTTTTAAGTTGAACTAATTCCAAAAACACAACAGAGAGGGGACATTAAAATATGGCTAATCATTGTGTCATACTGCTCCTTAATGGATTTTTTGAGTATTGGCATACTTGGAGCATTCTCTGTTCTCTGTATGAAACATCCTGTCCTCTCTCAAAGGACAGTTGTATTGAAAATCTGTTGCCATTCAATAGGTTGTCTGTTGCTCAGAAGGTAGAGTTGGTTGTCCACTAATTGGAGTGTCATCATTAGATACCAACTCTGGCCCAAAACTCCTTGGGCAAGGCACTTAACCCCAGATTTCTCCCACAGCCCAATGTCTGTTCCACTGAATGTGTTAATGGCTGAGCAGAGAAATATTATGAGGCACTTTGGGAGCACTGTATCTCCTGTTGAGCAGGTCATCACCTTGCATGGTAGTAATGCGTTACAATCACAAAGTAACGCTTTACAACCAACACTGATCTGGACATAGATCAAGTGTAATTTTCTTCTACATTTCGATAAATCTACATTCATTTATGTCTGTAGCGGAATTCTGCACAACTATATATCATGAATTGTTTATGTCAGCCTCTGTCATCTTCCAGTTTTTGTATATGCTACAAAGATGCATCTTGATTAATGTCTCTGTTGTTTCTATTAATTCATCAGGCCAATCCACTGTTGAGTTTGAGTGTGTGAAAGAGACTGATCTGATCTTGATCCATTCCAACAAACTCAACTACACTACACTGGACAACACACACATTGTCAGGCTCAGCGCTCCAGGTACAGTACACAATTGGGGATACAAGTGTAACAATATTTTTTTGATGCTGGCATTTTCAACATTTAATGGCTCAGAGAAAAAAATTGTTAATAGTACTAATTCTACCTCGTATCTTTCCCCCCTTCTTTTTGTGTCATCACAATATTGATGACCTTTGAGCAAGATTAGTTTTAAAAATTAAAAAATGTAACCTTCTGTTGACATTCTGTCAAAGATTGTAAAGTAGAGATCCTGAATAGTTTCTAAAGCAGAGCTCTATAAGAGATGTAAAAATTACATTATATCATTTAGTCTTTTTTCTTTCAAGTTTTTTCATGAAGAAAACAATTTATTTATCTATTTTCAAAGGAGGGTTTTTTTCCAATGAAATTTTATGTCACACATTAAAAAAAGTTTATGGTGATCCTGCAATGAATCCAGAAACATGCTCTGGTACTCAGATTCACACAAATAAAGACAAATGAACAATAACAAAAGGGTCAATAGGAATTCTTGGCATAATATTTCTATCACCTCTTTCCTCAGATGGTGGATCTGCTCCTAATATTAAATCCACCTGGCTGCAACCTAAGACCCAATATCTGGTCATCCAGCTGTATGGTAAATTAACTCAAGGACAGAAGTACCTGCTGTACGCTGAGTTCACTGGCGAACTAGCTGATGACTTAGCAGGCTTCTACAGAAGTGAATATGAAGAAGATGGAGTCCGAAAGTTAGATCCCTTTTCAATAGCCCTTTATATCTATAACAACATTTGTATTGGTGAGTGAATATTGAATTCTAATCAATCTGTATGTTGTGCATTCTCAGGATTGTTGCCACCTCTCAGATGCATCCAACTCATGCCAGAAAGACCTTCCCTTGTTTTGATGAGCCAGCTATAAAAGCTGTTTTTTATATGACTCTTATCCATCCCCCAGGAACTGTTGCCTTGTCCAATGGCATAGAAACAGGTCAGTGTTGTCTACATGTGTCAAAGAAAGGAAAAAAAAGGCTCTATTAGCATAAATCCACATTATTATCTTGCATGCAATCAGGCCTGTGTAACCAATAGGCAGAATTGGTTCAGGGTTGTGAGGGCACTGTCCTATCAATCCAGTATTTCCAAATTGCTGGACTCAAGAACATCCAACATCATCACACTTCAGATAAACGTTGTGAATATTAAACAAAGAAAACTTACACTATCTTCAAAATATGGCCCAACTTCCTAACATGATTGCATGGAAATTCAAATGACCTTTAACCTTGGTCTGGTATTAGAACAAAAAACATTTGCCAACATTTTAGGAAAATTAATTTTCTTGAAATTACCTACATGAATATTTTGCTTTTGACAATGAACCTGTTGTGTTAGAATAGTCCAATTGTGAATTTTGCTCGACATGATTTACTTGGTTCAGTGAGTCTCCTTTTCTCAGTCCATGAATATAATTCAAGGTAATTTCAAAGGTGTCCTTTATTTTTCTTTTACCAAAATGAAGTGCTGGCCAGCAAACAAAATTATATAAAGCTCCATATATAAATGGAAAGGGGAAGTTTCGCCTGTGATACTCAGAGAGGACAATTTTTGGGTACTTTGAATTAATAGCTAAAACTAAACCTTTCATCTGCATTTTTGAGCCGAAAAGGCTTTCCGATCACAGGTGAAACCCTGACATATTGACAAAAAACAAAAAAAAACTGTGCTGCAGGTTGGAGGAGCGATCATGACCACTGCACCAGTTGGGTGTAATTCAGAATGAAAATTTGGAGAAAACAGAAACTTAATAAGAAGAATCTTTTATATACATATATGGTCATTGCAGCTTCAGCGGTAGCAGTATTTTAAAAACGCTTTGCTTGTGGATGGAAATCCTTGTAGGTGGCCGTTGTCAAGGATTTTTGACACCGCTGTGCAGTAACTACCCTGACAGACACCTACCTACAGGTGGAAAAGGTACTTTTAAAAAGCACCTGCTGCTGCTGTATGAAGCTGTGATGGCAGGGAGGTGCTTCTGTAAACGTCATGACAGCCAGATATTTTTAAATCATCTAATCAAATTATAAATGTTGAAAGTTGTTAATTGTGAGATGATTTTGAAAGTCCTGTAGTGTACACACATAACACAAAGAGCTACATACTTTTGCAAGATAACTGACATTACCAAAGATTTCATTTCAACCAACCAGCCATAGTTCGGTGGAACTGTTTTTCTTCTGGTTGTCATGAGGCTAGTGCCGTGTTGTACAGCTCTCAGTACTCAGACACAAACATTATCTGCTCTTCCCCCTGCTATTTGATTGGTCAACACCAGGAATCTACCACCAGAAGTTCAGCACAGGGCTTTTATGGTAGCCAGTCCAAAACAAATTTGCTCTAAAAATTTAAGAGATATAATTTGGTGCATTATAATAATTAAGGCGCAAAAAAAGTATTACATCTTTAACCTCAACTTGTGTGAGCAATACAATAAGTGTTGCATTCATACTTTTGTTGAATTGCCGGCTGGAGTCTCAAGTAGTGTCACTAAGTATGTAAGTAAGTATGGTGTTGTTAATTATTTGCTCTATTGTGAAACCTGCGTTGCTCACATAATTTCTATGTGGTAGTGAGTTGAATATTGAGTGTAAGGGCCAATGAGAGGTGCCTGTTTCTCCATGGAAGTCCTTTATCGTTGTGGACTTTTGTGAAAAAAAATAATATAAAAAATGAATGAAAACCTTAAAAAAAAGTGTTCTTTTGCAACTCTCTACCTCAAAAAGGAGAACTTCCCTTACAAACTCCACCTGACACCAAGTCAGCATGCTTCTACACTGGCAGCAATTCTGCTCAAGCCACCACCCAGCAGCCTTTTTGAGACTGAGAGCTACCACAAGGCGTGAGAGTAATACTTATGCTAACTGGCATGCCTATTGGGCCACCAAATGAACCAAGCACCCTGCTAAACTAGCTAGCAAGCTAACAGAAAACTATGCCAAATAGTCAATGACAGAAGGGTTGCCAACTCCCTGAAAAATAAATAAGGGACACCAACTAGGTGTCCCTGGTTGTGTATTCATCCATCAATTGTATATGTTTCTGACACTGGCCTTTTGGCCATAAAATACTGACATTTATTTGACTTAAAAAACATTTTTTTTTATACCATATCTGCCTCCTGTGTTGCCTGGTGCACAACAAACCGGTCAAGGTTCCCCGTGGTTGTCCCTCACGTTTTCAATGTCAACCACTAGAAGCATGCTGCTTCACATCAAACAGTCCACCATGGGCTACAGAAAAAGTGCACCGGTAGACATTAGCTACACTTTTTCCAGCCACATGTTTTCATTTTCCCATTGGAGTCTGTATTTTTGCAGCCTTTTCTTTTTTTTTCTCGGAGGAATAACTTAAAGGAACTTAGGGCAGGATCACGAAATAAGACTCAATAGCGACACGACGGCCGTTTGGGTAACTGCAGCCATCAGTCAAGCCGGCGCGGGAGCGCGCATGAACTCTTCACAGCAGTGCAGCTGATGCTGTGACACGGTTATTTGTTTGCTCACTGCTCACGCGACCGTTTACTGCAAGACTTCCTCGCATACCTCCGCTGAACTACCTTGGTAGCTTACATCAGCGAACAGCATGATGTCAAGAGACGAAGTAAGTAAACTAAGTGTTTATCTAAGTGCAGCTTTAGTATGTTTCTTTGACAACATTAGCGCATCAATTCAGCAAAACGACAGTTGTAATGTAAAGTACGCTTACCTTACACTGGCCAAATGGTTACTAAAGTTCAAATTTCACCAGCCACGGTGAATAACAAGCTAGCGATAACCATTGCTTTGTGATTGAAGCTAATGTGACTGCTAACAATGTTATGGTGTTTGACAAGCATTTGGCTTGTGGCTGCAGCTAATTTCTGACTGTGGTAATTACCAACATAGCTAATATTTATAACATTGGATAAAGCTTGCTAACAAGCTGACATTAGTGTGCAGTCATTATCATGTAACAGCAATAGTATGATTCAGTATCTCAAGCCACGTGTTATGTGCCAGTGCCAGTGAGATCATTTGTGAAATCATTTCCATTATAAGACAATATAAATGGTATGAATAGCACTGCGCCATAACAAAGTAAATACAAGGAAAACACAAATGTCATTATGTCATAACTGGTATTATACTAAGTTGAATCAGAATAAAAATAACATCAAATAAAATCAAAACATCACTTTGAGGATTACTAAAGTTATTCTTATTAGTATTGTTCTCAGTGTTTTTTGTTTCATGATTTGGAATTGACTCTGGAAGGAGTGGCACACATGGAGATGTACTGCCTGGATGAGGGTACACTGCGTCTGGTTAGGATGACGTGGAACAACACCTTTGCTCTCGAGGACAGCCAAGATGTGGGCAGCGATAACCGAGAGTTTCGGTTTGCTTCCTACCGGCGATTTACGATCTGGCAGGATGGGCATCAGAGAAGAGGGAACTGAAGGCCGATACCGAGCTGCTGTGTTCTTCATATCTGGTTAAACTTCCCTGACCCCTTTGCAAACTACACAGGTTACAAAGAAGCTCCATTTAGGGTGCCTGACTGATATTTTCTCCTGTTTTGTGTCCCTGTGACCACAATACCTAAAAAAAAAAACATTTCTTAGCCAAAGATTCCACTTTCATCCAAAAATAAAAACTATTTATGTACATTATATATTTTTATATTTATTTTCAAAGTTTACAGTATTTTTCAAATTTGCAGTATG
Organism: Sparus aurata; assembly: GCF_900880675.1. Classification (NCBI taxonomy): domain Eukaryota; kingdom Metazoa; phylum Chordata; class Actinopteri; order Spariformes; family Sparidae; genus Sparus; species Sparus aurata. The sequence continues at coordinate 32,156,588 of NC_044194.1, forward strand.
TACAAAGTTTTATTTTGTATTTTTTTTACATGTTTATAATAAAATAAATGTGTGGTAAACAAGACGGTCTTGTCTTCTCTCTTTTCTTGCTCACGTCTCTGGATCATGTAGCTGAGGCCTTTATGGAGAGAAGAGAACAGTAGCGTTAGAACACATACCAATGCTCCATAATCAAATCTGGTAATTATTATGTTATATTATAACATTTTACAATGTTTTGTCTATATTCTGAAAAGATTGAAATTCCTAATGACCAAAACTTAGAAAGTAAAAACATACTAACCCCTCAGACACTGGTTCAATTGGTGATAATCGATGAGAGAGTTTAGCAGCTATTCGCTTGCTGGGTGTTGATGCTCTCATCTCCTTACTTCCCCGAGTAGCAGCTTCAGGAGTCTGCTTCTTCTGATAGCTGGAAAACAGCAATATTTTAAAAAGTTAGAGTCTCAGTCAGCAAGCTGGCTGTGACTTTGCTACCTTGGTGTCTTTTCTCTTTGGTCAGAACAACTATGGCCATGCAATGTTTGCCTGTAACAATAATAATATCAAAATACTTGCCTCAGTCAGTACTTTTGTGTGTTTCACTTTTACAAACAATTTCTCCTGCTTTACTTAAAACGTAATGTATAATGTCTGGAGCAATCTTGTGTGTAAGGTACAACACGAGAAAAATAAAGGCTAAAAGCTCTATTGATGAGTTGAGACCACTCTTTTAGCCCACCCACCCCAAAGGACTCAACCACACAGACGTGCTTCACAAGCAAGGTCGTAATAATAATAACAATAATAATAACAACTTTATCAGACCTGTAGACACGCACAATATCAATTATTATATAGCACCACCTGAGCTCGTTTACATTGTGCACTTCACGGTTAGCTCTAAACTGCCTTTTATTCAGCTACATCACAACAGTATCATCAACTCGTCAACACAATAGCCCCCAAGCCATAGCCTGTAAATACCGTTACTGTACACCCCAAATACTGTATTTACCAGGGACAGGAACGAGACGGGAGCCGGTGCTGTGTGTATGATATATTTCACTGTACAGATTGTAAAGCCCACTGAGGCAATGTGATTGTGATTTTGGGCTATATAAATAAAATTGATTTGATAGCCGTATCCCCTACACTCACGAAGCAGCCGGGAAGCCGGCTCGCTGTGTGTAGCTAGCGGCTAATATGACTACATAGACCCAAACAAACCGTTAGCCTGTTGCTACAGCCAGCTGCTAACGTCACCTCCCAGATACAAGTTGGGCTTTCGGTCCCATATCTAAAAGGGCATATTTCTAACTATTCAGTGTGCTGTCAGGTCATTGGTTTCAGACTGCGCAGTCTGTAACTTCTCAGTGTTACAAGCAGTGGACTAAGTTACATGTTAGCGGCTAGCGCTACGTTAGCCGCTAACGCTACGTTAGAAGCTGACGCTACTTTGCACTTTAGCTCACTCCGAGTCCTCGGTGATCTCATAAGATTTTCAAATCAAGCTCTAAAAATGACCTGTAATGTATTCTTACCTGGTTACGAGGAAATTAGCCATGTCAGCATCCGTTTTCAGTCCCAGTTCAAGCTGAAGCTGCCTCCATGAGTCGAAGGCATATCCAATGTATATTCGCGTGCCAGCCCGGCTTTAGTCATAACTTCTTTTAGACTCATGACTTGCTACTGATAAAAACCTTCGTTTTCTTCTTCGTATTACTTTTTAGTGGACTTTGTGTGGTGGTGGGTCGTTTTCCGGCCGTAGCAGAGTCCATAACAACACAAACAGTATTTCCGGTCCACCGCGCTTGTTTTCAAGCCGTCGAGGACGCGCATTCAGCGTCAAATAACGTCACGTCCGCAGGGCTGCGCGGGAAATTCGGACCCCGAATAGCAGTACATCATGCAGCACACAGCCTGTTCAAGGCAATGGGGAGATATGTGTGTGGGCTCATTCTTTTTGGTTTTGAACGCTTCATCACCCATTAGCATTAAAATACTGATAATGAATGTTTATTTTTTCACAAATCCTGCCCTAAGTTCCTTTAACTGCTCGTGGTGTAAGGTGTGCTGTCTGCAGTGTCCTGTGAATCCGTATCGTCCGTGTTAGCCATGCTGGATTGTTTTCCCAGTTGCCTAAGTCTCTTGTCTTCAGGTATCTTCTTGCAAGCAACAGTACCTCGACCAATGAGAAGAGGGTTAGGGTTAGGGTGTGTTAGTGTGCTGTCAGGTCATTGGTCACAGAGCAGGACAGGGCTGGCAATAAGATTACCGTAAATGTTCATATAAAACGCCCTGTCATTCATTGATTCTATTGACATTTTAAAGTCCATTCTGATTCTCACGGAAATACGGGACAAAGTGCATCCCTTTTAAGCTCAATATGGGATGCGTAACTTCGTTTCTAAATACGGGATGATTCCGTTTTTCAAGGGATGGTTGGCTAAACGCCATGCAACCTGTTGAGCCAACAGCCTGTCAGGCAGCAGGGATCCATCCAGCCTGCTGCTCAATTCACCAAACAACCCAGCCTCTTCACGTACTTCATCCTCTCAAGAGACACATGTACTTCTGTCCAGCATTTTTTTTCAACAACTGGGCCCCTTGTGGCCCAGTTGTTGAAAAACGCGCACTAAAGTGCCCTCTTGGCAGCCAAAACGCGTGCTAAACTGCCCATCTGGTTGGCAAAATACAACTGCCCTCTTGGGTGGCAAAAATGCGTACTAATTTGCCCTCTTGGGAGGCAAAAATTTGTGCTGAAGTGCCCTCTTTGGAGGCAAAAACGTGTGCTAAAGTGCCTTCTTGGGTGGCAAAAACGCATGCTAAAGTGCCCTCTTGGGAGGCAAAAATGCGTGCTACAGTGCCCTCCTGGTTGGCAAAACACACTAAACTGCCCTCTTGGGTGGAACATAGGCCTGGGCGATAAACCGAAATTTACGACGATAACCGACGTCATTTTGGCCATGTCGGTATATTCGGTGTCATAGGCATAACATCCACTAGGGACAGGGGACATGTTAGGTCCACTTGATTAATCTACCCCGGCGTATACCGATGTGCTTATTTTACATCAATTTGATGGCAAACTCCGCCCACTGATGCAACACCAGCTATGCCAGGTTAGTAATCAAGTGAACCCACTCTCGCTGTGAGTTGCGGACAGTTTGTGTAATGATGCTGCGTACAAAGGCTGCAACAGGCCACTGTCTTCGGCCGGGACGGTCCATTGATCAAACATTTGTGTTTTGTTTTTTATTCACTCAAAATAATGACTGTATTTCCAGCTAGAAAACGCGCATCTCTCTCCTCCCTCCATTGTTGTTTGCATTTGTGTGTCTGCGTGGTCTGACACGTGAGTGTCCTCATGCTGGAAAACGTGACGTCACTCCCCGAGACGCAAGAAGAAAGCAAAAATATATATTTTTTACTAAGGAAAATGACAAAACTAGTAACCCGTTACCGGCATCACTGATTGTGTAGCTTAAGTGCAACATGGAGCATGAAGATGTAAAGAAAAAAATAAAAACAGTAGAATTAACTTTGAGCAAGTTTGGAGGAAAGTCGGAGGTGTGGACCCATTTTAAACAAGTCGTGGGCCGTCATAATAACATTTGTCGGCTTTGTCGAGTGCATTAAGTGCGGCACTTGTTGCATTACTCATTAAGATTTCTATACTTCAAACAACTTGCAATTGTAGTCGAGAACGTCAGTTATAACAGCCCACGTATTAAACAGTTGTCGGGTTTAAATCGGTCTTGGGCTCATAATTACATTCAATGTGTCAGGCCGGGCTCGGACACAACATGCACGGGCTCGGGTCGGGCTTGATTCTAAGCTCTACTCGGGTCCAGCCGCTACTTTACTGAGGTTCACCCAGTGTGAGCAGCAGGAAGACGGTCAGCTCACCTCCCAGAACATGGCACTGAATCGCTGGAAACTGATTTAGTGATTGTCATCAAATTACTTAGCATAAATATATTAATACAAAATAATTGCAGTTTTTTCAATATCTTCCATGACATGGGGCCCAGTGACTCCTGAATGAGACACAGTTATGCTTATTGTACTTTAGTGCTTCCTCTATTTTATATGAATATTAATATGCAGAAATCTTGATTTTTTTTCTCAATAGCTTCCATGTCATGGGACCCTCTGACTTCTGAAACAGATTCTGTGTCTATCAAAAATATATAATGATAAAGAAAATAGTGGTAAAAAAAGTTCTCTAATGCTCAAGAGGTTAACATATTAAGCAGCAATGTCAACTTCTCTACTATTTTGTCTCATGTCTTAGATTCTGATTCTGAAGTCCTCAAAATGTTTATTTATTTACATCCAACCTCTTCCACCACCTGCAGTACAACCACGTGATTCAATTCGAAGAAATAAAAAAAGCGAGAAGCGAGAAGCTTAGAATTAGTTTATAAGGGACTGTATATTTTATACTTTTAAACTTGTTAAAAGTAATCTATGCTTTTCAGCTGTTCAATCGTGTGCCTATCAGTTATTCTTAACTACTAAACAAAGTAGTGTGTTACTTATCATTCATTTATCGTTATCGAGGTGAGTTGCTCAATATATCGTGATATTGATTTGAGGCCATATCGCCCAGCCCTAGTGGAACAAACACTAAACTGCCCCCTTGGCTGGTTAAAACATGATAAACTATCCACTTGGGTGGCAAAAGGGCGTCTTTAAGTGCCCTCCTCATTGGCAAAACACACTAAACTGCCCTCTTAGGTGAAAATAAAACAGTTAATTGCTCTCTTGGGTGGTTAAAACAATTTTAAGCGCACTCCCGGTTGGCAAAACATAATAACCTGCCCTCTAGTCTTGGGTTGTATAAACGCATGCTTAAGTGCCCTCGTGGTTGGTAAAACACAAGTGCTCTCTTGGGTGGAAAAACACACTAAACTGCTGCCATTGGATGGAGAATACTGATTCCAATTAAGGCATGCAAGCTTTCCCAGAGTAATTTTATGGTCTCAACAAGTTAAACCCTGTTTATGTTTAATACACTTTGTATGGCCATTAGCCCATATTTTCTGTTTTTTAAAAAATGTATTTATTTATTTCATTTTATTTTATTTGCCGATAGGCTAATAAACTTTCTAGATTTTATTTTCAATTTGACATTTAGGCTAGGTCAGTTAGATTCATTGTATTTAGTAAATGATGGAATAAATTGATAGCAGCTAGATAGATGGTAACTTAAGTTCTAAGAACACATTGTTGTTAAAATAAGTCCATTCCATCCATTTAAGTATTCAGTTTTAGACACACTCTCTCAAATGGTCACATGTCAGTGGGGACTTAATACTGACTGAGGTGCAACCCGGCATCCTACTGCTGTGTGAGGTAGGTAGCTAATAAAGCAAGCTGTCTTTTAAGTTACCAATTTTGCATTACTAAATACTAGTGTATGTACCCTGGGAGTGATATTATTAGGTAGATACACATGTTTAAGCCTAGGCTGAGGAGCTAGCCTAGCTAAGTCTTGCGGGAATACCTTTTTAAAGCTAGCCAGTTAAATTAAAAGTGGGGTTAGCATTGCATATCAGGGTTTCCGCCAGGTTTAAGATGACCCCCCGCCAGGCTAAGCATTTGGGATTTTTTATTCTATTTTAATTTTTAAAAATGCTTTTCTTTAAAATGCCTTTTTAAGTGCACAGCTCAGTTGGAAACATATACAGTGGCTTGCAAAAGTATTCACCCCCCCTTGAACTTTTCCACATTTTGTCACGTTACAACCACAAACGTAATTGTATTTTAATGGCATTTCATGTGATAGACCAACACAAAGTGGTGCATAATTGTGAAGTGGAAGGAAAATGATACAAGGTTTTCAAATATTTTTTCAAAATAGAAAACTGAAAAGTGTGGTGTGCAAAAGTATTCACCCCACTTTACTCTGATACACTTAAATGAAATCCAGTGCAACCAACTGACTTCAGAAGTCAACTTATTAGTAAATGAAGTCCATCTGTGTGAAATCTAATCTCAGCGTAAATACAGCTGATGATAATCACAGAAGTCAGTCCATCATTTCATCCGCAGACATTAAGAGATTCAGGAGATGCTAGCGTCTCCTCGGTCTCTGTAGCTGTTTGGTTGTGTTAGCTTGTTTACTTTCAAATTAAAAGCCCCCTGCTAAGAACCCAGTTCTAAACTCCATGGGATGCAATGTAAAGCATATTGAAGACAAATGTGTTGTCACTGTTCACAGCCCAACCTCAAGCTTGATGTAATGTCACATGTTTATGGCTACCTCAGTGGCGGCTTTTGGAAAAGGAGGAATATTATGCCTCCGTTTTAGAAAGACGGGCTGGCACATTGCCGTCCTTACCTTGGAGCAAATGTGCAAAAGGGCTACTGTCTGACTCAGAGTCAGTTTCTGGCTCTGATGGCTCAAACAGGTCGGGCTCGTTCTGTCAGATGATGCTGCTAGCTTCCATTGTTACTGTAGGTCATGTCCTTGTACAGTACACGGAGGAGCTGGTTGGTGGTTCAAGTGGCTCTATCTGACACGCCCCCAGCATTTCACAGCAGAGAGAAGTGCTTGTTTTTCCAAGATTTTGAGACCTAATTTTATATACTTAGCAATTTTTTTAATCTTTCAAATTTGGCTCAGTGGTCAATGACACATGTTTCTGTGGTGTGAAAAACTCATGACACAAATTTATTGCTGCTTTACATGGACTTTAACTGTCTTCTAACCCATTGTCATTCATTGAGGAGGCAGAAGTCTTTCTGCTTTAGGCCCCATCTTCTTGTACCGTGTTCATGCCACACTCCTCTTCCTCTGCTGCCAACTCTACATAGTATCCAAACTTTTTCTCAATTCTATTGCATGTGTGTTCAACGGTATTAAATTACCAACAAACTTGTAATGAAAGAACAGACAGTTGCTATAGTCAGAGTAGGACTGAATTAAGTCCTACATGCAAATACCCCTGTTGTCAGTGTCACAATAAAAACAATTACATTAGGGTGTTTATAAACTAGCAGAGTGAGATAAATGTGTGAAACTCTGTGTGTTTGTGTCTTTTCAGATATTGTGAACACCACTATTGATGGAGTAGCTGTGATACAGACCACATTTGAGCCAACCAAGAAAATGTCAACCTATTTACTAGCCATTGTTATCTCTGACTACACAAACATCAGTACAGAAGAAGACACTCTGGTAACTGACCATCCATCACCTTACCAGATATCCATTTTATCACTTTAATAAAGTGATTCCCAAATTGATAATGGGCCACGGTGATGCTAGAAGTTAATTGCTCCCTTTTGTAAAAGGTAGTGGGTGGTACAACCATATGTTTCTTTTTCTGAAATTTGAGATTTTGTTTTTTTTTACTTGCTATTGTGTTTTCTGAATTGCTGTAGTGAGTTGGACCTGCTGGCCACTGTACTTTTCTCTATAAGTATCACAAGTTACAAGAGGGATCAAAGGACAATGCTGGAAGAATACTTAACACCGATGACTCTTACACTATTAATACAAAAAAATGTTTCTTTTGGAGTTGGTCAAGGTTGAACCAAGTTCAACTATTCAGAAGGACTGATTCAAGACTGCAACTAATAGTTATTTTCATTCGGATTTAATCTGTTTATTAATTTCTCTGTTTATCAACTGATTGTGTTGTTTGTAACATTTCTAAAAATATAAAGAGATGTTGTCAGAATTACCCAGAGCCCTGTGACTCCTTCACAGTGAATGTGTTGTCCAACCAGTAATACAAAAATGACAATTATTACAAATAAATCAAAATGAAATAACTAAAAGGGAAGCAGAAGAAAGCAACAGAAATTCTCATACTTGTGTATCCGGAACCATAGAATATTCTCGCATTCAAACCAAATACTCATAAATCACACTCTCTAAACTAGTAAAGCTGTCTGACCATCAATGCAAATGTACAAAAATATCTTTACTTCAGTCTTCAAACCTTTTTGCATAAACATAAGAATTTGCTGTCATGTGTTCAGATCCGTATCTGGGCTCGCAGGGCTGCCATTGATCAGGGACAAGGAGACTACGCCCTCAATGTGACTGGACCCATACTGAACTTCTTCCAGTTGTACTATAACATCTCCTACCCCCTTAGCAAGTCAGGTAAGCCTGTCTCCATAGTAATTTGGAAAAGGAAATGTCCATCTCAGAATTGGCAGTTTTTTGTATTTTCAACATCATCTTCTTTCTAGATATACATGACTGAGACCACTGCTAGCATTCCTGTTCACCAGATGTTGTTGTAGTATTGTTGCTCTCCTTACACTTGGCTTGATACCACAACAGGGTAGATGGAAATGCTTTTGTAATTTTTTCTGTGGATAAACTGCATTTCTCAAGTTATGGTTTAAAGTGTATCAGCATGACTTGAAGGGGAGTTCCTTTCAGCTGCATTACATACACCTGCTCTCTGCCTCACAGATCATATTGCTCTGCCAGACTTCTATTTTGGTGCAATGGAGAACTGGGGTTTGGTTACGTACAGGGAAACCAACCTCCTCTATGACCCTGTGACCTCCTCCAATGGAAACAAAGAGACTACTGCCACCATCATCGCTCATGAGCTGGCACACATGGTGAACAGATTTATTGTAATTTTTTTGTATTGTATAATGTGTTTACTCATTATTTAACAACCAATTGAGTGATGTCATCCGTGATGCAGTGGTTTGGAAACCTGGTGACTCTGCAGTGGTGGAATGAGGTCTGGCTGAATGAGGGCTTTGCCACATATGTGTCTTACCTGGGAGTCAACTATGCTGAGCCTGACTGGAATGTGGTGAGATGTTCCATGCATGTGGACTTGACGCTTGCTGTTCTCCTGTCAATACAGAATATACATTTCTGTCACCACCTTTGCATATCATGTGAACTCTTCAGACATTTCTGTCTGTCTGTTTGCTCCAGAAAGACTTGATAGTGCTTGATGACATCCACCGGGTGTTCGCAGTCGATGCTTTGACCTCCTCTCATCCCCTGTCCACTAAAGAGGACAGTATCATCCTGCCTGACCAGATCACTGAGCAGTTTGATACCATTTCATACAGCAAGGTACACAGATGCCAGCAATATCTTCTTTTATAAAACATTACAGCATAAACACTTCTACATTGTCACAGGGTGCAGCTGAGGCCAGAAAATGTACTGAAAAACAGAAAATTCAGCATTCAGACTGGTTGTTTAACTACAGTTCATTGTATTGTAAACATTGTTCTAATTTTGTGCTGTGCAACAGAAAATGTTCTTTTAAATAGATGTATTTATGGATTGATCCTTGCCTCTGTTTGTGTGTCTGGCTCCTCAGGGTGCAGCAGTTTTGAGGATGCTGTCCGATTTCCTCTCAGAGCCTGTCTTTGTCCAGGGACTCAATGTATGTCTGTTTACATAACATGTACATTCTGGTGTGCAGTTAAAACTTGTCGTTGAAATGAATACTCTATCACCATCATTCAGCCACAGGTAAAAGATCATTCTGACAGGATGTTGAAATCCCGTCTTTCTCTTGCCTGCAGAGCTACCTCAATCATTTTGCCTACAGTAACACAGTAGGGAACGACTTGTGGCACCATCTACAAATGGTAAGATTTTACTTTTTTTCCCAAAAAATGTCTCAGGTTAAGCTTTTTTTCATCTTCACAGTTCACAGCTGACTTGTGTTGTTTTAGGAAAACATCTATGTTGTTTTTGACATATTCAAGTTAATATTACACAAAACATCCTCATACCTAGAAGACTGAACAGGTCACTGTTCCAAAAATAGCCTGACTGTTGCAGTGTACCTGTGACTGGCACACTGGCCCAAGGCCAACACTCACAGTTTGGTTAGGTTTAGGAAAACCCTGTGATTTGGCTTAAAATATTAGTTGTATAACTTTAGTTATCATGTACTTCTGTTACATAAGTTCCGTTACATGATGTCCATGACTGCATTTTACGACAAAGTTAAAATAACTCACCACTGACATGGTAGGCAGTCTGGTGGGTGCAAGTCCTACACTGTTCAACACAAACATCTGTCTCCACCTCCTTGCTATACAGAGTTCCCTGCTCTTTGTACTTATTGCTCTGACCTAAACTAAATTGAAAATCTTTGACTGCCAGTAATACTTAGATAGATGCTTCCTGTCACCTTTATCAACAGGCAGTGAAAGCCAACAATGTTTCACTTCCTCGTCCAGTTTGTGAAATCATGAACCGGTGGGTGCTCCAGATGGGCTTCCCTGTGGTTACCATTGATACACCCACAGGAAAGGTGACCCAGAGGCACTTTCTGCTGGACCCAGAGTCCAATGTTACAGTTGAATCACCTTACAAGTATGCAACACAACAAGTATTTACCTTTTCTTCCTCTTTGCTTCCTTTATACCTCCACCATTTTTCCCTGCTAAAGGGGAGATTTCCCTTACTTGAATAGACAATCCAAAGGGCAAGGATGTCATACACTGTACAGATGTGATGAGACAGCAATGTGATTTGTGATTTTGGGCTATATAATTAAAATTTAATTTACTTTGATTTAATTGTGAATTGCCTAAACAATTAACACAAGTTTTATGTATTTTCTCCTCAAGCTATGAGTGGCTGATTCCTGTCAGGTGGATGAAGCGCGGTGAGGTCCAAGGAGCTATGTGGTGGCTGATGGAAAAAGAAGGTTGTTAATAATATGCTACTAATGTCATATTTAGTGCCAGTACCTATTAACTAAGCAGTTTGCATTGTTTTACATCACATCAGGTGTATATTATTATTACATTATTAATAAAACCTTTTTAAAGCTCTTTATTTTTGCCCTGACTTCTCTTTGTCAGCGGTAAACTTGGAGATGAGGAGTGGTGATTTGTGGGTTCTGGCTAACATCAATGCTACTGGATATTACCGGGTAAACTATGACCTTGGAAACTGGGAAAGGCTACTGGCTCAGCTGAAATCAGAACACCAGGTACACAGTCAGGATTTTACTATTTTTTTGGATGCAATTGTCATTTTTTCTTCATTTCTTTTCTTTCAGTGTTTGCAGACCGTATAATAAAACTTTGTGTTTCAATCTGCTGTGTAGGTGATACCAGTGATAAACAGAGCCCAGCTTGTGGATGATGCTTTTAATTTGGCCAGGTAGGTCAGTTTAGCTGCTTGGACTTTTTGATGCATTTTTCATCAAGTTTCCATGTTTGGAAGGTAAAAATGTGAAAAATGAAAAAAACACTTCATTTACACATCCACAAGTGATGTTGACATATACTGATGCAATTCCTCAGATATATACAAACAGAGACGCCACCGTCACATACACATGCTTTGGCCATATTACTATAAGTGTGCAGACCTTTTCGTCATGCTTCAGCAATTAAACAAGAGTTAAATTCAAAAGCAAGTAACACATTTAAAACTTAAAAAAAAAAATTACAAACAAGCAACATTTGGAACATTTGTATAAGCATGCTAGATGAAAGGTCATTGGATCAGTAAATCACAAGGGTTGATCCCCTTGAAATCCTGAATGCACTCAGCAGGTTTTATGCTTATCTGTCTTTTAGATTATGAGATATAATTTATTGAGATTGTTCTCTTCACAAAAAAAAAACGTAACGCCAGAGTTGTTGATCCAAGAACTCACCCAAACATAAGTTAAACATTCAACATTCAAGTTCAAACACACTAACGATTACCTTGGAGGACATTAGCGCCTCATCTTGAAAGAGCTACAGTCAATATGTAAACTCAAACACTCAACAAATCAAATGTGTGACAATAGTTAGACTATCATGTTTATAGCTTTGGCCCTGCTTTACTGCAGCCAAGCTAAAAACATTCACCTCCACTGTATAATGAGAGACAATTTTATGTTAATTAATCAAAAATGGGGGGCGTGACCTGTGACACGAAGATGTAGGATGTGTTTCTCGGTCGCTCCTCGGGAAGTTTGTCTACTGCCTGCAACTTTAAGGTGACCGAGCAGTTTTTGGGAGCCCTGCATTTTGAGAGTCAGAACTGTGTTGATGTCGAGCTCTCGAGCGAAAAATGAGCCTGCCAAGTCCGGGCGAAAGAGGCCGCAACTCCAGCCCTCGGAGTCCGAGTCACCTGAGAGACTCGGTGCTAATGAAAAGATGCTACGCAGCATCAAGGTGATGATGGACGACCAACGAACTGAAATTGTGGCAAAATTCGAGTCAATAATATCAGAGCTGGTTAAATGGGAGGTGGCGACCACTCTCAAACCGCTGCAAAGAAAGTCTCCCTGCAAAGTGGGACTATTAGTGACTTGGAGCACTCGGCTAATGAGCACTCGGACCAACTAACTAGCATGCAGGTAAATATAGGCAAGCTATCTGCCACAGTGGAGTCTCTGGGCAAGGAATGTGGAGATTTGGAGGCACGCTCTAGATGGCATAATAGTCGACTAGTAGGTCTGCCAGAGGGATCCGAGGGTCCCCAACCTACAGAGTTTACTGCCAAACTTTTAATGGACTTGTTGGGACTCAACGACAAACCCGGGCTCGACAGGTCCCACTGCACATTGCATGCTAAACCAAAAGAGGGAGAGCCACCGCACCCGATGGTCATCAGGGTGACACAATTTCAAGTAAGGAATGCTATTCTGTGCCACACTGGACAGAGCTCTCCTTTGCTGCACAACGGGAAGAGGGTGTATATTTTCCTGGACTTGACACCGACTGTGGCCAAGGGGAGGGCGGCTTTCGTCCAAGTGAAGAAGGAGCTCCATGCCTGTTCCAATGTTAAATTCGGCCTCCGGTACCCAGCTACTCTACATATCACCATGTCCAGCGGCCAGACCTAACATTACAAATTTGAAGACCCGGACCAGGCCCTGGAGTTCTTCAACAAGAGACTCAAAAAACGGTCCCGGAGAGTGACTAATTCTGGAATACATAAACGCTTGTTGGATCTGTTTGTATTTCTGCGGCAGCAGGCTGAATATCCAGCAGGTAACACCCATGTTATGCTGCTGTTGACTTGTCTACAGACTGAATACAGTATTGACTGTGTACTGACTGTAAGTTTCATTGCTCCAGTTAGAGCATATTGGTGCTATTTTTCTATTTATTATTTTTTATTTCTCTCAGTCAGTCTCTACTTAGGAGGACGTTTCTGGCTCTGGAGAATGTAGGGCCTTTGAACCTGTTCTGTTTTTGTTTTTTTTATGGCACCTTTTTCTGTTTATTACTTTATTTTTATTCTTTTTATTTGGGACAGCCCATATGCACTTTCCCCGAGGTCATTTAGTAGTATGATTAAGCTGCTGGTAACGACAGGTTTTATTTCAAGGTGGGGTGAGGTAGCACGCATCACTGTTTGGATGCTTCTGCTAGGTGAGGAGAAAGGTGGGGTGTTCTGTTATATGCTGGGGCGATTGTTCGTTTGTGTAGTTTTAGGTGTAATGGGTCGGCACCTTTCCTACTTTTCCAGATGTATACTCCACACATGTATATTGCTTTTTTTCTCTTGCTGGTTTTGTTTTTTTAAATACTGAATTTTCTGACTTTTAATGATACAGGTTAAGAGATCACTATTGAGTGTGGGTGGGGATGTTAGGCTTGTGAGTTTAAACTGTAAGGGCCTAAATAATCCAATCAAGCGCGGCAAGGTGTTGCACTACTTACACCACCTCGATGCTCATATAATTTACTTGCAGGGGACTCACTTAAAAGAGATAGATAGTGTTAGACTGAAGAAGAGCTGGGTCAGGAAAATATACCATTCATCATTCTCCAGTAAGTCAAGAGGTGTTGCTATTCTTTTACATAGAGATATCCCTTTTGTTCATGTTGAGACCATTTCTGATTCTGCTGGCAGTTTTATAGCTGTCATGGGACACATTTTTGATGTAAAGGTGACTCTTGCTAATGTCTATGCCCCCAACTGGGATGATGAGTCCTTTTTTAAACAGGTTTTCTCAATGCTACCGGATTTTTCCATGTATGATCTAATCTTGGGAGGGGACTTTAACTGTTGGATGAATCCTTCCTTAGATGGCTCTTCTTCAACCTCCGCTGCTCAATCCAAGTCGAACAAAGTGATTCAAGCCTTCATGAAGGAGTTTAACGTTGTTGACCCGTGGCGTTTTTTTTTTACAGGGACAAAAGGGAATACTAATTTTTCTCGCATATTCACAGTACCTATACACAAAATTGATTTTTTTTTTTTTAGTGGACAACAAGTTGTTATCCTCCATTTCTGGCTGTAAATACGATTCGATTGTTGTGTCGGACCATGCCTCTATTTTTATGAATGTTTATTTTCATAAGTTTGTTAATACTAGACCACCATGGCGCCTAGATAAACATTTGTGGTTAGATACAGACTTTGTTAAGTTTGTCTCTGAGCAATTAGACGTTTTTTTCAGGTTAACAGCCTCTGGGTTGTGGGAAACAATGAAAGCTTTTATCAGGGGGGAGATTATTTCCTATAAGGCTCATCAGAGGAACTCTATAACAGAAAAGTAAGCCAAAATATCTCAACGCATCGCACTCTTAGATTTTTTATATGCCGTCTCAAAATTGCCAGATACCTATAAGGAGCGAATGACTTTACAAGCTGAATATGATCTTATCACTTCACAGCACACTACTGAACTTTTACTACATTCAAGATCCAAATTCTATGAACAGGGAGATAAAACTAGTAAACTCCTTGCCCATTGGCTACGTCAAATATCTGCATCTCAATTAATTCCTCAAATTGAGACTGGCTTAGGTGTAACATCTGATCCATTGGAAATCAATAAAAATGTTATTTTTTCATTTTGACAAACTGTAATAACACAATGGACCTTAAATCACAAAAAACAAAAAATCCGAGTAGATGAAATTTTGATTTTTTACTGTGAAAACTACAAATATGTTTAACGAACTATTTTTATTACTTATAATGCAAATATATAAATTGCTGTTTGCTAAAAAGAATTTGAAAATTACAAAGTTATACGTAGTGATATGTTTCCCCTCAGCTCCTTTCTTCCTGCTGAACATTCAGCAGTCTCCTCATTGTTTTGCCTCATTAAACAAAAAAAATAACTCCACTACACACTAAAATAAACACTACATAACACACTAACAATACACTCCAAACACGCTTAATGTCACAAATCTCTCAACTCTCCAAACCTGCTGTCTCTATAACTGTCACTGTCCCTCCAACAACTCCCCCCGTTCCTAAGCAACCAAATCACGTAGTTTGTTGTTTAATTTTGTGATTGGTTGGTGGGGTGCCTTTTTCCACCAATAGGAAAAGTAGTAGCACAAAGCAAACACTTCCTTGCTTCGTGAGAGAAGCCCGTTTTAACCGTTTCTTTCTGCACCAAACGCGCAGCAAACGTGACCGCAATGTTCGCGAAAAAGCATGGCGGACATTATTTATCATAAATCCCGTTTTACTTGGCCAATCAACATGATTTAAAAACACGAACATCCACAGTTTGTTGTCCTTGCGTGTCCGGATCTCCTCAGACCCGAATAGACTCGTCCCGGACTCGTTCACTCTCATTAATGTACAACAGTCAGTTTAGATGCATAGAACGGGACTGGACCGCCGCCAAAATCCCGATCTAGCTCGCGCCGCTGCAGGTATAAATCTGCTTGTTTCTTAAGGTGGGGGGTCGCGGTGGGCTCTGCAGTGATTGGCTCTGGTGTCCTTTTGAAAACTGAATTACTGTTACTGTGCATTGTTGGAGGTCTGTCGAGGAGGGAGTCCTAAAGAAAGGTGACGCCATCCGACATTCAAGTAAGTTTGCTGTGTGTTTTGTGGAAATTCTTTTTGGTGTTGTATGGTTTCGAAACCGATGTTATAGGGAAGTATAGGAACGCTTGTTTTCATAGCTTTTGATTAGTTGTGGAATTGCTTGTGTTTTCCTAGTCTTAGGGTCTAAGGCCAAGCATCTAGGGGTTAGCATCTTACTTAAAATCCACATGGTGATATAGAGCGCTGATTTAGGGAATAAGGTGAGGTTCTGTTGTTCAAGATAGAAAAGACCAGGTCTAAAAGTTGTTTTATTTTGTTTTGTCTGTTATATTGCAAACGATCAGGTCTAGATTCCTGCGATTCTATTTGCTCTGATAGAAAATCAGTGTTGAAAACCCCTGTGATTCTGTGTTTCTGATGGAAAATCAGTGTCGAAAACCCCTGTGATTCTGTTCTAACAGAAAAGATCAGTGTTGAAAATTCCTGTGACTCTATTGGTCTCATAGAAAAGACCAGTGTCGAATTTCTGTGATTCTGTTGGTCTGATAGAAAAGATCAGTGTTGAAATTCCCTTGGTGTTGTGATTCTGTTTTGTTTTAAAAGATCCTGTGATTCTGTCGTTTTAGATAGAAAAGACCAGGTCTGAACTTTGTTTTGTCTGTTATGTTGCAAACAATCAGGTCTGAATTCCTGTGATTCTGTTTGCTCTGATAGAAAATCAGTGTCGAAAACCCCTATGATTCTGTTTCTGATGGAAAATCAGTGTCGAAAACCCCTGTGATTCTGTTCTAACAGAAAAGATCAATGTCGAAAATTCCTGTGATTCTATTGGTCTCATAGAAAAGACCAGTGTCGAATTTCTGTGATTCTGTTGGTCTGATAGAAAAGATCAGTGTTGAAATTGTGGTTTTGTTTTGTTTTGTTTAATGCCAGTTTTTGTCTGTTGTTTGTTTGTCATTTGTTGCGACATGGGTTTAAATTGAGTCAAGTTAGATTATAAGATTTTAGTAGAAATTTAATGTAGAAATTGAGAGAAATTGTGCCTGTGCAGAATAGTTTCTCTTACAGATCAAAATAAAATGCTAATAGCTCAATTAGAAGAAGAAGAAGAAGAAAACACAACGCAGAATAAGATTAAGCCGGACAATCAAATGTCCTGTAGAAACACTAAAACAAAAATACGATCAAAATAGAAAGCCTTTATCCTGTAAGAGAAATAAAAGAATCCAGTGTTCATAACACTGGTGATGACTGGGTTGTTGAATACCCAAGACCTGAGCTTCTTTTTCTCCAATAAAACCAACTGAATCTTCACGTTTTAAAGTATCTAAAAAAACAGTTAGAGCTATGGGGGTTGGAAGTATTCCTATTTAAGACTACTTAAGTAGATCCTTTCACTGAAAGTATGTCCAGTTTCTCTACTTTCCACTACGACACCCGTGAATCTGTTAGGACGTGTAGGAGACACTGCTCACACACTACTTTGATATATATATGATAATTAATCACTGGCAATTAATAATACACTCGTAAATGGGGCACCACCATGTTTAGTTCTTGGAATAATCCGGAGGAAATTATTCCAAACACCTAACTGTACCAGTTGGCTTGGACAGTTAGAGTCCATTCATGATTCAGTTTCAATATTCTGAAGTAGTGACTTCTTTGCACGTATCCATCAGTTCTCCACATTGAAATTAAGTTCCAGACAAAGACAAACGATTATATATGTTTATTGAATAAATAATTTGGGATAAAATAAATGAAATGAAAAATTTTAGACGAACAACAGATAACAGAAAAAGTAAAGACTGTAATTAGCAAAGTAATAAAGTTATGTGACCGTCGGTAGATGGTAAAGTTTAAGGGTCAGGTTTTTATATATTAAATATTATGGAAGTAATTTTCAATACTAACAAGACCCTAATCTTAATTCTCCTGAATTCATAAGATAGAAGTTAGAACTTAGACCGAAGTCAGAACCTAGACAGAAGTCAGAACTTTGGACACCACTCATTCTCACGTGTGTGGATCCAGCTGCATGAAGACGTTCAGCCTGTTTTGTCTGGGAGTCAGGAGGCACTGAAGTTTGGTGTTCTTGAGAGTTCTGGGTTGGACAACGGCACGGCGCGTCGGTCCAATAGCCAGAGGGAAGGCCTGTACTCTGTTGTGGAACTCTTGGTCCGAAGGCCCAGCAAGGTTTCCGCCTTGGGAGCACCAGCGGCAGAGTCAGTCTTGGCTGGGAGCACACATAAGGCTCAATCTTGCACTAAGCGCAATTGACTTTGGACACTGGCGCTTGTATAATTCCTATTTTGCATTCGGCGCACATTGGAATTTTCCCTCCACAGACGCACGTTCTTAAATTAGGGAATGAACTTGTGGTCCTGGGGGCGGTTCAGCAAAAAGAGGAGGTGTGTTCCGGCGCAAACGTTCACTGGAACTATTTTGCTGTTTCAGAAAACAGTTCCGCAACAGATCAGAAAAAACCTAGTCTAAAGTCAGGGCGCATGCTTGGCCATAATGTAGCGTGTGCTCAACCTGCATACACTTTGCTTCTCTCATCTACAAGGAAGCAGTTCCCGTTGCAAACCATACAAAAAAAGTTGAAAAGAAGAACTAATTCTTTTTCCCTCTGATATGCGACGCGCCCGCTGTAGCCGTGAGGGTCCGGGAGTGGCAATGCGCGATGTGCTCCTAGTGGAGCGGGTGGACGGAGATGGAGTTGGGGGAGGAGGAGGAAGGGGCACAACAGGAGCAGGTGGTGCGTTTGGAGACTTGAGGCGATGCGCCTGAGAGGCCGTAGCAAAATCGCCACCCGGTCAAGACGAGCATTAATACCTTGCCGCATCCCGGACAGTGCGGTCCGGTCTGATGCTGCCACGGCGTGTAGTGGGTCTGGATCCTCTGCACCTTGGTGTTTGCACTGCTCCCTCATCAGCTGGCCGTTGCGCACTGCTCGGCCCGTGCGCACTGCTCCCGTGGCCTGGTGCAATGTCATGGGGATGCCAGCCTTGGAAACAATTGTGGCAATTTCCTCCCACGCCCGTTTAACTAAAGCTAATTTGGATGGATTTCTCCCATCCCCGTACAACGCCACTTCTCTGTCTTTTACAGCCCTGACGAGAACGTCGGTCTCCTCGGCTGTGAACCGCTCCTGGCGTGCACCTGGCAAATTCGCCATTATAATAGCAATCCGTCATGGAACAAGCACGCCTGCTTTTAAAGGGAATGTGAGATGACGCTCTAATTGGTTTATTGCACGTTACGCCCAAACCACAACTATGACTAATGTAGCTACTTCAGACCAACCCATTTTAGATTTGCGTCGGGCGCAAGAGTCATTTATCCCGCCGGCATAATAGCGACAGTGCCTGAGATCCGCCCACAAAGCTACTTGCGTTAAATATTTGCGTTTCAGATCGTTAAGATAGAGCGCAAAGTCTTTTTTGTTGGAGACTCCTTGCAAGGCCTCTGAAGCAGACAATGATTGTAACGTTCTTCATCAAATGATCACAGTCTTGAAAAAGACTTTTTCTTTGTTGTTTCAAGTAGTGGTTCTTAAGTTCTGATTCTGAAACTAATTCAACTTCTTCTGGATCAGATGGTGATACTTTAACAGTATATTAAAATCAAAAATCAAAAAAGAAAAGAATTTGTTCTATTAAAAACTTGGATAAAAGTAAAACACTTAAAGTAGTGATACAATTCGCTTTTCTTAGAGCTTGTTGCAAAAATAAAAATGAAAAGCAAAGAAGTGAAGAGAAGAGAAGAGAGAAGAAGGAGAAGAAGACAGAAGACAGACAGAGAGAAAAATGAGCAGAGAAGAGTAGAGGAGCAGAGAGGTCTGTTTTATGACCTGCAGCAGATGGACCACAAGGGGTGGGGGCAGAGTGTCCCTCCTTCTGTGATCTGAGTTTAGGCTCCCAAAAGTTTAATCTCACTACACTATTGTATGTAATGTTTTGAAATCATGTTTTAACCTTCCCAAAACTTATCTTAAAAGTCGAATTTTTGCCTTTGTGAAAAGATGCAACATGATAATAATAACTTATCATTTAAAAGAATTATAACCTGATTAAGACATGAAGCAATAAAGTATACAACATAAAACAATAAAGTATACAATACACAGTAGGACCAAGGACTTATACATATTCCTTGTAGTTCTATCTTAACAAAACATATCAGACATTTAACTGGTAAATAACACAAGTATTACACAAGGAATAATGATCTGCAAGTCTCTCCTCCATCACCAAGGGGAGGGGCTGGTGTCTGTTGACCTCAAACTCATCAAGTAATAAACTTCATTTTGGCTTGACAATAACATGGGAAAGATCTATTGTATGACCTTCTTATGCTATTTTGGAATCTGCTAAAATTAAGAAATTGAGATTGCAGTTTATTAGTTATTTTGGACATATTTGAATTTGGGTGGGCATAGAGACTGCAGTGGGATTGGAATGTCAGACC
The DNA here is from genome assembly GCF_900880675.1 of Sparus aurata. Taxonomy (NCBI): domain Eukaryota; kingdom Metazoa; phylum Chordata; class Actinopteri; order Spariformes; family Sparidae; genus Sparus; species Sparus aurata. The sequence continues at coordinate 32,176,764 of NC_044194.1, forward strand.
CAGGAACAACAACGGTCGTAAATAAAAGTTGGACATGTGAGGTGGAAGAACACACAGATTAGGTTTCCCATCAAGCCTTTCCCCACTGGAGAATGTTCCAGAGGGAGAGAGATGCAGATTAGTAAAACACCTTAAATCACAACATCTGTGTTAGAAACCAGTTCTCCTTTCTTCTGAGGTGGAGAAAGAAGACTCTGTCGTGCTTGACCTCGTTTGACCTAAGGAAAAGGGGTTCATCTTCTTTGGAGGGGAGGAAAAAGACCAGATGTGCTCAGTCGTTGTAAATTACTAAAAGAAGGTCTGTGGTGATCTGTTTATAGCAAGTAAAACATCCCCCACCAGCACACAAAACAGCACACTTGTTGCTAAAACAGAATGTCCCTTGCCAAGGATCTCACAGTATCTCCTCTCTCAAGAAAAGAGTGAGGGCATTCGTCCCGATAATTCTATCTCTGTTAAACCAAGGGATAATAATGTCATGTAACAGTCCATGTAATACTCCTGTTCTTGCATTCAGCCTCTCCCTCTGCTGCTGCATGTGAGACTGACACAGTTCTCTTTCTCAAGGCTTTAGCAGTGAAGGGTCAATAAAGAAAGTTCAATTGTGTCAGAGATACTTGGGACACACATTATCCTGTTCTACAAGAGTCCTTACTCCATCCAGGATAAAAGCTATAGTGGAAATGCCAAAACTCACACATGTTTCACAGATGAAGACATTTTAGGAATGACAGGCTATTGTAGACAATGGATAATTGACTTTGCTTATAGAGAATATGGAGTGCCATGCGCAGGGTATGCAATTTGTGATAATTTTTCCATAATTGATAGCACCGCCCTGCCACCCTCAAATTCCGCCCAAGTAGCTGAGTTGTTCCACTGATGAGAGCCTATCATCTAGCAAAAGGTAAAATTGTTGCTATTAACACAGACTCCAAACATGCTTTTGGATGTTTACATGATTTCCTTAATCTATTTGCTGTTGTTAATTGTGAAGCTCACACCAAATCCAGGGACCCTGGTTCAAGAGGCAATGCTCTGGCTGACCATGCAGCCAAAGCAGTTGATAAACTTGATATGCCTGTCCTGATGTGATTCTTTAACAGGAATCTGCTGATGTGAGGGAGCATGAATTGTGACTTTCCGATGGTTGTAAAAATGTAAATAACGTGAGGGTCCACAACGACGGCCGCATTGTGGAACCAACTCCTGTGTACCTTGAGGATGTAATTAAGATGTTAATAATCTTGTATGTATAGAGATATTCTCCAACCAGCCCGAAGCCTGGGCCTGCAAGAAGGTAGATTCTGGATATTCTTGTGTGTATAGCTAGTTACACACCCGGGCTGAAGCCTGGGCCTGTGAGAAGGGAGATTTTGTTTATTTAGCTAAATGCTTGCCAAGCAACTCAAGATGAAGAAGATGGACCTCCATGCTTTGGATGAGTCTATTAAAACTTTGTGCCCTGCATTAACCTCTGCTGTTCAGCTAATCCACAGACAACTAAAATCTGTCCAGCCCTTTCCTAGAGAGCAACAACCACGAGACTGGATCTGCATCAGAGTTCCAGCAAAAAAACGCCCTGAAACCCCACAGATCAAAACCACGACACGTCCTGCTTACCACCAGCACAGCACTAAAGTGTGAGGGTAGTACCACTTGGATCCACACATCCCACTGTAAGAAGACACCTCCACCATGCGGAAGACATCACTAGGGTCCCTCTACATCCAGTGGGCCATCTCCCTCATCGCCTACGGAGATATAAAGTATTGGCCGCACCCCTGGCACGGATCTTCCCAGGACAACGCTGGAACTGGAGACCCAGAAAAAGATGTACGCCGGCTTCCAAAAGAGCAGAGATGCAACGCCGGCACCGGAGGCCCAGAAGAAAATGTATGCCAGCTTCCAAAAGAGCAGAGACGCAGCGCTGGCACCGGAGGCCCAGAAGAAGCCGTAGAACACCTACCAGCACATTCACAGAACGCAGACAGCAACAAACACCACAAAGAGGACCTTTCCAGGTACCAAAAAGGAAAGACTCTAGATGGATATGAACCACATTCATCACACATTTTTCCAATTGGCAATAAAGGTTGCTGATAATAGTTAAAACCCAAAGAACTGTTACGTGTGTGGCTTCATACCAATTCACTAGTTTACCGGTATTCTTTGAATAAACACATCACCACAGCAAACTGCTCAACAGGACTTGAATGATTTTCTTCAACACCTGTTTGGCGTATGGCCTTTCCCACTTGCCCTTTCCCCTGCTAAAAAGGACTTAATCGCATTCACAACTCTGCTAGCCAGGAGGCTGATACTGATAAAAAGGAAATCCCCAATCCCACCTACCTATACAAACTGGGTTAAGGAGGTGCTTTATTTTGTTGGGAATCGTTATTGATTATTGATTACTAATTAATATGTTATTATTAATTAATTACATTTATTATAGTTGATTAATGAAACCTAGGTAACTATGAGTCATTAATGAACACGGAGCACCAACCTGAAATCAGGGATCAATAATCAAATGATTTACCTTTGAGTCTCATAGCCTTAAAATTAGTCAACTTGTCAATATTATGAAATTATCAATAATTAGACAAGAGGGAAGGCGTGAATCCGAGCACTGACCATATCAACCAGCAGTTATTACAATATGGGATTGTGCAAAATAATCACAGATGCTGCTCAGTTAAAGTCAACAGTGTTTATTAAAGCTTTCTCCACAGAACAAACCATCTACTTTAACAAATAACAATTTCCTTCACAAAGCTAGCAACATCAAAACATAAGCAAGCCAAACAGGTACCTGGGTGGAGGTGTGTGTGTGTGTGTGTGTGTGTGTGTGTGTGTGTGTGTGGCAGGAAGTCCCCAATAAAAACTACAAAGATGGCCGAACGTGGCTTGGGAAGTCACGTTCACCGGACTACAAATTGGTGGGCGTGACTTGGGAAGTCTCGTCAGAGAGACTACAGGAAACACCGGACGTGACTTGTGTCACACGAGAACGCGAATTCCGAGATGATGAATTCAGATTCACTGATTCATATAACTGGAATTCAAAAATGATCTCATGTGCGGTTTGGTCACACAAGGGTGAATTTACAGGGATGACTGTACAGGCTGGATTAGCCTGAATGAGCTCCTAGCGAGCGTAGCAAACACAGTTAGCAGTCAGTACTGGTAACCATAAATAGGACTCGGCGGTCCTTTCACAACAAAATAAAAGCACAACAAAGAAAAAAACCACGCTATATACTACAGTGTTGGGAAAGTTCACTTTCTACATGAACTAGTTCAAAGTTCAGATCACAAATTTTAAAATGAACTAGTTCAGTTCATAGTTCATTATTCTAAATTTTGAACTAAGTTCACACTTCCAAAAATGAACTGAATATTTCTTCAAAATTATTGCCACAGCCCATAAAGAACCACTATTAACTATTATTCTATCAGTTTTAACACTGAAACTGCAGCTGTTCGACAATATTCTGCAAAACCAGGTTGTCCAGCTGCGGCTGGGAGGTGAAGACAATGGATCTGCTACTGTAAGCCGTTAATGCAATTTGGGTGGTAGAGGATCTGTTTTGGCTCGCCGTTGCCATGTCTTTTGATTTTTTTATTCACTTGCACATACCTTGAAAGGCTAGCCGGTTTGCGGTACAGGATAGAGTTCAAATTAAAAATAAAATACATAAATAAGTAAATAAATAAACAATTTTTAAAAAGAAGAGGAAGAAAGGGAAAAAGAAAATAATAAATAAAAAGATAGTTCAGACAGTGGCTTCAGGGAAAAACTTTTCATAATGACTCAGTAAGGTATTAGCACATTGATGACACATGCGACAGTGGAACTCTGTGGTGGCTGGTGTTGCCAGTGTTATGTCCGTTCAGGACGAATTAATCTGTGTTAGTTTGGTAATGCCTCAGTGCATGTTTGGTATGCAGCTGATTCTGTCTGAAATAGTTCAGTTTCGTTTTGATCGAAAGTAAAGCGAGTTACACAAACCTCTTGTCCAGCGTCCTTTTTATACACAACAGCCAGATTGGGTGATTTTCCGCTACATATTAAGGCCTGTTCACGGTGTGTTTTAGCCGGTTTTCGCCTGGAAGGCTCGATGGAAATCTGTCACTGTCTTGAACGAAGTTAAACTCGGGAGCGTGAGCGCGGGATCAGCTTTAGCGTTCTAACAGCTGACGGCAGGCTGTCCACAGCGATATGTCGACTCGATGGAAGGGATGGTTTCGTTCCTTCCGAAGATTCTTTTCTTCCTTCTGCAGGCAGTGAGGAAACGGCTGGGCTGTACAGCGTCCGAACAAAAGTGAAAGTAAAAAAAAACAGTCTCTGTCTCGTCCAGCGTGGAGGGAACTGAAATTAGCTCAAGCAAAAATGAAAAACGTTTCTCAAAGTTGTACCCTTGGCAGCAGTTGTGTGAAACCGAAGTCTCTTCACAACAGAAGCTCCCTGAGTACAAAGAGCAGGAGGGCTCCGTGACCTTTTAACGTGGGAGTGACGTCATTGTGATCCTGGCGGAGCTTCCGGGCTCACAGCCAATAGGGACCGTGTGACTTCTTGGGGGCAGGTCAGCCTGGTCATGTTTTTCACACCTGGTCGGCCTTTTTCCCTGTTCTTTGTTCGGTAGTTCCTCGTGTGAGGCCCTAGTAGTTAGGCTCCTGGCTTCAACTACAGGCCTCTCTTGGTCTCTTTGTTTGAGACATGTGCATGAGGGCACGAGGCCCAACAATTTTCTCAAATTAGAAAAAATCAGCCTGACCCTGATAGGTAAAGCTGCCTCATTTGAGAAGATCTGGAGCCCTTCCTGTCTTATGTCAATAGTGCAAGTTGTCTGATCACTGTGAACTGAGTACTGCAATGCTGAGCTTGTGTGTGTGTGTTCTCTGCCAATTTAAATATTTGTGCTTCTGTTTTTGGTCCTATGTATTTATCAATTTGTTTATTTATTTATTCATTTTTTATTAGTATCACAATTATTATTTATTTATTTTATCTATAATTGTATTTTAATTTAATTACTTGTTTATGAGGATGAGGGGTGGTACCGGTTCTGTGGTACGTTTCTATCTGTAATCAATAAACAGAAAAAAATAATAATAATAGTAATCTAAAATGTGTTTCTCTTCTTTCTGCAGAGCTCAGCTGGTGTCCACTACTCTTGCTCTGAGGACGACCTCGTATCTGTCTCTGGAGACAGAATACATGCCCTGGCAGTCTACTCTGAATAACCTGCACTACTACTACCTCATGCTGGACCGGACTGAAGTCTATCAGCCTATGCAGGTACAAAACATTACCTGTGCGTGTCAGTAACATAGATTTTTTGGGAGTTTTGCAATATAAGATTGTAGTTCTTCACAGTATGTTCCTCTTTATACCTGGTGGCCATTAAGAGGCAACACATTGGTGAAAGAAAACCAGCACCATTTATTCACCTCTCTGTAATACCCCCAGAACTACATAAAGATGCTGGTGACTCCCCTCTTCCTGCATTTCAAGAACATGACATCAGACTGGGTCCGTGTTCCTGACAGACACACTGAACAGTGAGTGTACTTATGTGTCTTGGTTAATGTCTGGTTGTTATAACAAAGACCTCTTAAACAATGACAACTTCATGATTGTGCCTGAATGCGTTCAATGAACAATCGTTCATGAATACGTTCATATTTTGGGCGAACGTGAACTGAACGTATGTATTTCTGCCTGATGAACGTTATTGTGAACGTGTTCATTCTGGCGTTTGTGAACTGCGCATTCTCCATCGAGTCTTCCATGCGAAAACCGGCTAAAACACAGAGAACAGGCCTTAATATGTAGCGGAAAAACACCCAATCTAGCTGTTGTGTATAAAAAGGGTGCTGGACAAGAGGTTTGTGCAGCTTACTTTACTTTCGATCAAAACAAAACTATTTCAGATAGAAACAGCTGCATACCAAAATGCAGTGAGGCATTACCAAACGAACACAGATTAATTCGTCTTACCCTTAAACATGTTATTTGCTGTTAACCCAGAAGATAATGCTCTTGAAAACATGATGAACTTTGTTATTCTATGCAAAATGTTTTATTCACAAGCAAAAATTTGCAAAATCGCTACTTAAATTTGCTCCTTTTCTGCTGGAGCCGAGCTCTTTGCTTAAATCTCTGATTTTGTTAAATAACAAAAAAAGTAATACCTTACTGAGTCATTATGAAAAGTTTTTCCCTGAAGCCACTGTCTGAACTATCTATTTATTTATTTTTTTCCCCTTTTTTCTTCTTTTTTAAAAATTATTTATTTACTTCTTTATGTATTATTTTATTTTTAATTTTTAATTCGTACTCCATCCTGTACCACAAACCTGAAACGGCACATTTTTGTTTTGCAAAATGTGGGAGAGCTGCAGTTTCAGTGTTAAAACTAATACAATAATAGCTGTCTGTGGTTCTATATGGGCTGTGGCAATAATTTTGAAAAATCAACATATTGAAAAAAAAGAACTATGAACTAGTTCATATTTGGAACTGTGAACTTAGTTCAAAATTTTGAATTATGAGCTATGAACTGAACTAGTTGATTTTAAAGTTTGTGAACTGAACTTTGAACTAGTTCATGTAGAAAGTGAACTTTCCCAACACTGCAAATAAAGTATAAAGTCCCTGGCAAACCAAAAAGACACATAGGAACTAGCTGTACTGAAGGCTGACTGTTGTGTCTTTTGTGTATCGACCAATAGCTGCACTTGAACACACCACAAAGACTGCAGCTGGCAGCTAATCAGTTTGCACATTCTGAGCTGGGTGAGAGGAAATACCTCTCTGCCAATATATGGACCGTTGTTATAATTGTCTGATAAAAAGTCACTGAAGAGGCAGAGGAGACAAATAAGGACAAATTGGTAAATTTATGGATAGTACAGTGACAGGCTCGGGAGGCTTTCATTTCCTTTACCTTTTCTCTTTAATGATTGGATCTCCTTATCTGCCAACTGTCAGCCAATCAGGGTGATTTCTCCCAATGATGAGCTGCCGCCAACTCTACACGCTCAGTTGGCTCAGACAAGGGCTCTCTAGTGCCTATGATGTGGGACGCACCACACTGACTAAAACCATAAACACCCACTGCCAGGCCTGCCAGTGGGTGTTTGTGAGTAAGCATTTTAAAATTGCTTTATTCTGGATATTTTGTGGTATATATTTCTGTGAGCTTCACCGCTCACGCTCGCTCGGGGGGGGGGAGGGAAAGGAGGCAGGAAGCCGGCGCTGCTGCTTAATAAGAGTGCTTTATTGTTGGGCACGGGCAGAAAGTAAATGAAAGTAAGTAAAACAAAGGAACAGCCATCACCCTGACGACTGTGGCTTGGGTTCTCGGTCCTTCTGCGGCCCGTCTCTGCTCCGGCCCGGCTCCCGGACCCAGCCTACTGCAAGAGATCAGAACCAGGTCACAAGCATGCTTATATAGCTGATTGATTACCTGATTCTCCTGCTGTCTGAACACCGGCTGAGCCACTCCTCCCTCTCCTCCAGCAGCCGGCGCCCTAACCACACCCCACTGCCACATACCCCCACCGCCCGACTTAGGCCGGGATCCCGCCGGCCGCAAGCCCACTCCCCCCTCCGCCGAGCGGGAGAGAAAGTCAGCCACGACCATGCGGTTACCCGGCCTATGGATCACCTTGAACCTGAAAGGCTGTAACGCCAGATACCAGCGAGTGATCCGCGCGTTGGCATCCTTCATGCGGTGGAGCCACTGCAGCGGGGCATGGTCCGACCAGAGGGTGAATGAGCGCCCCAGGAGGTAATAGCGGAGGGCGCCGACCGCCCACTGTATGGCGAGGCACTCCTTTTCCACCGTACTGTAGTTCACCTCCCGCTGAGCCAGCTTCCGGCTAATGTACAGTACGGGGCGGTCGGCCCCCTCCACCTCCTGAGACAAAACGGCTCCCAGCCCACTGTTCGAGGCGTCCGTCTGCAGGATGAAAGGGAGAGAAAAGTTAGGAGTGTACAAGAGTGGCTCCCCACAGAGGGCTTGTTTTACCCTTTCAAACGCCAGCTGGCACGGCTCCGTCCACTGGACCAGATCTGAGGCACCCTTTCGGGTCAGGTCGGTTAGGGGGCTGGTCATCTCCGAGAAGGCCGGGATGAACCTCCTATAGTAACCGGCCAGCCCCAGAAACCTCCTGACCTCTTTTTTTGTCTTGGGTATTGGGCAGGCCGCAACCGCTGCGGTCTTTTGTACCTGTGGCCGCACCTGCCCGCCCCCCAAGTGGTACCCCAAATACCGTACCTCCCTCCGTCCAACTGCACACTTCTTCGGGTTGGCCGTGAGCCCCGCCTGCCTCAGAGCCTCGAGCACCGCCCCCACCTGCTGCACATGCTGCTCCCAGGTCTCACTATGAATGATTACGTCATCCAGGTAGGCCGCAGCATATGCAGAGTGAGGCCGCAGCACCCGGTCCATAAGGCGCTGAAATGTGGCTGGGGCCCCGAACAGCCCGAACGGAAGTGTGACAAACTGGTACAAACCGTACGGAGTGGAGAAGGCCGTCTTTTCCCTGGAATCTAGTGACAAGGGAATCTGCCAGTAGCCCTTGGTCAAATCCAGTGTCGTGTAAAAGCGAGCCGTGCCCAGCCGATCCAGGAGTTCGTCGACCCGGGGCATTGGATAGGCATCGAATTTGGACACCTCGTTGACCCTGCGGTAGTCCACACAGAACCGTATTGACCCATCGGACTTGCGAACCAGCACAATGGGGCAACACCAGTCACTGTTGGACTCCTCGATTACCCCCATCTCCAACATGGCCTGAAGCTCCGCCCGGACAATTTTCCTCTTGTGTTCCGGCAGCCGACAGGGTCGTGACCGCACTGTCACACCCGGGGATGTTTCAATGTGGTGGTGTATGAGGCTGGTGCGCCCTGGCAGGGGAGAGAACACATCAGCAAAACGCCGCTGCAACGAGGCCACGTCTGCCCTCTGGCTCGGTGAGAGATGGTCATCAACGGGGACCGGCGCTGACTGGTTTGAGTTAGCCACCTCCGGCCCCAACTCATCCCTCTCGATCACCGTGGTAGCCAGGGAGACAGCCGTCACCTCCCTCCATGCTTTAAGGAGGTTGAGGTGGTAAATTTGTGTGGCCCCGCCCCAGTCAGAACGCACCACCTCATAGTCAACCTCCCCCACTCGCCGTGTGACCACAAAGGGCCCTTGCCACTTGGCGAGCAATTTGGAGCTAGATGATGGGATCAATACGAGCACTTTATCTCCCGGTGAAAACTGTCTAAGTTTTGCCCCCCTGTTGTACAGCCGCTGTTGACGTTCCTGGGCCTGGAGCAAATTCTCCCGTGATAACCGACCCAGTGAATGGAGTTTTGCTCTCAGGTCCAGGACGTGCTGCACCTCGTTTTTGCTGGTGCTTGGACCCGTCTCCCAGCTTTCCTTAACCAGGTCCAAGACACCCCGTGGTTTCCTGCCAAACAGGAGTTCAAAGGGAGAAAATCCCGTGGAGGCCTGGGGCACCTCCCGTACTGCAAACAACAGAGGGTCCAACCATTTATCCCAATTACGGCTATCCTCGTGCACAAACTTACGAATCATGTTCTTTAGTGTCTTGTTAAACCGCTCCACCAGCCCGTCAGTCTGGGGATGGTACACACTAGTCCGGATTTAATGGACGCCCAATAATTCATAGAGTTCGCGTAGTGTACGTGACATGAATGACATGCCCTGATCAGTCAGAATCTCTTTCGGGATCCCAACTCGGGAGATAACTTGAAACAGTGCCTGCGCAATGCTCTTTGCAGAAATATTACGCAGGGGCACCGCCTCGGGATAGCGCGTTGCATAGTCCACAAGGACTAGCACAAAGCGATATCCCCGTGCGCTCCGGTCTAATGGCCCGATGAGGTCCATGGCAATTCTATCAAACGTGACCTCAATTAGTGGTAACAGGCGCAATGGCGCTTTTGGGGTGGCCGGGGGGTTGACTAACTGACATTCGCGGCAGGAATCACACCACCGACTTACATCCGCTCGAATGCCGGCCAGTAAAACCGGGCCATGACCCGGTTCAGTGTTTTGTCAAACCCAAGGTGACCCGCCATGGGGTTGTGATGAGCCGCCTGGAAGATGGTTTCCCGACGGCTCTTCGGCACCAACAACTGAGTGAGTTCTTCTCCTGTCCGAGCGTCACGACTCGCTCTGTATAACCTGTCCCTAATAACAACAAAATAGGGGTGAGTGAGCGCTGTGCTAGGGTGGACCTGCATGCGACCATCAATTTTCATCACTTGGTCGAACGCATGGCGGAGGGTCTCATCCCGAGACTGCTCCAGTGGAAAATCTTCCATGGGGGCTATCGTCGGGGCCGCTGGAGCCAGCGGTGCTGGCCCCCTCGGCCCGTGCCCCCCCCAGCCGCGTCAGGAGGTGGCACCCCCGCCTCACCGCTAAGCACCGCACACCACTCACATTCCCCTGACTTACGTGACCGCGCCCTCAGAGTTTCCCCCGCTAAACTAGCAAACCCCGGCCAATTCGTGCCCAAGATTAGAGGGTGCGTGAGGCGAGTACTAACTCCAGCCCTGACTCTATGCTTTTTCCCTTTAAAATAAATTTTTAGAGTCACCACCGGGTAATCGTGAACATCACCATGCACACACCTCACCCGCACCCACGATGCCTCCAGCAATGCCCCTGGTCGAACCAAGCGCTGGTGGATCATGGTCTGTTCGCAACCCGAGTCCAGCAGAGCTTGGTGTGTACCCCCCTGTATACATACCGGTATACGGTACGTCCCTTCCGAACCGGGGGAGGGGGCTGGCGGCCCCGCAACCCGAACCACCTGTCCAACGATGTCCTCAGCGGTGTTTGTGCCTGGCTGTAGCCAGCGCCCCGCTGCGTCGAGGAGCCGCCGCGCGTAGGAGAAGGGGCGGCCGGCCTCCTCGAACGAGAGCCCCCTGAACCGCCGTCGGTGTCCCTCTGGCGTGCTGCCTAGTCGGTCCAGGATGGCTCTCTTCAGTTGCGCGAAGTCAGAGCGCGAGGCCGCCGGCAGGCTGTGCGCGGCCAGCTGCGCCACGCCGGTGAGCAGGGGGAGAAGCCGGACCGCCCTCTCCTCCTCCGGCCACCCACACGCCTCCGCCATGCCCTCGAAGATGTCCAGGTAGGCCTCCGGATCATCCTCCGCGGTCATCCGTTGGAGGGCAATCGGCGGAGGCCGGCCCCGACTGGGCTCCGGATCGGGGACCGGGGCGCCCTGGGTGGCCGGGCGCTGCAGCAGCTCCCGCAGGAGAGCGCGATCGTCCCGCTGTGCCGCCGCGATGTCCGCCAGTGCCTGCGACTGCTGCCGCTGGAGCGCGGTGGTGCTCTCCTGCATCGCAGCGAGGTGCTGGAGGGCCAGCGACAGCGGCGTCTGCCCTTCCATGTCCCTGTTCAGGCGCCAGAATGTGAGCTTCACCGCTCACGCTCGCTCAGGGGGGGGAGGGAAAGGAGGCAGGAAGCCGGCGCTGCTGCTTAATAAGAGTGCTTTATTGTTGGGCATGGGCAGAAAGTAAATGAAAGTAAGTAAAACAAAGGAACAGCCGTCACCCTGACGACTGTGGCTTGGGTTCTCGGTCCTTCTGCGGCCCATCTCTGCTCCGGCCCGGCTCCCGGACCCAGCCTACTGCAAGAGATCAGAACCAGCTCACAAGCATGCTTATATAGCTGATTGATTACCTGATTCTCCTGCTGTCTGAACACCGGCTGAGCCACTCCTCCCTCTCCTCCAGCAGCCGGCGCCCTAACCACACCCCACTGCCACAATTTCTTTTTACATTGTTGGCACTCTGTGGACAGCAAAGGAAAATTTTCATTGTACAGTGAAACATTTTTCTGTACTGTGCATATGGCATCCATCACTTTGAATCTTGATTCTTGAATCTTGAGATTGTTTTCAACTGTTTGTTTCTCCCTGCAGGTATAACCAGGTGAACGCCATCCGTATGGCCTGCAGGACTGGATTAACAGAATGTCAGAACCTGACCATCACATGGTTCAAACAGTGGATGGACAGACCTCAACACAATTTGTTGGTCTATTTTATATTCCATTTGATCACTTCACCTTTTTTTGCAACCTTGATTGTAAAAAGATAGAAGACTGTGTAACAGAACGCAAAGATGTGCCAATCCTTTTCAAGTTATATTCAATTAAATACAGGACAAAGACAATATATTTGATGTTCAAACTGAACTTTATTGTTTTCTTGTTAATATACCCTCACTCGTGAAGTGTCAAACCTCTCCCCATCCTTGCTTGTGATCACCTGAGCCTTTCGAGGATGTCCCTTTCAACACTACACAGTGTTTTGTTGCTCCCGTCCCAACGTGTTGCTGCATCAGATCTAGAATGGATATTTATAAAAACAAAGTATATTGATCTGGACATTAAATAGCATGTTTTTGTAATTGAAAAGGATTTGCAAATGATGGCATTGTGTTTATACATAACTTTTTAGGAATAAAGGTTGTAAGTTAATCTGTGAGTTATCGCCAACACTCTCCTCAGGATCGAGCCCAACCTGCGCTCAGCAGTGTACTGCAGTGCCATCGCAGCAGGTGGTGAGGTAGAGTGGGAGTTTGGCTGGTCACAGTTCGAGGATGCCACTCTAGCCAGCGAAGCTAGCAAACTCATGTCTGCACTGGCCTGTACCACCAAGGTACAGCTGTTGGAGAGGTATGCTTCCTTCTGTCCTTTACAAATATAAGGCCTGCAGGTGCTGTCATTAACAAGTTACTGAATGTTTCATTGCCCTTGCCTACATCCAGTGGATGAAACAGTTACATTTTGTTATGTAACCGTCGTATAATGCCAACCCACTTTTCGAAATAATCATTTCAAATGGAGTGGTCACTGTCAAATGCAGAACTGAAACCAAGTAGGACTGAAACAGAACAGCAACTAGAACGGACAGAGAAGTCAATCATTGGTCACTTTAATGAATTGGGTTTCAGTGCTATGAGAAGTATGAAAGCCGGGAGTGAATTTCCAAACATACCATGAAATACACTGATAATAATTTTTATATGATCTTTCGTAAATGACTTAATAATAATATAATAATTCCCAAATTATTTAAAACAAATGAGCTGACTTGTCACTGTTTAAAATGAGACAGGAGAATGTTAAGGGAAATACATGTAGAACAGTTATTAATGGATAGTGAAGTGGACATACCTGTCTTCTCTGTTCTCGCAGGTATCTGTCTTACACCTTAAACTCAACTCTGATCCGTAAGCAGGATGCCTCCACTGTCATCACAGCTGTTGCCAGCAACAGAGTGGGACAGAGTCTGGCATGGGACTTTGTCAGGGAACACTGGGAATACATGTTCACACAGTGAGTACTACAATATCAATATAAATAGGTGGCATTAAGGACCACATTAAGGAGGGAAGGAATTCATTAAGGAAGGAAGAAGGGAAGCAATTAAAAAAGACTTAACGGTCCCATATTATAAAAAACGCGTTTTCTCTGGTCTCTTCATATATAAGATGGTCCTCCCTGAACCTGCCAACTCCCAGAACGACAAAAGCAAATGAGTCCTGCATGGTCTCTGCAGCCCACCCACTAGTAAAACGGGGCTCCTATAGGCTTTTCAGATTTAGCTCCTGTAGTAACGTAACAAAAGGAGTCATTTTCATAGGCCGGACGCAATGTTGTTGCTCAGAGTTAGACATGCAGGTTGCTCTGTTGTTGGTTGTAAAAATCAATATCAGTGCCTATATTCTGTCCCAGCTACAGAACGACAGAAAAGACAGTGGTTGCATTTCATTTTAACGACAACGTGCCGGCTACGGTTCGTCTAAGTTTGTTTGTGTGCGCTAACCACTTCACATGGGATTGCTTTAGTAACAAGGGTCAGTACGAAGCTGGCTTTGACCCTCATAAAAGGATCAGTCCCAACCATACGGGACCCAGCAACTGCATCCGAGCCACCGAAAAGTATTGCCATGTTTTGATTGTATTTACAGTTGCCAAAGAACTATATGTTACCTTTACCATTAGCAGGAGCTGGCATTAGCTACATGATAGTAACTGTAACAACACATAGAACAAACTAACATTATCCGGACACACTAACCATTGTGAAATTTCCTGCTGCAGCTGGGGAGTCTGTACTTCTTCAGGAGCCTCTCCTTCTGGGTCTGATTCTGGGTCAAACTGGTTCGGTATGTCGGTGAGCCATAGCGATACATCCACCGTAAACATTAGCACATGCTACCGCTAGAGTAAGCGGCATCCTCTCCCTAAGAATGACTTAGCAGGCAAAGCAGGTGTTGTCAGACGGAGATCATACGCAATTAAAGGTGCAGGCACAGAAACAGCCTGCTCTCAGTAGAGCTCAGTAGAGCGACTTTTAGACAGCTGAAATTAAGGACCACGGATGGGTTTGGGGCAATGCATTTCTAATACAGAGTTGTTGGACCTCTGACAGCTGTGTGAAATTGATGAAAAACAGTATAATATGGGACCTTTAAGGAAGGAAACAATTAAGAAATATGGAAAGGTGTTGTGTTCAAACTAAACCACAATCAGTGTTAGTTCATGTTTGAGTTAAGTTATGTGTTTTCTTTCAGATATGGTGTGGGTGCTTTCAATTTTGCTTCTCTGATCAATGGGGTGACAGCAAGGTTCTCTACACCTGCTGAGCTACAACATGTATGTCCTCAGTAAACAATTCTCCATTCGTTTATTAGCATCAAACTGCTGCTAAACTGTTCTGTCATGTTTTTCTGTGGCAGCTGGGGGAGTTTATGGAGGAGCATGGAGCAGCAGGGTTTGGCACTGCCACCCTGGCTGTGGAGCAGGCCTTGGAGAGGACCAGAGCTAACATCAAATGGCTGCAACAGAACAAGCAGGAGATCTGGGACTGGTTCAACAGTCAGACTGGACATCAGATTCACTAAAATCCTGGGAGCTATGACCCATCTCCCATATGACAATTGTTGCTTCTTTTTAAAACTTAACAATATACCAATAAATACAACAGAAACCTGGAGCTAATGCCAGTAATCAAGTCCACTCCATAAAAAAATACAAGAGCACTATGCTACAATATATTAGGTAAAATCTTGTAATTTTTGTAAATATGGTTGGAAGGAACCTGAATTATAATCATTTGTAAGTAGTGGATATTACGGATGCTCTCTCCTGATCTCCATTCACACTCTTGTTTTAGGTTATGTGGCAGCTGCAGTTGGCACTCAGGATGTGATGCCACTTTGCCATGCTGTTGTTGGTGTGCCACTTTTCTTCAACCTCCTGCAGTCCTGCAGAAGCCGGATAAAAGCTATACATTAAAGTATTTTTTCTTTCGACACAGATTTCATTTAAAATTTAATTGAAACCGGAGCTTTGATATTAAGGCCCAATCACAAAACACCTTTTCTCTCTTTAACAAGCATCAAACATCTAAACATAAAATCACTATTAGTTTATGATTTGATGTGTGATTGAAGAACATAAATCCATCTAATCCAGATGCTCTTTCAAATTGAATTTAGTATTGTGTTATCCTGAGATTTATTATTGTATATTATTGGAATTTTTTTTTTTTATGTGCCATCATGTCAAGATCAAGATCAGATTTAAGCTGTTGTTTTTCTGTGTAAATGCAGATGTTCATGAATTTGATCAGAAAGAATGCGCATTGATGGACTCCTTTAATTAGTCTGATTTGTCACAGTCACAAATATACACAGAAATGTGTCTCAAACAATAATACATTTTGCACAGAACCAATGAAAAGAAGAACATGATTTAAGATACAAAATATTCAAACAAAGAACACATCATGGCTTTTTATCTCTGCATTAGAGCAATGTCAGACAAACATCTAAATAAATAAAGATGTGAAGTAAAAGGGTTCAGAAGCCATTTCATTGTTATTATTGGGCCCAATGTACTCCAACTCTGTTTTGCAGGGGTGAAAAGTGCCAGATTATGTTATCACAGGGGCCAGATCCGAGTTACAAAAAACAATTTACCACAGTTTAAGTACAAGATTACAAATTAATTTTATGTGTGAAATCATATTGACAATATTACATGCATGAATTTATATGTAATGAAAGGAAACCTATATCATCATGTTACACTTTACTTTTGTTTTACTTTATTTCGGAATTGCTGACATTTTGAATTTCCGTCTGCTTTGGCGAACTGTTCTCACTCCAAACGTGTCAACTACAGCACTTTGGTTGCTCAGTGGCCCAACCCTTCCAATTGTGATACTGTAATTATCCTTCCTGCATCATTGAAAGAGGCAACTCTCTGCAGTTGTATGAAGAGCTAGAAAAGTTTGTGTCAGGGGGTTTGGATGGGTGTAACACATCGCATTCCTCTAGGAGACTGGTTGTGTTTTTATGGTATGCAAGTGAGGTAACTCATGTACATTATGTAATTAGTAAGTGTATTGGACATAACTGAACTTACATGAGTCATGTAGTTATTGTGATCATTGCATGCTGATTAAGTACAGACCTGCACCAAATTGCACAAAATACAAATGTCTACATATCGTTGCTTTAAGGCTTGTGACCAAGCTGTCGTCTTTGACAAGTTAGGAGCATTAACATGTTGGCTCTGACATGATGTATAAAAGGTTATTTCACAGGTAGCATATCCATTGGTACCAAAAATATCTCACACTTCTTATTCCAAGACATACTTCCATGTGGGCCTATGAGGACAGACTCAGTGGCCAGACACAACAATTAACACTCCTCGTGATTGCATTGGTTTTTTTCCTTATAGTCTTTTTATTTCTGTGAACCAGCACTCTAACCACAAGGAGTTTTTTTTCTTCTGTAATCAAAGATATGTCACTGAAACAGCTAATGAATGCCTATCTCATAAAAATAATGATGATTATGCCAAAAAAGCAACAGTGGACAAAAATGGATTTTCTCATTTACTGACATTGGGACACAGCCAACATTTTTGGCTTTAAGATTACAGTCAAACTTTGATCAAAGCAAAGCAGCCAACAGCTGAGGTTGACGTTAAGATCTGCCTCATCTGCTCCGCAACATCATCAGTTCAAGCAAAAAGCATTTTTGGAATACAGGCTTCCCACCACTGATAGAGGATCTGTAAATTGAACCAGTGATCATTTGTTATATAGCCTATCTGAATGATGCTGGTTCTTTTTTCATGTGATAAAAACTGGTCCAGACCCAGACCATGTTTCACATACACATTAGGTCAGACACATTGAAACATAAAATGAGATAACATTAGACATAAATACAGTCATTATATATCCAGTCGCAGCACAAAACCATTTGTAATAAATACATATCCAACATCAAAATATGTAAGAAAAACTAAATAACAAATAAATCACCTATACAGCAGTACTTGACTGTTGCTGATGTAGTTTATTTGCTTTGTAAAGGTGTTGATAAAGAGAAAGGGCAAAGCCTCAGTGGTGAAAGTAAGAAACACATAAGAAAGCAGGCTGTGACTGTGAATGGATGGTGCATACAATCATCACTTTTACGAAACTGCCTTTTATTATGTAGGGGAGAACGAGGGAAAGTATTGAGCCAGTCAAATGTCACCTCTGTCTCTAGGTAAGCATAAAAGTCATGTGACCACAAATTAAGGAAGTAGACTTCACATTACTATAACCATTATCTTAAACAAGTACACTTTATTTTTTGCAGTAAAATCAACAAATGCTGAAAGTAATGTCAACAGTCTGGTGCACAGACCAGAGTGGCACAGAGAACCCTTTATTGCTCAATGTCAGCGAGCTGTTGATTTTTGAAATGGCAGACATATGTACACACACATTCTGAAACTGAACCTGCTGTCCATCAGGACACACACCTATAATTTGCTCAGCTTCAGTGTGTGTAGTTTGGAACGGAAGTAACAGGAGTGATGTCTTACACCGTATCACTGCATAGATCCAACATGAGCTCTTGTGAAACAGAGGAAATAACTATTTTGAAGAAAGCAGTGGGTTGGCAAATTATATCTTCTATATTAAACGAATTTAGAATATATCCCCCCAAATTTTACATTGTAGTTTTAGGAGAAGTTTTATGCTTTTTAGACTTGACAAGCAGTTTCCTATGTCTTTATACCAAGCTATCCCTGCCATGTTACCTACAGTTCCTCATAGTTCCCCACCTGCACTATTCACCAATTGACAATATACCATCATTTTCTATTCACAAGCATTTTCATCCTCCAAGTTTAGTGTTGGGAAGGCAGTGTGCATGCAAACAGTAAGACCAAACCAACTGTGAGTTACAGATTCTTCCACGAGATGGTGCAATAATTCCATTAGTCATTTTAGGTCCAGGACAGGTATGAAGAGGAAGATGAAAATAATGTATATTAATTAAAAAGTAAAGAGAGCAACATTTACACACCCAATAGACACAATGTTATCTAGCTGCCATCTGTTTCTGAGAACATACCAATCCAAAACTCCAGTTCAGACAGAAGAAAACATGTGCAAAGTTTTACTCGGGTACTGTGTTGTCTGTGTACGCAAAGCCAGTGAGGATGTACTTTTCCTGTAGTGATGGTATAATTCATTGATATTAAGCCTCTCTATGGAATGATGGAATGAGATGTAAGAAGAAATGACTAGGCTTTATGCTATCTGTATGTTTTTACTTATTTGGCAAAAATTCACCTAAAAGAAGATGTTTAGATTTTGTTTATCTCAATAATGTTTGAGACACTGGCATCTAATGTCATTCTTATACCAACAGTGTGCATCCAGTGAGTCAGACTATTTGGAGGCTTAAAGTTTAAATGATGTTACCACTAATATGTCCAGAGTAAGGTTTTATCCTCTTTTGTAAAATGAAAACTGTGCACATAGTCTCAAGTGAGAACAACTTTTTTGGCTGTTGTACATTTTCAAAACAATTCAAGAGTCGATCCTTTAATAAAACCTTAGGTAAGGATTCTATGTTGGTTTTGTAAACTGAAAACATATAGAGATTGGCACAGTGTCCTGGCATGTGACTAAGATCAAGCCAGAACTTGAAGACGTCTGTCAGAACACAAGACCTTGAGACGATTATTGACAGCAGACAACTAAATTGAATTTAATTGGCATTAAAGTAATTCTATTCTATTCTATTCTATTCTATTCTATTCTAGACAGTAAAACACAAAGCAGAGGGAACTTTAAGTTCAGAGGATTCTAAACTTCAACAGTCTCTTTCACAATTTCAACACACTGCGCTTATTAGTTATATTGCTGAAAAGTCACAGAAAACATTTTGCATTATGGCCCATCATGCATGGAAGTACTGGTAAAGACAGTAGATTAACATTATTCCTTACATGGTCATGTGGTTAGTAAATCCAGTTTGTGATAATAAATGCAATTCATTGTCAAGGATCAAACTTTCATCAGAAATATTTTTTTTCTATTTCAGCCTAATTTCTGAACACTTTTTGTGCACACCCCAACAGTCTGCCCCCACCAGCCCTCTGAAACCTGTACAACATGAAAATGGTTCACATTAAAAAGAGAGCTCGGCATTTTACACTGAATAGGTGTATACTTGTAAGGTATTTCCATTCTTGCTCTCTTAACAATGCAGAGTGAAGTCTAAAACAATTCAAACAGCCTTCAACAATAAATTAACATGTTGTTCCTCCTCCCTTCCTTTATTACTCATGACTTCACTGAAGGATTTTCTCTCGTGTGTCAGGAAGTCTGAGGGCCACCAGACCGCCACACACCAGCGCAGCAAAGGACAGCAGGATGGGGATGGCTTTGGTAATGCCTACAAAGCTGGAGAAGATAGAGCTGCCTAGAACTGCTGCAAGCTTACAAAGAGCATTCAGGACGCCAAATGCTGTGGCCCTGAGAGACAGAGACATAAACAAGACATGGATCACTTTATTAAAACTGAAACTTCCTCAATTACCTGTATTCTGAAGTTCTTTGAAGGTCCATGTTGTCAGAAATTGCCAGAATTTGATTGAAACTCTAAAACTATAGGGGGCAAAACAGCCGCTAACTGCTACTCACTATGATCTTTGCTGTAGCTATCTTTGGCTTATAGCGGCTAGCTGCTGTTCATAAGCAAGTAGCTCAGTTCGCTGTGAAACAAAGTGGCTCTATAAGGTAACAGGAGTCTGCCTACACTATGGCAGAAGTCACTGCAGTTAACAGTGCACAGCAGAGTGGGACTGAACACAAGCTTCTGAGAGCATCAGAGGTCAGTTTGAAGACAGGGGATACAGTACAGATTTGATTTACAGCGACTGTGATCAGAACTGTCGTTCTGGGGATGTGAAGACACAGCAGAAAGGGATAGAAGAGGCATGAAGCGGCAGAGCAGAGAGAGAGTTGGTCATCAGCAGTGGGTGAAAATGGCGCGTAGAGCATGAATATTTTCAGATCTTACTCTATTAACTGAGGATTTATTTGGACTAAACTGGGGGTGATTGTGCAGACAAACAAAGACTCAATTGGTAAGTTTGATTTAATTTCTGTCCAGATCGAATGAAGTGTGTTTTGCAATGAGTTAACGAGGTGATTAAGCTTGTCTTGGTTCAGTTAAGAAGAGAAACTTAAAAGTCTCATATTATACTGTTTTTCATCAATTTCACACAGCTGTCAGAGGTCCAACAACTCTGTATTCGATATGTATTTCCCCAAACACATCCCTGGTCCTGCATTCCAGCTGTCTAAAAGTCGCCCTGCTGAGCTCTATTCAGAGCACTCTGTTTCTGTGCCTGTACCTTTAAATGCTAATGAGCTCCGTCTGTCAACACCTACTTGGGGGAGCCTTGCCTGCTACCTCAATCTTTAGGGAGAGGAAGCCCCTTATGCTAACGGTAGCATGCGCTAATGTTTACGGTGGATGTAACACTATGGCTCGCAGAGATTTTTTCATTCAACCGAACCAGTTTGACCCAGAATCAGACCCAGAAGGAGAGGCTCCTGAAGAAGTACAGACTCTGCGACTGCAGCAGGAAGTTTCAGAATGGTTAGTGTGGTTGGATAATGTTAGTTTGTTCACATGTGTTGTTACAGTTACTACCATGTAGCTAATGGCAAACAGCTAGCGAAAGCTGTGTTTGTCTCCAACACAGTAAAACTGTTATATACTGTTCGCATCGCCTCTGTCTCCAGTCTGCACGTTTCCAGACGTTTTACCGTGACAACCAAGCTCCTTCGTAATATTATTAGCATCAAACTCGCTTCAAACGCCACTGCATAGCGGACCGAAGCATAGCTAACTAGTTAGCCAGTTTCCAGCTGACTTCACTGTACTCGTCGGGAACTGTAAATACTATCAAACCGCGGCGACACTTATTGGTGGCTCAGGTGCAGTTGCAGGGACCGGTATGGTTGAGACTGATCCTTTTATGAGGGTCAGTGTTGAGGCAAAGCCAGCTTTGTACTGACACTCGTTACCGAAGCAGTCCAATGTAAAGTGGTTAGCACACACATACAAGCTAACACGAACCGCAGCCGGCACGTTGTCGTTAAAAATGAAACACAACCACAGTCTCTTCTGTTGTTCTGTAGCTGGGACAGAATATAGGCACTTATGTTGATTTATACAACCAACAACAGAGCAATTGCATGTCTAGCTCTGAGCGACAACGTTGCGAATCACTGCTGTCTCTCCGCTGGACACACCAAACTTCACCTCGGGGATGAACGCCCCCCTCTCGGATATTTCCTATCACCTAGAAGAGGAGGTCGGCCTATGATAATGACTCCTTTCGTTACGTAACGAAAGGAGCAGAATCTGAACAGCCTGTAGGAGCGCCGTGTTACCAGTGGGTGGGCTGCTGAGACCATGCAGGACTCGCTTGTTTTCCTCATTCTGGGAGTTGGCAGGCTCAGGGAGGACCAGCTTATATATGTAGAGAGCAGAGAAAACGTGTTTTTTTATGATATGGGACCTTCTATATGAAAACACATCTACTTGTACTGAGACAGGACAAATAAGGAGCTGGCAGGGAGGAAAGTGAGTGAGGAAGTCAGACTACCTGGTACGTTTTGGAAATATGTCAGCACTGCAGGTCTGCTCCAACTCTCACCTCTTTTAAATCCAGAGTAAAGACCTTTCTGTTTGCCATTGCTTTTCACTGAAGCAATTTTAAGTCTTTGAACTGCACTTGTCTCTTTTAAACCTTTTCTATTTTAGCTTACTTGTTTTAATGTATTTTAATCTTATTTGTATGCTCCTGTAAAGCACCTTGAGTTGCCTTGTGTCTGAATTGTGATATACAAATGAACTTGCCTTGCCAAACTTGCCAAGCGCTGAACAAGCATTTTAAAAGTTGCTTGCTTGTCATTTGACAGTCCTGACAAAGCATGAATTCTGTCTTTTTAAAAGGCAACATTATGATTTTTATTTCAGTGTCCTTTTGTTCCAGTTGTGCAGTCGGGTCAAAAGGTTCATACCGATCATTTACTCACATGATTAAGGCTACACAAATACTTTCTATGCGTTTGGTCTGAACGCACTATTATACATTTAGACACTGACACAGAAAAGATCAGTATAGATGTTTTAGTGTCTTCATTTGATAAGTACATTATACAAAAACAAGTTATATCAACACAGCTGTAACAATGAAATATGTCACCTTTTAGAAGCAGGGTACAGTTCCACAGTCACCACCTCGATGCCATTCCATGCAGCTACACTGATGCCACAGAACAGACACTGCAGTGCAATGATTGCTGATTGGCTGAAGCTCAGGAACAGAAAGAAGGTACAGCCTGCTGAAATGAGCATGGATCCACCTGGGGAGATCACACAATTCTTTTATTGAGTCCTGTAGATTCTCAGTGTATGTGACATACTGTATTAATAAGACACTTTTTCTGTTTGTTCTTTTTTACAAATAGCTTTTGCTGGACAAGCAGAAACATTGTAAGTCTACAGACAGAGGAAAATGAACACGTAGAAAACTACTACATCCACTGCTAATAAGTAAAAAGCCAACTGACATTGACACATTGTAATATCATGCTTGGAATGTTGTCTATTTTTCAAAATAAAAGTTCAACAATCATGAGTAAAGGTTGAAAACTTCTGAAAATCACCTATGATCTTGACCCTGCCGATCTTCTCCATGTAGAGCGCTGAGATGATATTGCCTGGCAACACAGCCAGACTGCCTAGGAAGCTGACCAGGTAAATAAGTACGTCGTTGTCCTCAACAGTGTCTAGGTGGCACCCATGTTTGCTGTGCTCAAAGGAGGTGTTCTCCATCCTACAGTCGATGAATTTCTCCTCCAACAAGTCTACAGAGAAACAGGGAGAACATGAGACTGGATGGTAAATTTTGATGGAAGATTTTAATTTCATAAAATGTTCTATGTTGCTGATATTTAGTCCTGTATATGATCTTTACCTCCTATATTTGCCATTGGATCACGACTGGGATCATTTTAAATTCAAGGTGAAACACTTTTTAAAGGGAAAAGTAATTTAGTCATGAATGATCTGGTGATTTTTAAGGTCCATCCAGGGAAGGGCATTGTAAATTTAGATCCAGGGTACGACAGTTCATACTGGGAGGAAATCAACAATGTTGCACAGAGAAAAATCTACTCAGGGTTCGTACACATTTTTCAAGGTCAAATTCAAGCACTTTTCAAGCACTTTTAAGGGTCATTTACAACATTTTCCAGCACCTTATCGCTGGGGTAAAATACATATCTACAGGAATATATATATATACTCATGATTATTATTTTTTTTTACTTTTTA
This sequence comes from Sparus aurata, assembly GCF_900880675.1. Lineage (NCBI taxonomy): Eukaryota > Metazoa > Chordata > Actinopteri > Spariformes > Sparidae > Sparus > Sparus aurata. Next base: position 32,200,540 of record NC_044194.1, read on the forward strand.
TCACAATTATGTACATTGTATTATGCTGTAAACATCTAAAATGATGTTTCATGATAGCAAAAACTTTAGAAATTAAAGGAGAACACAAAGTTTTATCCAAAAAAAAAGGAAGCCACTTGGCGTTCTTCAGGTACACTTGCACCGGGACAAAGAGAGACCTGTGGGCACCCTGTAATTTTCTTTTTTGACATAAACTTTTATAAGATTTTCGCTTATTCATCATAGTTTATTAATATTGAACGTGTCATCAGTCCAAATTGCATCAAATTCACCTTCTCCGCAGCCATCCCTCTCTATTGCTACCAGGCTGCATGTGTGATGATACACACACACACACACACACTTATTTTATTTCTCCTTGTAATAAGAAAACTATCCAGTCTGATCCCAATGTTGCCAAGACACAGAGTCATAATGTCAAGCACTTTCAAGCACTTAAACTAAAATCCAAGCACTTTTCAGACCTTGAAAACACAACATTGAAATTCAAGCACTTTCAAGGATTTCAAGCACCCGTACGAACCCTGTCTACTGCTAAATGTCAGCAAAACCAAGGAGCTGATCGTTGATTTTAGGAGGAGGGAGGAAAAGAGTCACCCCTGTCTACATCAGCGTAGCTGAGGTGGAGCAGGTGACTATAACTAGCTTTTAAGGAGAAGCAATAGAAAGCATCCAAAAATCACAAACTAGTATGGTTCATCACATCCCGGGACAGGAAGGCTATACAGTGGGTGATTAAAACCACGCAGAACAACACTGGTATCATCTACAGAACATCAGCTACACTGGTGAAGTGAGATGTCAGCAAAGAGGCGAAAAGAAAAACACCCACCCAGCCACAGTCTGTTGACCCTGCTGCAATCTGACAAAAAATACAGAAGTAGACTACAGAGCAGCTTACCCAGGCTGAGAGGCTCCTGAACTCATCCTCAACACTCCAGCATGAAAATAATCACATTTTAATGACTATAATGATAAATACATTGAATCTTAAATTTTAAACTATTACTCCTCGTGCATTTATCTGTAATCTTGTACCAGACTGTTCCAGGTGGCGTTCCCCTCTGCCGTCCACTGTCTCAGTGTTACTGCTAAATTCTGAAATCAGACAACCAAACTGGCAACCTACATGCTGAAAAAGGCGAGTGACTGTGCATATTTCACCAACTAGGATATTAGTTTTACATGTGGTTGTGTGTGAAACTACTGCAGTGGACATAGTTCAGTCTCTGCACACACACTGTGCCTTCTCCAGTCAGCTCACCAGGTACACCTGGACCACCTGCACATAATCAGGGCTGTACGCTTAGCTTTTTCACTAGGAGCACAGGTGCTCCTAAATGAAAAAATTTAGGAGCACAGAAAAAATTTAGGAGCACTATGAAATTTCTTAAATAACACAATTTTATTATTAACACTCAAATCACGTGCACAGTAACACACATGTGCACTCAAACATATAAACACAGTGCCATCATAAGGCCTACTGCAACCCTCAATTAAACACAGAGAACATCCCTGTCCCACATCTTTTTGTAGTCAGGTCGCCTGGCACTCTTGGCTGAGTTTATCCAGTGTGTGAAAAAAGAAAGACGTTGTAAGCTATGCCCAGTGTTGGGCACGTTACTTTTAAACTGACTGACTAACTGAGTTAGTAACTGAATTACTCCACTATAAAAATAATTAGTTACCAGGAAAAGTAAGTATTGCGTTACTTTTATTTATTCCCCCTTTTGAGCTCGGCATTCATTTTAGAGTACTCGGCATCTACATATTTAGAAAATGTATTTATGCATGGCGGACCGGCTCCTGTTCTCCCCGATATTTTACCAATGAGTGCTCTGAAGGAGTCTGAGTCAACTGTTGATAACGGGAGCAAGTTCTCAACAACATACCTGTCTATCATTGCATTCAGTTCAGTCTGTGTCACAAGTTTTTGTGAAGCTGTTAGCGGAGCTCACGTTAGCCACACCTGAGGGGTGTACTGCGAAGCCAGTTTAGTGGGTTAGCGAGGTATGTTGAGTCCAAAGCCAGGCTTCCCTGTACTACGAAGGTGGCTCTCTTTTAACCCGGCTAGATCACCATGGTAACTTATGCTTATCTCATAACCTGGTCCCGACCAGGTTATGTTCAGAGTTTCAGCTTAAAATCAGCTATAAAAGAGCCGCTGTTTCACTGTGTAACTCATTCGGAGATTGCGTCACCATTCATTGAGAACCCGGTGGACCTGGGAGCAAGAATAATTCGGGCAGCACTACGACGTGAGCGGCTTCTTCGAGATCGAGCTGATCCGCTGGCATTTCCTGATGAAATTCTCTATGAGCGATATAGATTTTCAGCCGAGGGAATACGGTACATTTGCTCACTTATTGAGCCGAGTGTCAGGAATGCCACTGAAGAAGCTGTGCGCTCACTGTCCTGCAAACTGTTTGTGTAGCCCTTCATTTTTTTGCCACAGGAACCTCCTTACATTCAGTTGGTGATGCAGAAAATCTGAGCAAGAACACACACTGACAAAATGATGGGGCAGCTTGGCTACATACCACTCTGAATGATGTTTTTGTATTTGGCTCTAACTTGCTGCCATGTCCGACTGCTGCTTCCACATCTTAATAAAATGCAATATGAAATATTAATTAGGCCAACCTAGTATTTATTTGTCACAGATAATGAGTAAAGTTAATTATTTCTTTGATGTGGCCATGAATAAACTGATGAACTGATCAATGTTTCACCCGTTGTAGGGCAGTGTACACCCAAACACAAATCTTACAGGCTTGAGCTATTTTCACTGTCAAAAAGGTCTTTATTGTCATTGTACAGGGACAGTTGCTACATTTGCTTGTTCATCCCGACACAGTAATACGAAAAAAAAACACTGAACATTTATAGCCTACGCACACTCAGCCTCGCTTTCAATAAAACACACACGCGCATTCTATAACTGAGATCTGTAAAATGTGAAAACAATATAGACATCATTCAAAAATGAAAAAAGATAGTTGTTGCTTCAGTGTATTTATTTTTTAAATTAATGAGGGTTAATATGTAAAAGTTGCACAATGTTGAGCTTTCAGAAGTTAAAACACTAAGGGCTTAATATAATATTGATCATAATATTAATCACTGTTAACTTACGCATTTACACGGTCAGCAATTTTCTGCCAGCAGCCTCCCTCGCTCTATTGGCGGCGACAGTGTTACTTTCTGATGGTTTCTTTGAATTCTTCATAGTCCTGCATAATAAGAATCTGCTCATCTTGAGTAAAATATGTGGCCCGGGATCGATCCATTTTCGCACGGAAGTAGAATAATATGACGTCAAACGCCCCCTTTTATGTGTACGCGCGCAGAGCACAAAGCAGAGAACCGGACTTGACAAAGTAAGTTGATAACCACCGTCGCAGTACCGTTTAACTCTGTTTAGGGACTTGGGGCTTTGTTGAGCTGCAGCCTGAGCACAAAGCCTGGCTATGTTGAGCCCCCTTCGCAGTACAGGCCTCTGAGGGCTGTACTGCGAAGCCAGTTTAGTGGGTTAGCGAGGTATGTTGAGTCTAAAGCCAGGCTTTCCTGTACTACGAAGGTGGCTCTCTTTTAACCCGGCTAGATCACCATGGTAACTTATGCTTGGCTCATAACCTGGTCCCGACCAGGTTATGTTCAGAGTTTCAGCTTAAAATCGGCTATAAAAGCGCCGCTGTTTCACTGTGTAACTCATTCGGAGATGGCGTCACCATTCATTGAGAACCCGGTGGACCTGGGAGCAAGAATAATTCGGGCAGCACTACGACGTGAGCGGCTTCTTCGAGATCGCGCTGATCCGCAGGCATTTCCTGATGAAATTCTCTATGAGCGATATAGATTTTCAGCCGAGGGAATACGGTACATTTGCTCACTTATTGAGCCGAGTGTCAGGAATGCAACTGGAAGAAGCTGTGCGCTCACTGTCGGGCAAACTGTTTGTGTAGCCCTTCGTCTTTTTTGCCACGGGAACCTACTTACATTCAGTTGGTGATGCAGAAAATCTGAGCAAGAACACACACTGACAAAATGATGGGGCAGCTTGGCTACACTTTGAATGATGTTTTTGTATTTGGCTCTAACTTGCTGCCATGTCCGACTGCTGCTTCCACATCTTAATAAAATGCAATATGAAATATTAATTAGGCCAACCTAGTATTTATTTGTCACAGATAATGAGTAAAGTTAATTATTTCTTTGATGTGGCCATGAATAAACTGATGAACTGATCAATGTTTCACCCGTTGTCGGGCAGTGTACACCCAAACACAAATCTTACAGGCTTGAGCGATTTTCACTGTCAGGAAGCTCTTTATTGTCATTGTACAGGGACAGTCGCTACATTTGCTTGTTCATCCCGACACAGTAATTAAAAAAAAAAAAACACCGAGCCTACGCACACTCAGCCTCGCTTTCAATAAAACACACACGCGCATTCTATAACTGAGATCAGTAAAATGTGAAAACAATAGACATCATTCAAAAATGAGAAAAGATAGGCTAGTTGTTGCTTCAGTGTATTTATTTTTTAAATGGATGAGGGTTAATATGTAAAAGGTGCACAATGTTGAGCTTTTAGAAATTAAAACACTAAGGGCTTAATATAATATTGATCATAATATTAATCATTGTTAACTTACGCATTTACACGGTCAGCACTTTCCTGCCAGCAGCCCTCCCTCGCTCTGTTGGCGGCGACAGTGTTACTTTTTACCGTGATGGTTTCCTTGAATTCTTCATAGTCCTGCATAATAAGAATCTGCTCATCTTGAGTAAAATGTGTGGCCCGGGATCGATTCATTTTCGCACGTAAGTAGAATAATATGACGTCAAACGCCCCCTATTATGTGTACGCGCGCAGAGCACAAAGCAGAGAACCGGACTTGACAAATTAAGTTGATAACCACCGTCGCAGTACCGTTTAACTCTATTTGGGGACTTGGGGCTTTGTTGAGCTGCATCATGAGCACAAAGCCTGGCTATGTTGAGCCCCCTTCGCAGTACAGGCCTCTGTACTGCGAAGCCAGTTTAGTGGGTTAGCAAGGTATGTTGAGTCTAAAGCCAGGCTTTCCTGTACTACAAAGGTGGCTCTCTTTTACATAGTTGCCAACTCTCCCGATTCACGCGGGAGACTCCCGATTTTTAACCCTATCTCCCTCGATGCTCCCGGTCAGTAATTTCTCCCGTTAATCTCCCGATTTTACAGTAAAGGAAACAAGTAAGATTGTGTCCCTATATTTGTTGCAGTATCTGGCAACCCTGGCCTGCCTGTGCGGATGAGCAGGTGTGTGATTGTTCCTGATAAATCCCGCAATCCGGCTTTTCCGACCTGAAAATGAGGCTCTCGTGAATCATGCAAATCTGTTTTTCTTTTTTTTGGGGGGGGGGGGGGGGGGCGTTGCGCAAGGCACGGTCGGTCGGGTATTGATAAACATAATGACATTTGATTTTGATGATGACGTGATTTTTGTCGGTTTAATATCACGAGCGAATGGGGAATTTAAGCTGCACACAGTGAAAGCACCACACCCCAAGTTATCTTGAAATCGATTATTATTGTCATTACTGCTATTTGTACCATTGAAGTTGAGTGACTGAAATCCTCGTCATCCTATTCAAAGGCTGCAACAGGCGACTCATTGAACCGGGGTGAAGTTAGTTTCAGTTTGGATATTCTGTGGATATCTACTCGGGTCCAGCTGAGACTTTACTGAGGTTCTCCCAGTGTCAGCAGCAGGAGGACGGTCAGCTCACCTCTCAGAGCCTCGCGCTGAATCACTGAGACTGATTTAGGGACCGTCATTAAATTACTTAGCATAAATAAATTAATACAAAATAACTGCTGTTTTTTAGAATATCTTTCATGTCATGTGACCCAGTGACTCCAAACCAGCTGCAGATTGTATCAGTAAACTGGACGAGTAAGACACCTATTGTTATTGTATTATAGTGCTTCCTCTATTTAATATGAATATTAATATGCAGAAATTATGATGAATTATTATGATAAATATTATGAATTATTTCTCAATAGCTTCCATGGCATGTGGCTCACTGACTTCTGAAATGCTCAGGATGTTAACATATTTTCAAGCAGCAATGTCAGCTTCTACACTATTTTGTCTCATGTCTTAGATTCTGAAATTCTAAAAATGATTTTCTTTTCAAAAATCTCACGAGTAGGTGAGATTTAAAGGGTCATTTTTCAAATTTTTTTCCGGGGGGGCATGCCCCCAGACTCCCCTAGTGTTGCTAGGTTATCAACTCAGAGCGCAGCTGCTATAAAAAAAATTAGGGGAAACACTGTTCTAAGAATTTTGTGTGGTTTAAAATACAAGGCAAGAAATTATGACAAATAAATCGCACACCTGGCGAAGGAACCTTGTTACTTGGGCCGATACACCGATGAAAAAAATCTCCCTATTTTTCACAACCCAATGTTGGCAAGTATGCTTTTAACCCGGCTAGATCACCATGGTAACTTATGCTTAGCTCATAACCTGGTCCCGACCAGGTTATGTTCAGAGTTTCAGCTTAAAATCGGCTATAAAAGCGCCGCTGTTTCACTGTGTAACTCATTCGGAGATGGCGTCACCATTCATTGAGAACCCGGTGGACCTGGGAGCAAGAATAATTCTGGCAGCACTACGATGTGAGCGGCTTCTTCGAGATCGCGCTGATCCGCTGGCATTTCCTGATGAAATTCTCTATGAGCGATATAGATTTTCAGCCGAGGGAATACGGAACATTTGCTCACTTATTGAGCCGAGTGTCAGGAATGCCACTCGAAGAAGCTGTGTGCTCACTGTCGGGCAAACTGTTTGTGTAGCCCTTCGTTTTTTTTGCCACGGGAACCTTCTTACATTCAGTTGGTGATGCAGCAAATCTGAGCAAGAACACTGTGTGTTGCGTGTTTGTAGTGTTCCCAAGTCATTTGAGCACAATGCTTGTTAAGGAAGGATTCTATAAAATATCTGGTAATGTAGGCTACTTTCATACCCCTCTACATCATCAGTATTACTTGCTTGCATAATGAAATCTTCCCCTTTTCATTCTTCTTCCTGTTGGCTTAAGATAGTGATTTATTAAAATAAAATGGGAAACAGTATATTATCCACACTGACAAAATGATGGGGCAGCTTGGCTACATACCACTTTGAATGATGTTTTTGTATTTAGCTCTAACTTGCTGCCATGTCCGACTGCTGCTTCCACATCTTAATAAAATGCAATATGAAATATTAATTAGGCCAACCTAGTATTTATTTGTCACAGATAATGAGTAAAGTTAATTATTTCTTTGATGTGGCCATGAATAAACTGATGAACTGATCAATGTTTCACCCGTTGTAGGGCAGTACACCCAAACACAAATCTTACAGGCTTGAGCGATTTTCACTGTCAGAAAGCTCTTTATTGTCATTGTACAGGGACAGTAGCTACATTTGCTTGTTCATCCCGACACAGTAATAAAAAAAAAAAACACTGAGCCTACTCACACTCAGCCTCGCTTTCAATAAAACACACACGCGCATTCTATAACTGAGATCAGTAAAATGTGAAAACAATATAGACATCATTAAAAAATGAAAAAAGATAGTTGTTGCTTCTGTGTATTTATTTTTTAAATGGATGAGGGTTGATATGTAAAAGTTGCACAATGTTGAGCTTTCAGAAATTAAAACATTAAGGGCTTAATATAATATTTATCTTAATATTAATCATTGTTTACTTACGCATTTACACGGTCAGCTATTTTCTGCCAGCAGCCCTCCCTCGCTCTACTTGCGGCGACAGTGTTACTTTTTGCCGTGATTGTGTCCTTGAATTCTTCATAGTCCTGCATGATAAGACTCTGCTCATCTTGAGTAAAATATGTGGCCCGGGATCGATCCATTTTCGCACGGAAGTAGAATAATATGACGTCAAACGCCCCCTTTTACATGTACGCGCGCAGAGCACAAAGCAGAGAACCGGACTTGACAAAGTAAGTTGATAACCACCGTCGCAGTACCGTTTAACTCTGTTTGGGGACCTGGGGCTTTGTTGAGCTGCATCATGAGCACAAAGCCTGGCTATGTTGAGCCCCCTTCGCAGTACAGGCCTCTGTCTTCATGGAATTCATTCTTGCCGGCAGAAACACACAAACAGCCAATCAGCTAACAGACGGGCGGACCCAGCGTGCGGAAACAGCCTATCATATCCCCGGACATCACCAGTAACAGGCAAACAGCCAATCATTTAGTAGCTGTGTAGTTCGGTTGCAGTAGTTGCATGTGGGTTTGTTTACAAGGGAGTAGCATGCAGTGAGAAGCCGGGAGGAGAGTAGAGGCGGCCGCTATGTAGCGGAAACTGGCACCGGTAGTATAGTAATCCACGGTAGTACCGTTGTGTAGAATTTCTAGTATAGTAGGAACCGTTAGGATTTGGCACTGCGGGGTACCGCGGGTACCGTGCAACTCTATTTAATAGTCGGTAACGCTAACAGCGTTGTAACGATCGAAATAGTAATTAGTAGATGAGTAGATTACCCGTTACTGAGAAAAATCCGTACTCGCACGTGAGCTCCCTTTTTATTTTTTCTACTCGCACAATCTATTTTTAGGCGCATATGCGAGTAAAATGCTTGCACTGTACAGCCCTGGACATATATGACTGTACACATTATCAAAGCCCGGAAATAAAATCAGTGACAGCACTTACACAATCATTACACTCCATATCCTCATTTTGAATGCTGATCATGATGGCGGCTGAGTTCACTGTAGACGAGAAAATTATAGCTATGTAATGCTTGTCCTCTATCAGCTCATTTCACTTGAGTATATCTAACCGGGCTCTTTATACATTCTTTCTTCTTTGTTGCAGCCTCAGTGGTAGCTAGTGTTTCAAGGCTGATAATTTCTTGGCTTGAAGTTTGTAATTGTACCTTGCCTACAGATGTTTCTCCTTTCGTATGACTTGTTTGCTGCTGCATTACCATAGTGACACTTGATAACTGCAGACACTAGGTGGCAGCAGAGTGCTTGAATCTTGATGATAACAGTAAAAATTCTGATGACATGATTTTACTTTATACCCCATTTGACCACAGTATGCTCAGCAATGGCAGAGTGGCATTGTTCTTATTTTGGCTTGCTGACTCCACAGGAGAGGGATATATGTAGTCTAACAGCATGTTACTATGACTGCTGTTGATTCACTTCAACAGCTCGTTTGTGAACTAAGTTAAATAAACTAAAGATGTGTAAAGTTACTGTTTGTTTTTGCATAAGCCTATAAGAGAAACATACAGTCTGAGATATGTTTACATCCAGTTCGAAGGAAGTGTGGACATCGCTGTTCATTATCTGTGCCAGAGTGCAGTTAAGCCAGATTAACTTTTGATGTAACTTCAACCAGTGGTGCAGGTATAGGGAATATAAATATGTATTTTTCAGTTGGCATTGTGTTTCTCCACTTCACTACAAATCCTCTCTGCTGTGCGTCTTTGTTATATTGTTTGAGGGAACTATAGGTAACTGCATACTTGTGGATGCAACCATCACAAATGCTAATGTAGCTCCTCTGTGATTTAAACTGTTATTTTCTAATTTTGACAGTCTAATCCGAGACAACACATTAGTTAAGGTTGTAAGGACTGTGCCTGTTGATAGTTGTCACTGATTTTGTTCAAATAAGCCAAATTTTAATTTTATAGTTTATTGTTCTTAAGACGATGGGGCTTTCTAACATGTTGCCAAAGCAATTGCAATCATCACGTACATCATCCTGATCCTGGATCGGTCCCAGTTTGTCATTACACACTGAGCCCTGGCGCATCACAATCAATACCTGAAATTGATCATGTTTCATGTAAATGTATCTCTCGTGTACGCAATTGTCATGTGATAACTGTGTTTTTCTTTTTAGACTTAACTCTAAATGCCATTGCTACAGCATGTTTTCATTTCATGTTTGCATTTAATCTGCAAATTGTTTTTAAGCCTTGTTTATGGTCTGCTCTGCTGCATTTGAGATGTTTTATTGCAACTGATTTATAATAATTGTTCTATCTGGAGATGACAAGCGAAGCCGGTGTTTGTGCCCTGGGCTAAACAACAGCCGGCAGCTCTGGTGGTCGCACTGTTAAGCTCATTAGGCGACATCATAATTTGCTTCTTTGCTATCAGTGAGGATAGATGTTGCTTGCTATACTATTTACAACTCTATACTATTTACAACTCCAAGATCTAGTTAACAGGCTAACAAAATATAGGTTTATTTAGCAGATGCCACTTTGACCCACACTTTGATATGGACTGAGTCAATGATCAATTAACAGCTTTTGTCTGGTTCCAGAGGGAGGGGAGAGAAGCTCAGGGCCCTGTTGTGTTCACTGTAGTCTGGACTGTTCACACTTGCCACCTAATGGTTGCCTTTTCTGCTGTGTCACAGCACCTTTAACCTCTGAAAGGAAAAATATTTGTATACTATCTGTCTCTGTAATATTTGCCCTGCCTGCCCTCTTGACTGTCAGCAGCTAACCAAAGACAAACAAAGTGTTATTCTGGAGGAGAAAAACAGCCAAAGATTTTTCATTTCAATTCAATCTGAGCTTATTCTTGGTAATTGCATAATTTATCTATGTAGCATCATTAAATTATTTGCGGCTACTAGCCACAACCTATGAACAAATTAAAAGGGTTTTTTTTCTGACTCCTGAAAACTCTCTGAGCAACAGGCACAATATTGGTGTCTGAGAATGATGGCTCACATGTGTCCCACGTGTTTCTCATCTCGGCCCAATTGGACCCACTCCACCCAAGTGGAGATGGAGCCAAGGACAATGTGTTTCAGTTAAAATCTACCCAGTCTCACAGCAAAGCGTGGTACAGACCCGCTGACTGTTATTCTGAATGTGACCACTTGCCTCACCTAGGCACGAAAAGTACACAAGGTGCAGTACTAGCAGCACAGGATGAATGTAGTACAAAGAGCCAAGAAGTCCACAGCAGGAGCAGAACAGAGATGACTGGATGATGAATTCATAGGACCTTCCCCTTGGCGACCAAGGTTTGAGTGCCAAGAGAAGCAAGTACAGTAGTTAGTAGTGACTGAAGAAAGCTATTATTTCAAGCTAAACCACACCAAGCAGATGCTGTGTCTAAATAGATGTTGTATGTTTGATATTGCAATTTTGGCCACAAAATGAGACTGTGATATTTTGATGGGTAGGTGAGGCCAGTGACACAGTGGACTGGCAGCTTTGTTATCAGAGGGGATTCAGAGGTTCAATTGCTTTGTTCAACAAACTACTATTTGACCTCAAACCTGCATTTACTGATTCTTCCAAACCTGCGTTCCAGCTGGACCTACCTGTGTTATGGAAGACAGTGGAACGGATGGTGCAGTTCTCAAACACTGTGTCTGTGGACCTGATGTCCTCAAAGAGACAGTCTTCAAACAGTGAGTCCTCAAACTGCACTGACTTCATCTCTATACTGACAAACCTATGGGGGATGGGATGGGAAACACACACACACACACACACACACACACACACACACACACACACACACACACACACCAACAAACAAAGAAAACATGGAGTCTGACTTCTATTGTAGCAGCACAGAATCAGAATGGACAGAATGGGCTCAACTGTGGTCCAAGATGGCAACCATTAACAATAATGATGATTCATGGAAAAGAGTCCATTCTGTCTGTTTTAATACTGCAAAGATCATAGAAGTTAAATAATATACAGTAGTGTAACATACTGTATATCTGCCCTGAAAAGGTTTTCATGTGGAGGTGAAGCATCCTGTAAACACTATCATTTTTTCAGAGAAGTATAATAGTAAGTTTACCCTCAGCTCAACAATTCTTGGGTTTTTATGGCATTCTAATGCAGAAATGTTACATATATATCTTGGCACGCCCAAGGGAGCATTGTTGTGAGCCATCTTCACCCTCTCCACAGGTAAACAGCTGATCATACAACACTCAGCCTTCTGTCCTACCACTGCTGCATACAATTTAATGAGCAATGAAGTTCTAACATTGAGCAAGAGTGCAAGAGAAACTTATGTGATATGGGGGGTTGAAACATAATCAGGGGCTTTATCTTTGCTAACTTCACCTACATGGACAGTAAGCCTCGGGCTTCCGCATATATACAAAATAAAAGTATGCTGTGTATAAAAATCGGAAAATAGTGATGATATAAAAGTGTGAAGCCTTTATAAACCTTTCAAGGTTTACTGTCTTCACAATGTTATTCAGTGTGTTTTTGTTCTGACCATCAGTATATGCAACACAGTAAATACCTGTAGACATATAGCTAATGGGCATTACAGGCCATCACATAAAATACATACAACAAAACACAGCATGCAAACAATTTGTAATAACAAAATAACTGAGAATGAAATGATGGAAATACTTAATGATAGCAATTCTGTAAAGCACAGCTGTCTTAAAAAGTAAGGCTGTGACTGTGTCAAACTGTTCTCACACCGACTGCTTCCAAATAGCTAATAATGTTGGTGCTGTTGTGTATAACAATTGAAACCTGAGCATCAGCACACAGCAGTATGTAAAAAGGTAGAGAAAGTGCAGTAGCTTTATTGGATAAAGTGATATAAATGATATATTTCTGTAAAGAAAAGATCCTTGAAATAAGTCAGTATTCTTTTCTAAGCATGTAGTGGATACCTAGTTTTTTTTTATATACATAAATAGATATTTAATATATTAAATAATCGAAAAGATTATATGTTGTACATATTGGACTTATATTGTTGTTGTTTTTTACTGTGCCAGCCTATAAAGATGGGATGAAAAGAAAATATTTTGTTTTACTGTTTCCATGTTTGCTATGTCAGGGGTTCCCAACCACTGGACCATGGAACAATATCAGGTCTTGGGTAGTGGACCGCAAAAATCCAGTAGTAAGCAAGAAGGCTGATGTAATTGCCATATAAATACTCCAATGTATTTCTTTTTTTTTTAAATTTAATTTCCTTGAATTGCAAACATTTTTATTATATTTGACGAGGCAAATTATTTTTATTAAACATGAAATGTTTAAAAAAAACTGCTCAAGTCTAACAGTTTTCCAGCAGCCTTCAGTCTTTACATGCAAGACAATATTTCTCATTATTGATCTGTCAGATATTTATACCATCTGGGCTTCACATCTGAATCCTCACATCCCATTTGCCAGAATTTTTTGAGTTGTTAAATACTTCAAAAGGCTGAATTTAATTAGTGTTATATTAACATACTATAATAACTATGTTAATATAGCAACAATTATTTATTGTGTGCTGTTTATTATAAGGACCGTCCAGCATGTTTTCTTTTTACCAAAATAACCTAAACAGTCAATAGAGAGTTATTCCAATTACGATTTATCTCATGCTTTTATAAAAGATTAAAGCACAGAATAAGTATATATACCTCGAACCTGAAAGTAAATATTTCTGTTAGCTTTGAAAGGTGAAACAGTGAGACTTACTTGTCATGGATGTATTCCCCTTCTTTATGGATCTGGTTCTCTAAAGAAAAGTTAAAATGGAAGTTCTCCACTCGTTCTCTGTGGAACACCTAATCAGGGACATAAATACATCAGCTTTCTGTGCTGATATTTACAAACACAGCAATGTCAATTCAAAGCATGAATATGCTTATGAGTTTATATCAACATCTCAACAAAGCAAAATTATCTAAGTGACTGTACATGGGTTACCTTGACTTTGGACTCGTACTCCTCATGCTGAAGGTGTTTGATCATGTCAGGGAACCAAACAGACAGACCATAGTAACTGTGTCAAAAATTAGATTGAGAGAAAACTGAATCAATAGAAGGTGCATGAAACAGTCAACTGCAACCGAAACATAAATAATAATGCAGCCTCTTTACCATATTGGATTCTTGTTTCTTTGCTTTATAAAAAGTTTTTATGTTTACATGACTGTTGGGGTAACCTTTGTGGACCAGCAGTCTGAGATGCCTGACATGTACTTGCAACATACCTGCTTTAAATTGGGCTGTGTTGTCAATTGCAACATTCTTGTCTTTTTCTTCATGAACTCCATCACTCTAATGTTTCCTATGAGCTCAGATGACGGTGTTACACATGACTTTGTAAACTAACCTGAAAGCCATGCAGAACCAGATGATGGCCATGAACAGTGTAGCAAACCTCAGCTCTGCAGACAGGAGAGATGCCACGTTCCTCAACACCTGCAAAAAAATATGCATGCACCAAAGTGAATCAAAAACCAATATGCTCTCTGTTTACAATAAACCCATTAGACATATTGCTACAATGCAATGTTCTGTTGGAAAACCCTTGGTCCTGCAATCCATGTGGATGCCACATGGCACACAGCATCAAACATACTAGAGCACTCCCCAATGGAAGTGCCTTAACAAGGACAATGCACCTTGACACGTTCCAAATTGATCAGCGGTGTTGTCTTTTAAAGAATACTAAGAAATTACATCAAATGATAATTAGCTGACTTTTTTAAAGGGACAGTTAACAATTTTCTATGACCTAACTTATTGAATAAGATCATTTATTCATATCAATCAACATCAAACGAAACTGTAGAGAGAAACTCTGGGAGCTTTTGGGACTGATCGTCATCCTCTGGTCTTTTAGGCAAACAAGGGAAGAGTACAAAAACAAACCTCCACCCACCCTCCTCTCAAGGCTCAACAAGTGAGCAAACATGTAGCTATTTACTACATACCAGTTTACAGAGCGTTAGTGAGCGTACAGCCCATCGCTGTACAGCTGTTCCTGTAGCAGCTTGAATTTCAATAAACTCATCCTCTGCTGTCTTAGGAGCCTTGATGTGAGTCACCTGAAAAAAACAAAATACAGTTTAAAATAATATCTGATCTGTGTCATAGTGGATACTCCTAATCATAACTGAAATGATTAAAACATTAGTGTGAGTTTTTTTCTAGATGTTTTGGTTTTCAAAGCTTTGCACACACTTAGAACCCACAGTGTGCTCATCCTTCTCAGCATGAGCAAAATCGATTCTGAGCAACAGACAAAACTTCGTCTCCAGTTTGCATTGCAAAGATAATGTTACTGTTAAGAAAAAGTTCTGTCTTTCACTTAAATCATATTCCACGTAACCTTTTCAACCTTTATTTCTTTTTGGACTATAGTTTATAGTCAATTTTATGCTTAAAGAAACCTCTGGTGGTTGAACATTGTATGGACAGATGAGAATGGTATCGATCCTTTCATCTGGTGCCTAGCAATAGAGCTAACATTTATCCCTTTAATGCAATCTTCCTGTCTGAACCTGGTATCTGTGCATATAAATGGTCTGTCTATGCCAAAGACAGGGACATAAAATATCTACCTTCACATTAAGCCTACATTAATACTGTAAAAATGTTTAACCTGAACCTTACGTTTTTAGGATGTGGGATGTACAGCACAATGCAAACTGTGCAATGATTACATGTGGAGACAATTTGTATGCTGCTGGTATCTAATCACTGCTCATCTGTTCATATGTGAATAATATAGCTGTGCTCTCTTTCATGCATATTGTTTAGCTACATGTACTCACAGTAAAGACTTTTTCTGGCTGTCCTTTGGCTCTCCAGTTGGTGTCATGGACCTGCTTTAGGATCATCCACGCCTCATCATGCTTGGCATTCTGAACAGCATACACACAAACATAAACACATGCAACCAAGCGTACAGACAGTCATGGAAAAATAATTTTGAAGTTTGTTTCTTTTCATTTTCTCCTTAGAGCCCTGCACACGATGCAGCCCAGCCCTGTACATGCACTAATTTGACACTGCTCTCTAACACCATAAGTTAGAGGTAGTGAGCACTGAACCTGAGTGCAAGTATGAACCCAACTCAACAGAGATTAAAGCAGTACTTGTTTAGTATAAATGTGTGATCCGTTATTGATTTGTTTATTAGCACAGAGGGTATGTCCCTCTGGCAGGAATCATGTGTATAGGGGTTATTTTTTACATTACTTAGTTAAGATGGTTCGGGCTTAATGAAACCTTTGAACTGCTAACTGCTATTCCTTCATCTTGTATGTCTCAGTCTTACCTCAAGGAGGAAGCGGGGGCTCTCAGGCATGAAGGTAAGTCCGACCAGAGAGGCAATAGCAGGAAGAGCTGCCACTAGGACAAACACCCGCCAGCTGTGGAACTGGAACTCTGTACCCATACTAAACCCCCAGCCTGCGTACACACAGACACACACACACACACACACACACTTACAAGTTTATATACATATATCATTACACAACTGACACCATTCATTTCAAGATTTTTGAAAAATTCAGTAAGATTCATTCTTTCCATGTTTTTGTCACTACGTAGCCCTTAGTTGTCCATTTGCAACAGCTGATCATTAAAGCTGAGATGTTTTGAGTTGTTCTCGATCAGACCAGCCTTCAGATTGATGTCAATCAATCAATCAATCAATCAATCAATTACATTTTATTTGTATAGCACAAATTCACAACATCTCATGACACTTCCCAGATTGAGCAGGCCTAGACCTTCAAATTTGCGCCAAATGCAACAGGATGTCCAGCTTGAGAAAAGATTTTCAAGATATAGAACATGAGCTCTGGTCTTTAGTTCGCTTTATGTTAACAAACTTGTATTGTATGTTTCAGAGCCCCACACCTCTAACCCTCCTACTCTCATCATATATCTCAAAATCATATATATATATTATAAAAAGAGTACCCCTCAGAGACATAAAAAACTTGCCCCTCTTGCCCCTCAAAATTGATTTATCAGTGGATTGTAATATCCAGAACATTCTGCACCAACATTAAATTGTGCTTATAAAGTCAAGATCTGGTTACAATTCTGAAATCATTTTGATTTAAATACAGTTTAACAACAAGTTAAAGCTCTTACCATATCTAGGTATTATTCCCCAAGCAGTGAATGAAGCGTAGATCCCACCGATCATCCAGAACATACACAACCAGGACAGGTGCTCTCCTCTCTTGTCCACCTGAAGGAACTCAGAGAAGTACGAGTACACAATCGGCACTGTGCCACCAATACTGTAAGTAGAGAGTGATAAAGAGAAAATAAGGAAACAAGGAGAGTCACAATTAACTAATCATTTCAAAATACAACCTCAGTGACATGAACTTTCACACAAAATCTTTTTGCCATGACAGAAGGACACTTCCTAAATCAAACACCAGAGGAACCAGAAGTACTGTCTTAACAAACTAAAACACAAAAACAAAGACAGCAGAGTTAAAGGGACAATTTCCTCCCAAATAAAAAATACATATATGAGATATTAGCAATAGAGATTTTTGCCTTTTCTCAAATGTAATAGAAACTTGAACACTCGGCGTTAACGCAACATCCTCTTGACGCTGTTAACTTTTTTACGCGCGATTAACGCTCGGTATAAAAAAATTAAAAATAAACGCGCATTGTATGATTTACGGCTGTCGGTGGCACCTGTAGTCTTAATCCAGATGGTGGCAGAAGAAGAAGAAAGGGAGTCAGAAGAAGAAGCAAGGTTGGCGGTTTGCGAAAAACACGGCTGACTGAAAAGCGAGGAAATGGAGAAAGGACTTAGGAACGGCAAATTTACTTTCAAAACACTACCAGATGGTTCGGTCGATGGGACAAAAGTTATCTGCACGTACTGTCGACATGAAATGAGTTATCATTGAAGTACATCATTCAGAAGTACCATCAAAGCACCATGCCAACAACAGATAAGCTGAAGAGGTTGGCGACAGTCCTGGACAGTCAATCTAGCCCAAAAAAACAAAAAAATTGCAAAAGAAATGTCTCATTTTTTTTTGGTCCTAATACCCTCCTGAATCATATACTAAAAGTCTACCGCCATAGATGGAGTGGAACATATTTTTTTTTTTTAGATTAAATTTTGGTTGTGCCCAACACTCTAAGTAAATTGAGTAGAATAGCGGAAAATGATCAATTAATAGCTATCACTATGAAACTTTTTTTTTGAGATTTTACATTTATACATGCAAATTAGGCATTTCTTCATAAAATGTAACATAATTTGCATGTATTACAAAACACAAAATCTGAAAATTGGATGAAGCCAGATTAGAAAAGTATTGTTTCATTGTTGACACATTAGCAAAAAGACAACATTAAAAAAGAGACTGTGGCTATGTTTCTCTATCATCCCATATATTAGAAAATGCTATTTAGAGTCATCAACAAATCTTTTTTCACCATGTTTTTGGTATATAATGTAGGAAATATGACAGAGAGAGAGAGAGAGAGAGAGGAGTGTGTGTGTGTGAGAGAGAGAGAGAGAGAGAGAGAGAGTGTGAGAGAGAGAGAGAGAGAGAGAGAGAGAGAGTGTGACAGAGAGAGAGAGAGAGAGAGAGGAGTGTGTGTGTGTGAGAGAGAGAGAGAGAGAGAGAGAGAGTGTGAGAGAGAGAGAGAGAGAGAGAGAGAGAGAGTGTGACAGAGAGAGAGAGAGAGAGAGAGAGAGTGTGTGACAGAGAGAATGTGTGTGTTTATGTGTGTGTGTGAGAGAGAGAGTGCATGTGTGTGTGTGTGTGTGAGAGAGAGAGAGGGTGATTGTGTGTGTGTGACAGAGATAAAGTGTGTGTGTGTGAGAGAGAGAGAGACAGACAGAATGAAGTGAACTTCTAGGAGGAGAGAAGTGTCTTAAAAGTTTTAACAACATGAAAAAAATACATTAATACTCTAAGTGTATATATATATATATATATATATATATATATATATTATATATATATATATATATATATATATATGTGTATATGTCACATCTAGATGGATAAATTGCACTACAGGTGAGGATACATTTTGGAGTGAACTGTCTCTTTAAGATAACAAAGACTCTGCTTCTTCTGCAAAAAGTGTTCATATCACATGCCAAGAACACACTTAAAAGATGTGCTGATGTGTTATATCAGCAGAGGTTTGTATGGCGTGTAAGTGTAAGCATACCTATGAGGCAGTGTTGTGGTGCAACATTTGTCTTCCTCTTAATCTGCTAGTGATAGTGTATCACTTTCTCTGTGCTTTGCTCAGTATGTGACCTCATTTCTGAGTCAGCGAGGCTCCCTGTGGACTTCAGTTATTCTGAGCTACTCTGCTGTGTCACTAGGATAAAATACTAAACAGACACTGCATATGGATTGTGTTGTATGTTCTTCAAATTGAAATGGTGCATCAATGGCTGAAAACATTCTGTGACACTTATTGAGCTGTGGGTCACCACCAGCATGTAACTTATTGAATCACAGCATTATTTCTCAGAGTACCCAGAAACTCTGTAACTGTCATGGTTCGGGATTCTGTGTCTTCTTGTTGTGTCTCTTCTGTCTTTTCAGTGCCTACTCTATGTTGTTTCTCTCTGTGTTTCCCTGTGTTACCTCACCTGTCCTCTTCTCTCCTCACTCTCCTCACCTGTTCCTGATCCCCTCGTTAGCTTCTGTGTATAGTCTGTGTTCTCCCTGCACTCATGGTCAGTTCGTTGTTCGTTGTGTGATGTATTGTGTCTCCTATAGTGTGACCCTTAAGGAATGCTACCGCAGGTCATTCATTCTACTGCTGTCAGACCGTTCAACACCAATAACCCTTAATGTAGCACCATAAGCACCTACTTATCTTGCACTACCTACACTTCTACCTCCGCCATCTTGTGCAATTATCCTGTGCAATAATACTATTTAGGGGGCCAAGCCTAAGGGGCCGAGGAACGTGTATGCATGCAGATGCTTTTCCTAGGACCAGCGGTGCTAGGAACCCTATTGTAATTGTAAAGATTTTTTTTCGTCTGCTAAAAGTGGTGCTGCAGGCTCAACCGTGCAAGGGAGGGTGGTGCAATTTGGAGGGTTGGTCCAGACACCTGCACGTACCTCAGACACAAAAAACTAAATATATCCGCCTGCAGGGGGCGCTATAACCTAGGCCAACGCGTTTTTGCCTATAACTCCCACACCGTATGTTGCACATTCAAAAACCTTGTATCCCCATATTCCCTGAATGGAGCTGAATCACTTTACAAACAGTTTACATTTTTATAGCTAGGTACAGAAATGTGTTTGTTAATAATTTACACATTTTTTGACCGAGCAAAAATCTTTTGATAACTTTAGATCAGGTCCAGCTGAAGAGTGTACGTGCCAAGTTTCACGCAGATCGGACAAAATCCCAAGGAGGAGTTTGAAAAAGTAGGTTTTCCAGTTTTTGCGATTTTGCGAAAAAACTTGGTAACCGGAAGCGGGCGTGGCCAATCGCAAAGTGATTCAGCTCCATTCAGGGAATCTGGGGATACAAGGTTTTTGAATGTACAACATACAGTTTGGGAGTTATAGGCAAAAACGTGTTGGCCTAGGTTATAGCGCCCCCTGCAGGCGGATATATGTAGTTTTTTGTATCTGAGATATTCGCAGGAGTCTGGACCAACCCTCCAAATTGCACCGCCCTCCCTTGCACGGTTTAGCCTGCAGCACCACTTTTAGCCGGAGAAAAATAAAAATAAAGATCTTTACAATTACAATAGGGTTCCTAGCACCGCTGGTACTAGGAACCCTATGCAAGCATACGCGTTCCCTCGGCCCCTCGGGCTTGGCCCCCTAGTAAAAGATAATGAAACAAAACGGACTAAAAAGACATTCAATTTAATTATAAAGTGATCGATTTCTTGATCTGTACATTTTGATGCAAATTCAATCCACTCATGAATGAACGTTGAAAGGTCTGGGACAATACTGTAAGAAGACCTTGACTTAAGATGTTTTTTGTCAGATTTATTTCTTAAATGACTTATTAAATGACAGATTTACCAACATTTTTTTGGAAAGTGACATATTGAAAGAATACATTGTGTAATGATATTATAGACGTAGATATGATATATTTTTCTTATGGTACATACGATCAGTGTTGGGTAATGCATTAATCTTTTTTAATGCTCTAAGATTACTGTAACGTGTTAAAGTACCTAAGAGAACCAAACATTACGACTATATTGTCCAGACAACGTTGAGCCAACTGTACATGACCCTTTGAATGTATTCACTCTACTGTCATTTTGTGACCTTCTTCACAGCCCACACAGGTAACATCCCCCAGCTTAATCATAGGATTGATGGACACAGTATACCATTTACATCTCTGTCACAATCTGACAGTGAACTGGGCAGAGGCCCACTGTGTAAGGCACAGCTTTTTCAATGAAAACGATACAACACGGCTCTTATAGCCAGTATATGATGTTTAAAATGCAACTAATGAGTCTGTAAACTATGAGGGCTTACATTGAAATGTTAAAAGCACAAATAGATGAAAGTACATGGGATTTTTTTTTGAAAACACATTCCTACATACAAACTATAATGCAAAAAAAAGAGCTGTAGGGCCATACTGAAAAAAAAATCTGAGATTTTGAAAATTAAGTAGTGTGAAGTAGTAAGTAATAGTAAGTTATGAGCTAAAAGTAGTGTGAGAAGTAAGTCGTAATATCACTGGCAAAGAGTCGGAAATGAATATTACAATAATAAAGTCATTAATTAAGCTACATGTGCACTGACACAACTGTAGGTTTACCTTTGGCTGACATGCAGCCACCTGCTGAGCAGCAGGACAGAAAAAAAGAGCAAGTGCTTCAGGGATTGTATTTTATTTTTATTGACGAAAAAAGGAAACGACTGCATTTTTTTCCAGTAATGGATTATTTTTGCAGAAGTAAAACATTACATCACCAGTTACAACAAAAACTATACTGAGATTACTTTGTGACAAGTTACCCCCAACACTGCATATGATTTATGATAACGTGTGTTTTTATAGTGTTTAAGTGGAAACAGTAACTCTATCACCCATCTAAAAGGGGATTTTGTGTGTTTGTAAATGTTACCCAATGCCAGACAGCAGCCTGAAGAAGAGGAAGAAGCCATAGCCCTGGGCGAACGAAGACAGGAAGGCAAAGATACAGTTTATAGCCAATGCCACAATGAGACAGCGCCGACGGCCAACTTTGTCTGCCAGACCCCCCCACAAGAACGCGCCCACCATCATGCTGAGAAACACCATCAGACCTGCACAGACAGACAGACACATAGAGGGTGTTCAGACCTGGTATCAACACGAGTCCTGAGTGTGTTGGGTGGACGGCTCGGTACACATATAGGTGTGAACACTTCCAAGATGCAGCAAGGATGCATTGAGATCTGATCACTCAGACCACATTCAAAGGTAGTCTGGCCCACATGTGACCACATTCATTTAGCAGTGTGTATGCACATGTGTGAAGAAGAAGAAATAGAAATAGAAGAAGAAAAAGATAAAGAAGAAGAAGAAGAAACAGCAACAGCAACAGGCAAAATGGATAATAGTAACCAGGCTCCCTTAACAAATGCTCTGATTTGAAGAGTTGAGGAGAAACTTAGGGCGTTTTCACACCTATAGTTTGTTTGCTCTGGTCCAAATCAGGGACCAACTTGTTACAATGTTGCATATTGCCTCGAGTTTGGTTTGTGTTCACTCGGCAGCATTTACAAGCGGACCAAAATGTGTAATGCGCAACTGCTCTCAAATTGGTCTGAATTTCGAAAACGAGGCAGCAATTCAGCTGACTTTAGCACCGAGCAGACAGGAAGTCAAACACTGAAACAACAACGATATGACATCCGATTACTTTTCAAAATAAAATACTCCGTATTGACACTAGCAAACAAATCTCAGAAATGAGACAAACACAAGCTCTTCTGCTAATCCTTCGGTCGGGAACACTTCGTGTTGTTGTTCTTATAACACAGACCTATCTGCAGTCGCGATTGATCATGTCATTATCACGGGAACTCCTCGGCCTGGCGACGCCAGCTGTCTACCGTACTGCGCCCATAAACCGGTGGGGGTTACCGGACGGTGGACAGAGGAGCAAAACACCTGATCGGCTGTAACGCACACGTATCCAGTGGAAATTCGGGGTTAAGCACTGATGCTTCCTGCAGTTGGGCTGGATCGAGGTTGGATCATGTTCTCACCACAAACAAACCGTACCAGAGTTTGTTTGGAACCGAGCGAGACCACCTCTTCTACAAGGTCTCGGTCCGATTGTGTTGGTCCGCACCCGAGTACGATTGATGTATTCACACCTTCCCAAACGAACTGCACCAAGGAGGTTCAATTCAACCAAACTAAACAAGGCAGGTGTGAAAACGCCCTTAACAAACTTTGTGAAACAGCTTAGACAAATTCTAATTAATTGGTGCCTTGTTATAAATTCAGCATTTAATCAAAACATAACATTGTTTCCTTGTCTAAAATGCATCGTGCCTCCTAAAAGCTCTTTGAACACACAATTTCAACTGATTTAACTAGATGTATTAAAGAATATGACAAATTGACAGTAAACATGTCTTAATTTACAATTATAGTAAACATCATTTAATAAATAAAACTTTTTGTCACTCGAAAACACTCAATTTTGAGAGTTGTTGTGTCAACAGAAACTTAATAAACTATGAAAAGCTGTAGCGCATTCCTAAATATTTGGGCCCACTTGTTAAACATGATATCAAGACATCTTTTACCCTCTGTTTGTTCCAGTGATACAGGTGCATATTTGAATATAGAGAGGGGGAGGGAGATCTGATCACAAGAGTTCAGCCGCATGTTGGGACATATTTTTATGTGTGAATTGATGGACTTAAAGCTGTCCACTCTTCTGACCACTCAGCATCAAAACCATTTACCGTTTGAGGATTTACTTCCTAAGTTTGTTTTGCTCTTTTCAGTTTCATCCTGCCTCACACTTGAATCTAAACATGGTCCAGTATAAAAATAGTCTTCTGCTGTTGGTCACTGTGTTACCTGCTATAACAATGTTCTGCCTGTGTTTGTATTTGCCTTTTAAAAAAATTTTTATCTGCAGAAATTTCCTCAAAATTAACTTTACAACAATACATTTGCAGCAGCTCCTCCGAATAACCTTCATGTTATCAGGAAGTTCAACTGTCCAACACCTCGATGAGCAGTGTTTTTTAGTATAACTCTACCGTAAGTGATGACAGAGGCACACTGGAACCTCAGTATGCAGATGGCTATGTACAAGGAGATGATTGTGTGATGAATCATTATGTCTTAAATTATAACACTGTCCAAAAATGCTTAACAACACACACGCATCACTTGAAATAAATACACCAGAAAACTTACACTGTGACAATATTCAGTCCTTTTCTCTAGCCCTCATAAGAAAAATCTATAATGCACATCTATTTTCAAGCTGCGTCCCTGTAATACGGGGCATCGCTGAAATGCTGTACAGCTCTTTCCAAGGTCAGGATAGAGTATTGATCACTCTGGCTGTGTCTGCTGACTCACAAAGCAAACACACACTCACACACAATCTTGTTGAAAGCGCTGCTCTGGACCAAACTAGGGTAAGGTGGGAGAATGTGTGAAGTGTGAGACAGGAGAAGAACGAAATCTAGAGAGAGAGATAGTGTAGGAGGAGAACGTGGTAGGGAGCAGGATGGAAGTGCAGTGGATTAACAGTTGTTCATTTTCTCAGTTTCGTAAACTTATTCCCAAAACAGTTAGCTAAGTTAGTAGGAACTTGGAACTCAACAGAAAAGGCCTATAGGATTAAATAATAAATAATATAATAATAAAAGGCCAGTCTAGGGAAAAATGTTCTAATGCATGTACCTGCCTCCAGATGACCTGCAACTGCCTCTATTTGCATAATTGGTCCACATCATATAGTCTTACATGGTCAAGGTTGTAATACAATAACAATATCACTGAAAAAAACAAACATTTAACACTCGTTTTTCTAATGTGTCTAGCAAAAAAATGCCATTTTGTGACCTAAATATGCCCTGTCTGATAGTAACAGGGACACAAACTCCCTAGTTCTATTTCCTTATTTACACTAACTCTGTGCATATAAAATAGTCAAAAGGCATTCTTCTTTTTTATTTAAGGTAAAAGCATGAAAAAAGCATCTGATTGCAGTGTTGCAATGTTTTTTTACCATTTCTGCATAGAATACTGTGTTTGTGACTAGATATTGTACTAAAATGGATCTACTGGACATCTGGAAAATTAAAACAACAGCTTTCGTTGGATTTTGATGCATAACTGGCCAGTAAATGCTTGTTTTTTCAGCTAGCTTGTTTGTTGATTGTGCCTCTCTGATGTGGTTTTAGCTTAAAATCCTTGCATGAGTAGAATGGAAATAATCTAAGATGTCTAACTGTAGATGACATGACTATACACTTGAACTGAGGCAGCAGCCTATTCAGCTAGCTGTGTTTGTATTGTTTGGCAAACTAAAAAGCTAATAAAGAATTATTTAAGTTCCTTTACAAAAAGAAACTGTGGCAAATGCGTTAAGACTTGTGTTTCTCTGTCAACCCCTCAGAGGAATATGGAAGCAGCTTTCTATTTCTGTTCAGGGAAGCAAATACCAACCAGTCACTACATCACTAACGGACAAACACAAATTCTTCTGACAGCAGCACAGAGAAACGCTTCCCATAATGAATCCACAATGTAAGCAACATTAAATCATTAAAGCCCTTACCCAGCATTCCTTTCTCTGCATTGGACAAACACAGATCTTTTTCTGCAGACGGTAGAACGAAAGCAACCACAAAACACTCGACTCCATCAGCCATCAGAGCCAGGCCCAGCACTGTGAAGAGTGTCCACTGGAACCTCCCGTGACCGCAGTCCTCTATGATGTCTTCGTATTGTTCAGACAACTCCTCCAGTTCAGAGACTGCGCTGCCAGCTGCTCGAGATTTAGCTCTGAAACACGGATAGAGGAAAAAAAAAAAAGTATCAGGAATCTGTGTGATACTGAAAACAATTCCTTCGATAATATCATAAACATCTGCAATTAGCTCTGGTGTTGTTCGTCAGATTAAGGGATTACAAGTCTTTAAACAGGAATGTAATTATATTGTGTTTGATCATAAGAATTAAGGAATTAATATTGCTGAAATCTGATCCAACCAAAAATCTTTGTGCAAAGCCAACTTTGTATGTTTTCACAGAACCACGCAGCTCCGGTGTAATGCTGCATCAATGCATAAATTCATACTGTGAACATCAACCCTGTATTCACTATTGTAAGTGTTGTTATTATCTTTGTGTGTTTAGGGGGATAAATAAATATAATATATTATAATAATATTCATAATCCTGTTTTCACTAGTATATAATCACCTAAAATTAAGAAATGCTGTGTTTTCATTACCTTAGACTGAGCCATTTTTATCTACAAAGGTGTTGCACTGCCACCATGTTGCACCTCCATGTTTCTACAGTAGCCCAGAAAGGACAAACCAAACACTCTGAGAGGTACTTTGCATGTTTAGCAACAACTTTAGGGGAGTGTAAGTCAAGTTGGTTGCAAGCTGCAATCTCATCGCTATATTCCACTAAATCCTACTCAGAGGAACTTTAATGGAATTAAAGTGCAGATTTCTTTAAAATGTCTGGACTGCATTACCTCATAAAGTAAATGCAACTTTGACTAAAATGAATGCAGGCTTGGTGTTCACTGTGATGGATTGCACGACTCAAGAAAGTTTCAACAGTCTGCATTATACACACGTCATGGAGGAAGGCTGCCATTACTGCAATTTCACATTTTCTATAACCAAGCCAGTGTTGAGGGACATATTCGCATTTACGTGACCAATACTACCTACACAACAATCTAATAAAATACTTTTTGACAAGTACAGTGTTACAGCTGTA
The DNA here is from genome assembly GCF_900880675.1 of Sparus aurata. Classification (NCBI taxonomy): domain Eukaryota; kingdom Metazoa; phylum Chordata; class Actinopteri; order Spariformes; family Sparidae; genus Sparus; species Sparus aurata. The sequence continues at coordinate 32,227,340 of NC_044194.1, forward strand.
TCTGTTCTGAGCTGGTTGTCCCTTCTATCCTCCTGTCCTCGCTAGATCTGCCCTGATTACTTAATGAAGGGCACCTGGCATGAGGGGAAGTGCTTAGAAGCTCCCGTGCCAGCCTCACAGGGAAGACTCTTCTGGACTAAGGCCTGCAAGGGATTTTTCTCAGCCTAAGATTTTGTTCTGTAATATTTTAGTTTATGGTCATTTTTTCTAGTGTCTCGATTGTCAGCTGATTTTTATATTAATAAATCCCACTTGGATCTTTTTTTTTAATGGTGTTGTTTTGTGGTTAATTACGGTCAGGGGTGGAAGGCTGTTCTTTCCAAAGGGCTGCCTAAAGATGGGGTGTAACCCCAGTAAACATCCTAAAGCGAAAATGCTACTTCAAGGGTAACTCCATCAGTTTTCCACATTACAGTGTGTTCACAGGTGTTGGGGAGTACTGACTCGATGGCTCCAGAGGAAGCTACATGTACACTGTGTAAAATGTCCTCCAGTGATGTCACTCAATGGTTTCATTGCGTTATGGGTAATGGGTAGGTGTAGGTTTTGAAGGGTAGTCCACCTGATTGAATTCCTGTAACACTGTTGGACTCAAAATGGACTGTTGAAAAACAAATGATCAGAATGGAGACAGCTTTTAGTCCACACATTCTTCTTCCTTTTCAAAACATAGTGCCTGCATTACCCACAAGGCAGTTTGGCCACTGGGTGACATCACTGGAGGTAATTTAGTCTTGAATACATTTACCTCAAAATGTAACCTAAGTACAGTGCTGCATTATGTATTGCTAAATGTATATGGGCTATAAATCCAAAACCTCTGGCTTTAGAGCAGGTACATTAATAAGTTGGGATCAACGCAGCTTGGAGCAGGAACACTGAAGCAATGCATGAGAACTGCAAGCAGAAGAAAAACCAGAGATGGCACATGGATGCAGGGGGTCGACATGCAACTGTTGTGTGTAAAAATAAACAGATGCTTCTGCACTGTCGCCTACATCTGAGTGAGGGTTAAGAGAAGGTTGGCGTCTGAGAAAGTTGGACCTAAAGTGAGGAGACTAATAAGGTGAGAGTGCAGTCTGTAGCCATACATGCACATTATTCTCTGGTTTTTGGTACATTAGAAGAAGAACATAAAGAAGAAATCTGCTGTGGCTTACCGTGTGGCTCGCTGTGCAGCCTTCACTTCATCAGGATGAGGTATCCCTTGATATTCTCCTTCGTACAATTGATCCTCTTCATCGTGTCCTTCTGTTGCGTCACTTGCTGTGTCCTCTTCATGGGGAGGGTAGTTAGCCTGGTAACCATATCCATCTTGGCCACCACCTTCTCCGTAAGTCCCATAGCTGTCATCCCCTCCTTGGTGGTATACATTGTTTGCATAGGGGTCAGCCATCTTGGCTCAGTGGGCCTGCTGGGCTAAGAGCTAATTTTACAGCAGATAGAAGGCTTTTGTTTGCTGTGTCAGGTATGTCTCGTCTGATGATAAATTTCAGGAAAAAGTGATTATGATAAGCAAACTTTCAGACACATGATGAGTTAATTAGCCTAAAAGTGCAAATAACCTAGACTACTTGTGTCACAGTCATTAGTTACAGTGACTGTTCCTGTCACTAGCATTTAAAGAAAGTAGTGAGTTAAAAATTCCCTAAAAGATTTGTTAGATAAGAGCAGATATTCTGAACATATATGAACATAAGGTGGAACTTGTTTGTGTAATAATGTGTCCGTCTCAGCTCCTGGTTTGAGTTGAGGTGATGCTGGTGGAGACTCTGAGGGCCTCAGATCTCTTCAGTTTTCACTCCTGACAAGAAAAAGAATGAGATAAGTGTATCCTCAAAAGAAAAACAAGTCTCTGCATCATCTCTGTACATGTAACTGTACAACCTATTCTCTAATGTCTCAATGTGCAGAACCAGTTCAACTTGAACTTTATGGCAGATTGCTCAGTCACATAGCAATGCAGTTTTTTTGTGTTTTTGCTCATCCACAAGAGAAACGATGAGATGGTTGTTTCCTCTCAGCAGTTACATAATTTGTGGATGTGGGGAAATAATAACCCCACTTTAACTTTAAAGTGATTCTTTCCTATTTCTTTCCTTTTCCTATGCAAATTCTGTATCACTAATAATATCCTCTAACAAAAAATATTTTTCATCCATTTGACAGGATAAATTATTTCAGTGTAATGTTTGAAGATTTATTGTAAAATCTGTCACATGCTGCTGACGCACGTTATTCACACTCATCACAGTAAGTTAACAAATCATTTTACCTACCCAAGGCGGGCACATGGTGTCATTCACGGTGAATCCTATAATTTTACTGGGTCACATACCAGAAAGCAGACAAAAGCCTCTAATTCCCCTAAATGCTAACATGCTCATTTTAACAAGCTGATACTAAGCAGGTACATTGTTTATAATGCTCATCATAGCATGTAAACATCCTAAAATCAGAATATCATTAGTTTTTTTGTTTTTTTTTGGCTTTTAATTAGCAAGACATAAAAATAAAAGGTAGTTTTAGAAACATCCATAAGGAGAGATTGGAGAAAAGTAAAATAAAATCTAATAACTTCAAATTACAAAAATAATGATAAATAAATAAATGAAAAGTTTGATGTTTTAGCTCTCTCTTGAGAAGCATTGATTTATATACTATCTTTCAGTAGCCATAAAACAAAGAACTGCATGAGCAGATTTTTTTTTTTTGCCTGATGATGACTTTCGAGTAAAAATCAGGGGATCATCTGAATCAGACATGTCAAACTCACATCCACATCCGGCCCAGGGTACAATTATATCTGGCCCACGATAGAATACCATATGTCCATCATATGGCCTACTGGTATATAAGACAAATACTGTTGACACGACAAATCCCAGAATGCACTGCAACAGCTAGCATGCCCAGACCGGCAAGCCCACCTGCACCTTCCCCCCACTTTATTGTACATTCGAGGTCAGAAGTCAACTGAACATGACACTGTGCCCTATCACAGAGGTGGGAAGTGGAGCGAAAGAGCTTAAGAGATTCTTTGAATTACATGAATAAATCTGACAGTTTCTGGGGAGCAAAGGGAAAGATGCCACAGAGCTCCGGACAGGGCCACCCCCGGACAAATTAGGGGCCAAGGCACAATTTTATTTTGAAGTCCCCCAATACAAAATGACTGTATCACAAAATGCCATTTAGGTTTACAACCTTTATTAGTAGGAGCAAATCAAATGAACAGACTCTTTCAACAATGGAACAAGCCTTTTACAGATGACATAGTGTTTATGGCCCTGGTGACGTGCTGGGCGCTGGCTCCGTGTCACCCTTAGTAACAAACTTCAGCATTATGAAAAAAAATCCATCATACAAGCAGATTATTAAGATTTGTTTTGGAAATTAATGTAAATACTAGCCTCACAGAGATTAAAATACAATGTATGCAAATACGACTAATGATAATATTCATTATGATTTGATTTGATGATATTCAATATTTCAATATTTTCACATACTTATTTTAAAATTTTGTACTTAGGCTCTATATTCCTACACTGCTCTTTGCTGCTGCAATGCTTTAAATTTCTCCATTGTGGGTCAAATAAAGGATTATCTTAATTTATCTTATTTTATCTAATGCTATTATATATATGAAAACCTGAGCCACCAACTGGCCAATTAACCACTCCTTTTTCAACAGAGGTGAAGGCAGTTAACAAGACTTTCAATAAATGATAATCAGGGCCGCTGGAAAATGTAATCTCCAGTCCACATCTAGACAGAATTATCCCCTCTTCTGTCTCATGATTAGCAGACTGGGGTGTTTATGCCACAAAGTTTTTTTTTTAATTTCAACAACACACCCACTTTCAAGTGACGCACGAGCCTCTTCTTGTTTTACTTTTTCTTTCTTTTGCTTGCTCCCGATTCATGTTGCCGTTTGGAGGCCATCTCTCCACCTGCATCCAACTGACTGTCAGAGCATCTGACTGCTGATTGGTCAGATGCTGCGTGCTGTCAATCATTGCGGCAACGCGTGCGGTGTCAGATTACTCGTCTATTTTTCTCTCTCTCCTGCCTCGGGCTGACTTGGCGCTCTATGTGCGCCTCACTGCAGCGCTGCGCATCCTTTGCGCATTTGCAGAGAATGCATCCCCTTGCGCAAAATGGGGCCCCCATGGATCGTGGGACCCTACGCACAGTGTGTGTTCTGCGTGTAGGGAGGGGCGGCGCTGAGGAAAAGTGAAGATGTGATCTGGTGTTTTTGTGCAACATAAAGAAACATATCATTGTGCTAAACCTCCAGCTTCAGGGACGAGGGCCCTGCGCCTGTGGGAGACTCAGATGCAGCAAGGAAACTTTAGTCACATTGTGTTGCCAAACAATGACAAGACATTTTTCCACTGCTCTCCCATCAGTGCAATTTGCTGGGTGCACTCTGTCACAGAGTTTGTGAGGTGACTTTTCCAACCAAATGGAGCTGAGAGACCTCCAGTGTAATAATACACTCAAGGCAAAGTATGACTCTGTGGGCGCTGCACAGTTTCCAAGCTTCATCCCTGCAATGATGCCTCAACTCCATCTACATGCTGCCCAAATGCTCTGCATGTTTGTAAGCACATACCTATATGAGCAGCTTTTCTCTGTGATGAAGATGAATAAAAACCCACAAAGGAGCTGTCTCACTGATTCACCTTCACCCCATCTCGAGGGTTTCCTCAGCACAAAACCTAACCCTAAACACTGATGAAATGGCAGCTAAGAAAATGTGCCAAACATCTGGCTCTAGCACTTAATGTTTTCCCTCCGCATTTGCATCCAGTAGCCTGTTTTATCCTTTTAAATAAATGTTGACTCTGTTCAGCCCTCGAGATAGTCCTGGATTTTAAATTTGGCCCACTCTGTGTTTGAGTTTACAGTCCCTGGGCCGAGGTGTCAGCGTAACACTATCACATCATGTATCTCATCTCAGCGACCTGTAATTACAAATATCCTCAGTGCTCTTCAAGGAAATGCCAGTTTGCTGTTGTGACTCTGTGACCTGTACTGGCAGGAAAATAGAGCCCTAAGTCTTCCTTCCTGTTCATGTTGTCTCAGAGGTGACTGCGACGTATCCACCATATGGACGCTTTCTTAGCCAGGAGACCAGTCACTGCCACTGCCAAGCTGCAACCACAGATCAGCTCTTCTCCGCAGGACACATATTCTCAATTTGTATGACAAAATAACCCTGCATTTTGACTTAGCATATCACACTAGCAACATGATTAAACATATCATAGGACCACATGTTGAGTAATGGTGAAATATGCTGAGAGTGGTAGTGTAGTATTAGAAGTACAACTAGAAAAATTGCATTTCCTGCGAAAATGCAGTGTGAATGCTGAAGGCCGAATTAATTTCGGAAATCTGCTGAACGTACTGCCGAAAATGCATAAAACTATTAGAATGTTGAAAAAAAGGCGAAAAGCTGTAGATTAAGACGGCAGGAAGATGTTAAAAGGTGAAAGTAGGCTAAAAAATATGTTAATATGGTGAAAAAAATATGAAAACCTGTAGAGTAAGAGGGCTGGAAGAGTTTAAAAAGGTGAAAAAAGGATGAAAAGCTGTAGAGTAAGAAGGCTGGAAGAGGTTAAAAAGATTAAAGGTACAATATGTGAGAAATCTAAAGCAACTGGCCCTAAAATCTTCTTAATATGTCACAGAGACTCAGGAATAATGTCATATAACATACTGAACTGACCAACAACAACAGTACAGCCAAAATATTTGCATTAAAAAAAATCTTTTGCAGACCACAAATCATGTTGATGTTTTGAAATCATGTTATGGCATGTGGCGCCACCCACTGCCGTCTACAAATCATTGCAGTCAGTAGAGTCTCAGCTGCTGATTAACCACAGGTTGCCAGTTGCAACTGAGCTACAATGGCGGAGGCAACGAAATCTTAAAGACCTCGTTATGAATCACAAAAACGGCAAGATAAAATTCGAGGCAAAGCGAGGGTCTATGTAGGAGATGCATTTGAACGGTGGAGACAGTTGAAAGCTGACAGGAATTTGAAAATGGATGCAGAATTGACTACTCTTCTCCTAGACAGGTAAGTTAAGCTTGGCTAACTAAGTTAGCATCATAGCTTGATGGGGATGGACATTTTGAATACTTTGAACTGTCGAGTAATAACGTTATTCGCTAGCAGCATTAGCACTGTCCTGGTACGGGCATTCGGTCTCCACGGTGTCGCTGTCCGCTCAGTGTCCAGCTGCTGTCCAGTCGATGTCCAGCCACTGTCCAGTTGATGTCCAGCCGCTATCGACGCGTTTGCCAGCAGCGGCTGGACAATACAAAATCTTACATTTGATACTTAGCCAAATTCGAGTCCTCTTTAGGTCTTTGCATGTATATCGCCATAAACTATATAACTTTATAAAATGGGAGGCAAAAATGAAGGACAGTTCTGTCAAATATCATGCATAACGTTATTCCATCTGATATGTCCATCCCTAGTCAACAGCTAACGTTACCATAAATAATAATACATCTTGATCTTTACTGAGAGAACAGAATTGTGTGTCCGCTCTGGCAACCACTGCATGAAAAGTGGGATTTTCGTCAGTATGCGGCACTGTAAATTGTCGTGGAATTTGAGGTTTGCGACAATTCACGGCAATTTGCAATTTGCAGGAAAGCTGACGGAAATTGTCGGAAATTGACGTGGGCCTTGCGTGGCAGTTGTCCCCCCATGACCCACCTCCCCCTGATTCTAGGGGAGGCTTTAACATGTAAATGAAAATGCTGTGAGCTATACAAATGCAAATCAGGGTAGCAGGGGGAGTTTTACTCCAGGTGACCTTTTTCTAAAAGGTATTAACTTCATTTTAAGAAAATCTCTGGTATAAATAGATAAGGCTCAGTATAGCCTAATAATAGACTCTTAAACTTTAGCTTGAATTGAATTATTTAATTAAGTATGCTGTAGCTCAGTGGGTAGAGCTGGTTGACTGGTGATCAGAAGATCACTGGTTCAAATCCCAGCTCCCCAGGGCGGGACTGAGCTACAAGTCGAAGTATCCTTGAGCAAGATACTGAACCCCGAAGTTGCTCCTGATGTGCAGTTGGCACCTTGTGAAGGCAGCCACTGCCATCAGTAAGGGTCCTGCGATGAGCTGGCGACTCGTCCAGGGCGTACCCTGGCCTACGCCCATAGAGTAAGACTGGATTTGGCCCCAGTAAGCCCCGCAACCCCTTAGGGGGGAAAAAAGCGGCAACATCCCGCGACCCTCATGGATAAGCGGAAAGAAAACGGAACGGAACGGAATTAAGTATGCTAGATTAATTACTTTGTATGTCATTAGCAATGGCCAATGTTATGTAAAAAAGGTTTTTTATTCTTTTTTTCTCTCTCCTGAGACCAAGTTAAAGATAAAACGGCAGTTGTTAAAAGTTAAAATTTAAATGACATATTTTGAGAAAAATAAGATATTGAAATGTATAAATAATTTCTGTTTTAAATGTGCGACATTAAAATATAATTTCATGGGTTCTGAATGTTTAAAAGAAGTTAAAGTAATTGTTATTACATGTGAGAGTTCATGACCTGTAAGAGTTTTTACACTTCTGGGTTGACCGGAGCGTGAGTGGCGAGGAAGAAGGAGCGGAGAGTTAATGGCGTCGGGCAGCTTACAGTGGACTGTGTGTGTCGTCAGTGTCGTGTTTTATCATTAACAGACTGTGAACTGTTGTCGGACGATGTGCTGTGAGTGTGTGAGTTGGACTCTCCATCGCAGTCGAAGTGTTTTATTGGACACGAAGCAAGTTCGGCTAAGCTAGCTAGCAGGAGCTAAGCTAGGCTAGCAGGAGCTAGGCTAGCCGGAGCTAGGCTAGCGGAACGGCCATTGTCGAGAGGAGGCCTGCGCTGACGGAAGAAGCTTTGCCGGGTCGCCGCGGAGAGTGTCGCTGACGGAGGTCGCTTCGCTGCCGCAGAGGGACACGGAGGTTTATCGCTGCGAGCATTTTATTCTCACAGACTAACCTTGCATCACAACGAGGCCATGACCTCCTATTAGCTTGGAGCTATGTCTGCAAGTCCAGATTTACATGATGCCGATAATGACGCCATCGTGTGTAAGTAACGTTTACTGTTTTCTCCTTTCTTGTTTAATTTTACTGTGACTTACGTTTTCTTTATTCATACTACTCTCATTTAATTGTTTTCCAGCTGCCTGTAAGACAGTATGCAGTAGCTTCAGGTACAAACAACCAGATCTTCCATTGCAGGCTGAAGCTGTGAGGAGTTCCGCTCGGGGTCGACCGAGAACAAGGAGGGTTAGATTAGATCAGTTTTTGGTCAATGTGACTATTATTCGGGTGCATTAATAGATGTGTTGTGTCCATATGCAGTGCATCACGCAGTACTGATTGTCTTTATTGATTGTTTTGATTGTTACAGCTGCTGGAAGCATGACAGTGTGCTAGCTGAGGATGAGGTGGACCTTTGGAAGTGCGCCACCATGGACCTGATGTCTGAGGAGGAAGACGGCGGGGTGTCTGGATGGTTTATATTTATAATGACCCAGGGTGACCAATAGTGACAGATCTGCCAACCAATCACAAGTGATTTTTCGTGTTTAAAAGTAGTGGTTTCATCCAATACTGAGTGAGGAAATTCAAGCTAGGCCATACATTCTCTGGCCAGGCGTGGTTTCGCTGCTATTCATATGCAAATTAGAGCCGTTCGCACCTCCGCGAGCTCCACTGACGTCATAGTTCATTTCCAACAATTTTCGGCACAGACGAACGCTACGTTCAAAGCCTGTAAATTGTTGTTAACTGCCGAAAATTAGGGAAATTTATGGAGCCGAAAATCCCACTTTTCATGCAGTGAACCTCGAGTCTGGAGGGGAGGGGGTGGCGGATACGACTCGCCGCAGTATTTTGAATTTGAGTGTAGTAACCGTTTTCGGCCACATTCTTACATATGGCGCCTTTAAAAAAGGCTGAAAAGGTGAAAAGCTGTAGAGTAAGCGGGCTGGAAGAGGTAAAAATGGTAAAAAGGCTAAAAATTTGAAAAGTTAAAGGCTGATAAAGCTTAAAAAGGTTAAAAAAGGATGAAAAGCTGTAGAATAAGAGGGCCGGAAAAGCTTAAAAAGTGATAAAGGATGAAAAGCTGTAGAGTAAGAGGGCTGGAAGAAGTTAAAATGGTGGAAAAGGGCAAAAAAGTTGAAAAGTTAAAGGCTGAAAGAGCATAAAGGGTGAAAAAAGGATTAAAAGGGTGAAAACCTGTGAAGCAAGAGAGCCGAAAAAGCTTAAGAAGGTGAAAAAAGGATGAAAATGTAAGGGGTAAAAGAGTTTAAGGGTAAAAGAGCTTAAAAAGGTGAAAACAGGATGAAAAGGTGAAAAACTGTAGAGTAAAAGGGCTGGAAGAGGTTAAAATCGTGAAAAAAGGATGAAAAGATGTAGAGTAAACGCGCTGAAAAAGCTTAAAAAGGTGACAAAGGTGACAAAGGATGAAAAGCTGTAGAGTAAGAGGGCCAAAAAAGCTTAAAAAGGTGAAAAAGCATGAAAATGTAAAAAAGTCAAAGGGTCAAAGAGCTTAAAATGGCTGCACATACGCTGGAGGAGGAGCAACCATGAAGAAAGCCAACAAGATTTCCTACATTTTGTATGTATACATTGTCTATGTTAAGTAAAAGATTTGGGATCAAAATCCAGCTGAAGACAATTCTTTCTCCAGATTTTCCAGCTGCTCTACACTCTAGTGATGATGTCAAGCACTCTAGCTGATGCAATACACACGCATTCTTCAGATACACACGAAGTAGAAAAGCCAGATGAAAATGTCCCCATAAGAATGAAAAAACGCCTCCCAAACTCCTGCGATTTTTGAAAAAACTGTAATGGTTATTGCCCAAATATCTATATGGTGAGTGAGAGGAGACATGGCTGAACTCGGTCATGTCGTTTTTATTTCTGTAGAGTGAGAAATGAGGGCAGAAAAGCAAGAGACAAATCAGGTACTGTCTGCTCTCCTCCAGAAATTTAGCCTCAAAATCAACATCGCGGCTTTGGGGGGGGGGGGGGGGGGGGGGGGGGGGGGGGGGCTTCTAAATCCAAAACTGTAAGTCTTACATCTGAAATAAGACCATCAGCTGACACCCAACAAGATTTCCTACATTTCATTGCATATATTGTCTATGTCAAGTAAAAGATGTGGGATCAAAATCAAGCTGAAGACAATTTTTTCTCCAATCTTTGAGGCTGCTCTACACTCTAGCGATGATGTCACACACTCTAGCTGATGCAATACACACCCATTATAAACTCAGAAGACAGGCTAAAAATCCTTAAAACTAAAACTGCAGCATTTTCAAAACCGTACAAGATTTTTAAAAACTGAATACATCACCAATATTTCAAGGCCTTGTGAGTGTTTTAAAGTTTGAATGGTGTCTCTAGCTCAACGTATGAGGAACAAGAAAAGGTTGAAATTCGATGAGTTTTGAAGAGGATTTGAAGCTTTTCCCGTTTGATTCAATGTTAATTTTATTTTGGGAAAAAGCTAAATTTCTGAAAGAAGTTGAAAGGTTAAAAAGCTGAAAAGTACAAGGCAGAAAGAGCTTGAAAAGCTGAACATTTTAATAGTTGAACGGTTTCTATATCTGAACGTGTGCTAAAGTTATAGCAGAATGAAATTTGAAAAAATCCCCGAAAGGATGAATGGGAAAAAGTTTGCAGAAAAAGATGATAAGCTGATATTTCTAAAAGTATGAAAGATTGAAAAGAGAAAAATACAAGCAGTATTGTCCTTAAAAAGCTGAACATTTTGATGGTTGAATGGTTTCAAAGCTCAAGATTTGTAGGAGAAGAAACGTGCCGAAAAAACGTACAGAAGAATAATAACTAAAAAAAATTCCAGAAGAACAATAATGTGAATGCCTTCAGCATTCTATATATCTCTCATGTCTTTCAGTGCCTCTGCTGAATGCGAACGTTGCACATGCAAACATGCCTGTCACTTATACATCTTCTTATAAGTATATTGTGTATATTTTATATTTTATATATTTTTTTTTTTATATTTTGTGTGTCGGGAAACTTGCAAATTAAGAATTTCATTGCCTGGTGTAAACTATGTGCATATGACAATAAAACATCTTGAATCTCGAATCTTAGTATAAAATAAAAAAGAATTAGTGGGCCAAATTCAGTTTTTATCAACTTGTTATTAACACTCATTTTACTCAAGTTACTTGTAATTTAGTGTTAAAAAATCTCACCAACTCAATGCACTTGAGTTGTATTCATTTAGAAAAAATAATTTTTCGGCTTTTTTTCTGTGCTGGAATATAACTTAGTACATTTACTCAAGTACTGTACTTGTACGTACTTGTACAAGTACTGTAAGTACTTGAGTCTTTTTCTTTTCATGCTACTCTCCACAACTACAGCTTTAGATATAACTAGTTAATTTTAAAATTAAGATTTGTGCACACACAAGATTAGCTCCTCCTCTACTAATTACGGTGGTAAAGTGCTATTCTAAAGCCTGACCAGGGACAAAGACTGCAAATTAGCTGAAGCTAGACGTCTTATATGCATCACATTTTCCCATTTTCCATGGCAAAGTTGTATGTATCGTCCCTGTTAAATAAACATTAAAATAAAAAAATAAATTCTGCTTTCACATAAATGCACGAGTAGTAATTAAATGATATAATAATAACAGTCACAAGGACCATAGGCTACTTTTACTTTCAGTACTTTAAGAACATTTCTCTGATTATATGCTTTTACTTAACTAAGAGCAGTACCTTTGCTTGTACTGTTAGAGTAGTTTCACGGAGTAGTATTAGTCCTATTTACTGAAGATCTGAATACTTCACCCGCCACTTATTTGTTTTCAACTTGTGCACATGCGCAGAGCAATTACCTCTACTTGCCGCATAAGGTTTCTTTGTTCAACTTGCTGGAGCAAGCCCAAGTGGAACCGGACCGGACATTGCCTCAAAAGCACTCTTCATTATTTTCAGCATAACGGCGATTATTTTGCTTCACACACCAATTCAGTAAGTACATATATTAACCTTGTGCAGAGTACAAGTACATATTTACATATTTTAACCTTGTGTTCTTTTAATTCAGCACCAGGTTTATGTGCTTGTTAGCAAGTTATACTGCCGGCTAACACTAGGTTCATGATATGAATTGTTATCAGTGACAACATGGATAAATCCTTATACAACTTGGCCAACAATGGGAAACATTTCAACCCATGACTTTGAAAACAGATTCTACCTCTGCGAAAATCAATGGTTTCAGTTCAAAATAGGTATTTTACAACTTTTATTAGTTAAAAGTAAGGGGTACATTTGTGTGTGTGTGTGTGTGGTTACTAAACCACTGCATTGTATCGGAAAGAGGAATTTTCTCTGCATTTTTTGAACATCCTCCTTACCAGTTTAATGTCAGAAATAACCATGTTTTGACTTCCGGTGAGGCGCGAAGCAGGATGGCTGCCCGTCATTGAGCTCTGACGCAGACCCCCCATACCTTATACTTTTTTTGGACAGATAAACAACTGAAAGCCGCGTTAAAGTAGTCGAAACAACAACACTGGAGAAATGGCATCAAAAAAGGAAGCAAACACGACCAAGAGGCAAGATTTGAGCCGACGACACCAAGCTACCGACGCTGCTAACGAGGACATGGCTATGCTAATTAAGCAGGTCATGGCCACGGAGATGGAAAACTTGCAAGAAACGGTAGCTAGCATGCTTAATGAGTCGCTGGCCAAAGCTCTTGACCACATAGAAAAGCATATGGTAGAGAATGGTAACATCTTGTGGTCACTTAAAGAACAAGCTGAAAACCACGCCAAAAAATTCAACACGGTGTTCAACAAGATAGAAGCTATCCAAACTAGCCTGCGCAAGACCGAGCAAGATACCAGTTCATGCCTCACAGAAGTTAATGTGCTACGGAGGAAGATAAATGAGCTTGAGGACAGATCACGGAGGAACAACGTGCGGCTGGTCAACTTACCGAGCGGTGCTGAGGGCAACGATCCGAGAGGCTTCCTTAAGAAGATGCTCCCTAGATGGATCCCCTCTCTTAAAGATCTACATGACACACCGCTGGAGATTGATCGTGCACATCGGATATATTCTAACAACGCCTCCCGACCGCGGACCATGATTTTCAGGCTCCTGCGATACACCTACCGCCAGGCCGTTCTGGAGGGAGCCAGGAGGGCCAAGCCCGCTCTGCCCGGCGGTGTCCAGCTGCACTTCTTCGCTGACTACAGCCCCGGTACGACACAAGAGCGGCAGAAATACAAGGACCTCCGAGCTAAACGACGCCAGAAAGGGATCAAGTCGTTCCTCATATACCCAGCGATCTTGAAGGTAAATAACGAAGGCAAAATAATGTCTTTCAACTCCGTTGAGCAGGCGAGTGAAGCCCTGAGGTCGGTGGGGCTGTGTGGGGCGGAGGAGGTCACGGAGCCGGGAGCAGACGAGCAGCGGGAGGACACAGAGATGCAGTGAGGAATTTGAATGTATGTGCTGATGTACACATACCGCAAGTTGGTTTAATAATGACTGGTTAACTGTGGGTTTTTGTTTGTTTTTTGCACGTTTGTTACAACTTATTCACACGGTTCTTAATAGTTAAATAGAGTAATTTTTAGCCCGTTAAATGTATGAAACGCTCCATATGTTTTGGTTAAGTTTTAGGTATTGAAGCAACAGGCTCTCAGTAAAGTGAGGTCGAGCTCCTTACTTAAAGTTACCTTAGTTAAATTGGAAATGGTTTATCACAGTGGAGCCATTGTTTGATTTATTTTGTTATCAATGTGAATATGTTTATCTAATGCTAATGTTTATGAGGACGACAATACAAGATAACTGCTTTGTTATGGGGGGGCGGGAGTAGTTAGAGCTTAATGCTGACACTGCTGAGTGACACTCACGGATGTTTAGAAGTAGAGGGTTAAATAGGGGGGGAAGAGGGAAAAGTGGGGGAGGGGGAAGTAGAGAGTTTTCCCAGAGCTCCACCAACATTCAAAATATTATTCAGATGAACCCTGCCAACTCAGATGGGTTAGGGAACTTTAAAATTGTATCATTTAATGTTAGGGGACTTAACTCTCCATATAAACGATCTAAGGTCCTAAATTTCCTACATAGGAAAAAGATAGATATTGCGTTGATTCAGGAAACGCATCTCAAACCTGATGATGTTTCCAGAGTTCAGAATTACTATTATAAACCCATTGTGGCATCAACAGATGGAAGCCGTACAAAAGGAGTTATGATATTAATGAGACGTAGTATAAATCTAACGATAGAGAGATCTGGTTCCGAAAATAATGGGCGTTTAGCTTTCTGCTGCACGTCCATTCAGGGTAAAAAAGTTGCATTTATAAGCCTTTATGCCCCAACCATATTTGATGCTGACTTTTTTCCATTTGCTGCATCTGAGCTACTGAAATTAAGTGACTACCATCTCTACACTGGCTTGGATGCAAATGCAGTAGTGAGCAGGGATTTGGACAGGTCATCCCACACTTTATCCAGCACACAGGAGGCCGCCTCTAATGCATTGAATTGCTTTATAAAAGACCTAAACTTCGCTGATGTGTGTAGGGGCCATAACCTGTTGGCCAGGGACTACACTTTCTTTTCTGCAAGACATAAAACATTCTCCCGTATAGACTATATCCTGGTATCTGCTGGCCTGTCGTGCTCTGTGCACTCAGTATCACTTACAGGTCTACTGCACTCATATCTTACCTAGACACATATCTGATCATAACCCTGTTATCTCAACTTTTAATTTCCAAAACATCAAAAACAAGGCATCTCGATGGAGATTCAATACATCTCTGCTAAAAAATATTGATTTTATAACGCAAATGAGAACTAAGCTCATAGAATTTATTGACTTAAATCAGAACAGCGTCACAGATAAAACAATTGTTTGGGCATCAATCAAGGGCTTTATTCGTAATAACGCTATTTGGTTCAGCACCTACTTGCACAAAACCAAACTCGAAAAGATATCTACCCTAAAAAAGCAATGCTGTATTTTAGAAAAGGACCTCAAAAAAGGGTACACGGAAGCAAGGGAAAGTGATCTTAAAATTAAACAGGGAGAGCTAAACAATTTGCTAAGAAGCAGGGCTGAATATATGATCCATATTACCAAACATAAATATTATGCAGAGGGTAGCAGACCAAGTCGTCTTCTTGCCTTAACTCTCAAACATCAAGAAGCCAAAAGGACTGTACCTGCAATTAGATGTGATGGACATGGTGTAGTATCATCAACAGAAGAAATAAATGAGACATTTAAGAATTTTTTTAAAGATCTATATATGTGTGACCCGGTTCCTTCAGGAGAGTTTTTTAGTGAGTTGGAACTCCCTACATTACCACCAGATGATATTAAATCTCTGGACTCCTCAATTACTTTGAATGAACTACTCAAAGCTGTTAAATCTACAAACAAGGGCCGCACACCAGGAATAGATGGGATCCCTGTCGAATTATATCTGACATTTTGGGATTTACTAGGACCAATATGGCTGGACACTAGGGCTGGGCGATATATCGATATAAAACTTATATCGATATATTTTTGAAATATGATATGGAATTAGACCATATCGCATACATCGATATAGTTCAAATTTGCTCCAGGCAAGCCGATGACCCGGAGCTCTCTGCACTGCTCCCCCCGCCCCTCCTCCTTCATGCACAGAGAGGGGAGGGGCTGGAACAGACACTCCGGCACTCTTCAACAAACACTTTGGTGGCCGCCGTTGCCCCACACTTTGGCCTTGATACCCCGTTAAAAAATATCATCGCACGGCCACCGGACAGCGTAGCGAGCTTGTCTTGAATTACAGCCACCTGAGTGCAGAGTAGTCACTCACAGTAACTTCAGTGAGTTCGCGGTTCGCGCAGGTGGAGTCTCATCATCACGATGATCTCACGTGAAAGCCTCTCAAACAGCAGCAGCGTCTCAAAACAGAAGAACGAAACTTAAAGTACAGCGAGCGAGCGCAGCCGGTTTTGACATGATACGTAACTGACTTATGTGGTAGGATTTAGTCCGGTAAAGTTGGAAATATATTCACAGATTCGAACTTCCCAGATCAATAACTCATAAGTGAAACCTTGTTAAAACACCAACGACGGCTCTTTCCTACCGTAGTGAGGAAGACAACGAGCTACAACCGTATTTTCATCAAAACGAGCGTCTGGACATTAATCTGGTCTGCATGGTCAGCCGTCTGTGAGACGAGGGCGCAGGGACCGTCTACAAAGTGCAACAATGAAAAAGAGAAACTACAAAAAATATTCAATAACTTCACTATTATTCAGAGTGTAGTGCCACCAAAATCACTCCACACATCAGTGGTCTCCTGCTGGTTATTCTACAATTTTTTTGTTTAGAAAAAATGTGCTTTGCCATAATTTTGGGGAATTTCTATTTGGGAGAAATATTCAGTAACACTAATATTCAGTGTAGTGTCACAAAACTCACCTCACCCTAACCCTACTTATCAAAAACTGTTTTGTAATGTAACATTAACTTGATATTGGTATTTAGAAAATGTTTTAATACATAATCCATGTCTTATTATAAATTAGGATGTTATGGTATCAGTCTGAAAGGTAAATTAACAAATTTTACTCAGTGGCCTTTGTGCCCCTGACAAAAAAAAAAAAAGTGAAGGCCAAATGGACTTGCCCCTAAAATGACGAAACCACCACCCACATGTCATATTTGGCTTTGATTTTGACTGAACATTTGCTCTCACTTTGCATAAAAATATCGGGATATATATCGTATATCGATATTCAGCCTAAATATATCGGGATATGACTATTAGTCCATATCGCCCAGCCCTACTGGACACTATTAGTTATGCTTTTGGAAACGGTGAGTTCCATAGAGACCTGAACACTGCGCTTATCACAGTCATTCCCAAACCTGGCAAGGACCCACTGGAATGCGCCAGCCATCGACCAATATCTTTAATAAACGCTGACTTGAAGATATTCTCAAAGGTTTTGGCTAATAGACTGGAGGCGGTGGCAGGGAAAATAATCAGCCCAAACCAAACAGGATTTATGAAGGGACGTTTATCCTCAGATAATATTCGTAGACTTTTACACATAATTGGTGAAACCCATAAAATCCCACCCGCATGTGGACTGCTGTTTCTGGATGCGAAAAGGCGTTTGACCACCTAGAGTGGCCATACCTTTGGAGAGTGTTAAACGAATTTAAATTTGGAGATAGATTTATAAAAATTATTAAAACGTTATATGCTAATCCCTCTGCCCGTGTATGTATATGTAGGAACACAAGCCGTTGTCTCTGCATCTTAAAGTGGTCTCATTTTGGCCATGATTACCTTTAACCCAAATCAACTCCTTTTTCCAGCATTTGGGACTGAAAGCCCCATATCCTGGCCTGGCAAATTCCTCTCCTCTCCACAGAGTGGGAAGATGTTGTTTTTCTTGCAATAAACAGATCACCAGAGATCTTCTTTGTAATTTACAACGACTAAAGCACATCTGGTCTGTTCCCCTTCCTCCAAAGAAGATGAACCCCTTTTCCTAAGGTCAAACAGGGTCAAGCCCGATAGAGTTTTCTTTGGTCACACCAAAAGGAAGAAGGACTGGTTTCTAACATAGATGTGGTGATTTAAGATGTTTTACAAATCTACGTTTCTCTTCCTCTGGAACATTCTCCAGTGGGGGAAGGCTTAATGGGGAACCTTATCTGTGTGTTCTTCTCCTCACATGTCCAACTGTTATTTACGATCGTTGTTGTTCCTGGGTCTGACATACCATTCGCCTTTTGCAGTCTTCTGTTCTCACCCTAATTCAAATAAGTCTTAAATAACAAATAAACTACATCTCAATTTCTTAAATTTAACGGATCCCGAAATAGAGTTAAGAAGGTCATTCAACAAGATCTTTCTTATGTTATGGTGAAGCCCAAATGAAGTTTTTACTCAATAAGTTTGAGGTCAACAGAAACCCCCTCCCCTTTGTCACCGGAGGAGAGATTTGAAGATCACCATTCCTTGTGTAATACTTGTATTATTTACCAGTTAAATGTCTGATATGTTTTGTTAAAGATAGAACAACAAGGAATATGTATAAGTCCTTGGTTCTACTGTGTATTGTATACTTTATTGTCATATGTTGTATACTTAAGTGCTTCATGTTTTAATCAGGTTATAATTCTTTTGAATGACAAATGATCATTATCATGTTGCATCTTTTCACGAAGGCAAACATTCGACTTTTAAGATGGTGAAGTTTTGGGAAGGTTAAAACACGATTTCGAAATGTTAAATACAAATAGTATAGTTAGATTAACTTTTGGGAGCCTCAACTCAGATCACAGGAGGTGTGACACTGTCAGCCAGCCCCTGCTGCAGGCCATAAAAACAGACACTCTCCCCTGCTCTCTCTCTCTCATTCCTCTTCCTGCTTCTTCTCTCTCTTCTTCTCCGGACATGCTCTCCCCCTGTCCTCTTCTCCCCCTGCTTCTTCTCCCTCTTCTTCTTTCTTCTCTTCTTTGTTTTTCATTTTTATTTTATTTTTATTTTTAAAGTAATCTTTACTTTTATTTTTGCAACAAGCTAAGACAAGCGAATTGAATCCCTACTTTAAGTATTCACTTTTATTCAAGTTTTTAATAGGACAAATTCTTTTCTTTTTGATTTTTGATTTGCTTTAATATAACGTTAAAGTATCACCGCCTGATTCAGAAGAAGTCGAATTAGTTTCAGAATCAGAACTTGAGTACCACTATTTGAAACCATCAAGAAAAGTCTTTTTCAAGACTGTAATCATCTGATGAAGAACGTTGCAGTCCATCGTCTGCCTCAGAAGCCGTGCAAGGAGTCTCCGTAAATAGAGCCTTTGTGTGCTCCCAGCCGAGATCAACTCTGCCCCCAGCGCTCCCAAGGCGGAAACCCGCTGGGCCTTCGGACCAAGAGTCCCTCAACAGAGTACCGGCCTTCCCTCTGGCTACTGGACCGACGCGCCGTGCCGTGGTCCAACCCAGAACTCTCAAAGAGACCAAGCTTCAGTGCCTCCTGACGCCCAGACAAAACAGGCTGAACGTCTTCATACAGCTGGATCCACACACGTGAGAATGAGTGGTGTCTAAAGTTCTGACTTCTGTCTAAAGTTCTGACTTCTGTCTAAAGTTCTGACTTCTGTCAAAGTTCTAACTTCTATCTTATGAACTTAAAAGAATTAAGATTAGGGTCTCGTTGGTATTAAAAGATTACTCCCGTAATATTTAATATATAAAAACCCGACCCTTTAACTTTACCATCTACCGACGGTCACACGACTTTATTACTTTCCTAATTGCAGTCTTTACATTTTCTGTTATCTGTTGTTCGTCTAAAATTGTCATGTCTTTTATTTTACCCAAATTATTTAGTCAATAAACATATAATTGTTTGTCTTTGTCTGGAACTTAATTTTAATATGGAGAACCGATGGATACGTGCAAAGAATTCACTACTTCAGAATATTGAGACTGAATATTGATTGATATTGAATAAATTGATTTTGAATGGACTCTAACTGTCCAAGCCAACTGGTACAGTTAGGTGTTTGGAATAATGTCCTCCGGATTATTCCAATAACTAAACACGGAGGTGGTGCCCCCTTTAACGAGTGTAATATTAATTGCTAGTGATTAATAATCATATATATATCAAAGTAGTGTGTGAGCAGTGTCTCCTACATCATATATTTATGGTGCTGCCCATGTCAGGACCGCACACCATAGTATCCTACATATAGGATTTGGATTTTCAGAGCTATTTAACATAAAACGGGGAACGCGGCAGGGAGACCCGTTGTCCCCCCTCATCTTTAATATCTCTATGGAGCCACTCGCACAGTTTATTAGAAAATGTCCGCAGATCTCACCAATTACAATAGGGGCTACGTCCCACTCAATATCCCTTTATGCAGATGATGCACTAGTCTATACTGCCGATATTCAACAGTCTCTCCCTCATATTTTAAACGTGTTGGAGCAATTTGGCTACATTTCTGGATATAAAGTTAATCTGGCAAAATCGGCACTAATGCTACTCAATATAGATACAAGTAAGGTGGTGCTCCCACCACAGATTAAAGTCATGAATGAGGTCACATATCTGGGTATTAAGATTAATACTTCCCTAACATCTATTGCTAAAACAAATTATACAATAATCCTGAAGAAGATAGCGGAAGATGTTGAGAGATGGAAACACTTGCCAGCATCACTCCCAAATCGAATATCAGTTATTAAAATGAATATTCTACCGCGCATCAACTTTATTAGTTCCATGTTACCACTCTCACCCCCTGCAGGATACTGGCAAAAACTTGATACCATATTGAGGCGATATGTGTGGAATGATAAACGACCTAATATAAAGTGGTCAGTCTTGCAGCTGAGAAAGGCTGATGGTGGTTTGGCCTGTCCGAATTTTAAATTATATCACTGGTCATTTATGTTACGAGGTATAAGCTTCTGGATGGACGATGATAAAGAGTCATCTTGGAAAAACATTGAAAAAGAACTAGTGGCACCTACAAGGCTGAAAGACTTAATTCTCTTGGGAATATCAGCTAAAAAATGTAATTTATATTACGGTCCAATTTTTACTCATACTCTTCATGTGTTTAGATCGTTGGAAAGATTTCTGAAAGTTAAGAATGTTTGGTTCAAGGCCTCCCCAATATGGAATAACACACATCTTCTATCCGGGGGGAAACCCTTTACTAACAGGGCATGGGAATCTAAAGTTTTGAACAGCTGGTATCTAAGTACAGTGTGGATAGACACTCCCTCTTCTTCTACTTCAGAATAAGATCAGCCTGTGGGGCCTATAAGGTTCCCTGGGGTTCAGAGCTAGGAGAGCATCCTATTTTAAAGTGGATTCAGGTTGCGCCAAGGAGAATAATATCATATATTTATGACAAATTACTTTCACAACAATACTCACCCACATCAGGAATGAAAGCTTGGATTAGAGACAGAGTTGAAGTGGGAGATGAACCTAATTGGAATGTAATTTGGAATAATGTTTTTAAAGCCTCCAAAAACCCAAATCATCAGTATATACATCTAAAATGTTGTCATCGAGCATACATCACCCCAAGAATTAGACATCAAATGAAACTGACACAGGACCCTTTTTGCTCATTCTGAAATTGTAAAATTAAGCTACGACAAAGTGATGTCATTGTATGTTTCATATATTCTGCAATGTTGTCGTAATAAAAAATGAATGACAAAAAAAGAAACAACCATGTTTGGGTCTGCATTAAGGCTTATTAAGTGCATTCCCTTGTTACTTGCTTTGAACGTCTCTGATCAAACTCTTGCTAATTTTTGCACAGATTTGATTGCATGGATTGTTTGTTTTTATCATTTATTGGACACTCTATAGTTCCAGCACTTAAGTCTGATACTACATGAGTGGTGTTTTTCTCTCTATTTTGGTGGTGCTTGATGCTAAAACTATTACATTTTCTTTCTTTTCAGATTTACCAAGCAGATCAAAAACTTCCAATGCAGTAGACCTGTAAGTACTGCACATTTTGTGCTGAAAAGAGGGGCTACTTACTTAAGCATTACTGTTTAAAACATGGGTGCCACACTCGAATATCACCACTTCCATGCCTTCATAAGGAATGCCTGTGCACGTTTAAATCTTTTAATGCACTCAAAGTCCACTTATCAAAATGGCACACTCAAAAGGACCTGGGGAAAATGAGTGAAACTGTATTCCACTGTCAGCTGTGTGACTTTGTGGAGCCTTGCAATAAACCTGACTTTTTCACTCATTTGCGAAGACATTTGAAGCTGAAGCAAAATGTTACTTGCCCATATCAAGGTTGACATTTCAGAGCAATGTTTATTCCACCTTTAATGCACACAGAAGCAAAACACATCAAATGCACGATAAGATGGCATTCAAACCTGAAATTGTTTCAGAGAATGTACTTGAAGAACCTTCACCTAATGTTCAACATGAGGATAGTGCCCCTGAATTTGAGGATACTGACTTCAGCGAAGATGTGGAAGACTTGGAGGGTCAGTTGGAACATAATGTAGCTGCTCTTTTTCTGAAAATGTCATCAATTCTTAACATCTCTGAAAATGTGCTGCAAGAGGTTATAGAGCAGATTAACCACATGTATTTGCTGTCTAAACCATTGTTACATACCTCAGTTCAAAGAATATTAAATCAGCATTGTGGAGATGTTGATAACTCTTTAGTGAGTGAGATAACTAGAGTAGCTGCTGAAAATAATGTATTCCTGAAATTCACTTCCACTGAGGGATCATTGTCAACTGCTAGCAAGCGAACATCATACATTTCAAGAGAATTCTCTGTGGTTATGCCTGTTGAGTTTGTCCTAAAAAACAACAAGCAGACAGTTGTGTATGTCCTCCAGTGTTGGGAAAGTTCATTTTCTACATGAACTAGTACAAAGTTCAGTTCACAAACTTTAAAATGAACTAGTTCAGTTCATAGTTCATAATTCAAAATGTTGAACTAAGTTCACAGTTCCAAAAATGAACTAGTTCATAGTTCTTTTTTTTTTTTCAATATGTTGCTTTTTCAAAATTATCGCCACAGCCCATATAGAACCACAGACAGCAAAACCAGGTTGTCCAGCTGCAGCTGGGAGATGAAGACAACGGAGGCACTACTGTTCGCCGTTAATGCAATTTGGGTGGTAGAGGATCTGTTTTGGCTCGCTGTTGCTGTGTCTTGTGATTTTTTATTCACTTGCACATACCTTGAAAGGCTCGCCGGGTGCTTTAGTTCAATGCGCCGTTTCAGGTTTGTGGTACAGGATAGAGTACAAATTCAAAATTCTAAATAAAATAATACATAAATAAGTAAATAAATAATTTAAAAAAAGAAGACGAAAGGGAAAAATAAATAAATAAATAGATAGTTCAGACAGTGGCTTCAGGGAAAAACTTTTCATAATGACTCAGTAAGGTATTACTGGTATTAATCAGAGATTTAAGCAAATAGCTCAGTTCCAGGAGAAAAGGAGCAAATTTAGGTAGTAATTTTGCAAATTTCTGTTTGTGAATAAAACATTTTGCATAGGATAACAAAGTTCATCATGTGTTCAAGAGCATTATCTTCTGGGTTAACATAACAAATAACATGTTTAAGGGTAGAATGGAGTTAGCAGCATCAAAAAAATGAGATTCGACAACATCACTCCAGAACTTTTTAGATATATCACAATAAAAAAACAGATATGAAGCCTTCATTTGTTTTTGCCTCCATGCTTAGCACATTGATGACGTATGCGGCGGTGCGACTCTGTGGTGGCTGGTGTTATGGGTGTTATGTCCGTTCAGGACAAATTAATCTGTGTTTATTTGGTAATGCCTCACTGCATGTTTGGTATGCAGCTGTTTCTGTCTGAAATAGTTAAGTTTCTTTTTGATCGAAAGTAAAGCGACCTGCACAAACCTCTCGTCCAGCGTCCTTTTTATACACAACAGCCAGATTGGGTGTTCTTCCGCTACATATGAAGGCCTGTTCACGGTGTGTTTTAGCCGGTTTTCGCCTGGAAGACTTGATGGAAATCTGGCACTGTCTTTAACGCAGTTAAACTGTGAGAACGCGCCGTTCACAAACGCCAGAATGAACGCATTCACAATAACGTTCATCAGGCAGAAATACGTGCGTTCAGTTCACGTTCGCCCAAAATATGAACGCGTTCAATGAACGATCGTTCATGAACGCGTTCATATTTTGGGCACAACACTGATGTCCCCATACTAAAACTTCTGCAGACATTGCTAAGCAATGGAGACATTTTGAATAAGGCCATGTGACCTGAGAAAAATTTTTCAAAAGTATACAAATCTCACAAGGATGGTTCTCATTTTAAAGACAACTCTCTCTTGACAGAGGAAGAGTTCAGGATTGCACTCTGCTTGTACATAGATGATTTTGAGGTGGCTAACCCCTTGGGACCTCCAGAAAGAAACACAAGCTATGTGCCATCTACTGGGTACTTGGAAATCTGCACCCTAAATATCGCTCCTCTCTTCATTCCATTCAGCTTACTCTTCTTTGCAAGGTAGGCAGTTTTAAAGAAAGACCATGGGTATGGTGAAATTCTTTGCCCTCTCATTCAGGACCTTGTGTCTCTTGAGAAACATGGTGTATATGTTGAAGAGTTAAGAGCCAGCATAAAAGGCACGGTCTTATTTGTTGCAGCAGACAATTTAGCTGTCCATTCCTTGGGAGGGTTCTTTGAATGCTTCACAGTTAGTCAGATGTGTCAATTCTGTATGTCCACACGTGAGGAAATACAACAGAAGGCTGAAGACTGAGGCTGCCCACTTACTGAAAGCTTGGAACATTTTCATGTTGTCAGTGGTTATCCACCAGACCTTTTGCATGATCTTCTGGAGGGTGTTGTTCCGACTGAATTGGCCTTGTGCTTGAAGGCACTGATATCAAAAGGATATTTCTCACTTGAAACCCTGAATGCGGCTATTAAACAGTTTCTGTATACATATTCAGACAGAACAAACCAACCCCAGCTCACCACAAAGAACTTTTCTTCCATATTAACAATTGGAGGAAATGGTCATGGAAATTGGACACTTCTTCGCCTTCTGCCACTACTGATTGGTCATCACATTCCTGAGGGGGATGAAACTTGGGAGGTTCTAATGAACTTAAAAGATCAGTATCTGCAAGCTTCACTGAAAAGTCGGTGTACTTTCTTGACTGCAAGATTGCAGAACAAAGAGATTTATTTCAGAAAGTTTTCTAGGACGAAAAACTATGGCCGAAGCACCACTACATTGAGCACTACCCTCACTTAATCGAAACTTTTGGTCCATTGACTGATGTGTGGACGATGCGTTTTGAAGGCAAACATACATTCTTCAAAAAAGTTGTGCATCATGTTCACAACTTCAAGAACATAACCCTTACTTTAGCTCAAAGACACCAGAAGATGATAGCAGTTGAAATGAATGAAGTCATGTCTATAATGGTTGCTTAATTTCCTGAAAATGTTCATAACTGTCTCTATCACAGAAATACTCAAGATTCAATAATACAAATCAGTATTTTGTGTTAGTTAGAAAGTAGTATATATGCTGTAGTCTAATATGTTTGAAAATGGTATGTTTTAGCAGGCTTGAAGTGTCTCGTCTTTCTATCTTGCAAGCTTTAATGGTTGCTAGTTTGCACAGTTGTTATCCATTGATTTGATATCTACTAAGAATCTTGAGGAGACTTCTTTGAGGCTCTGGACTAGTACACCCCACGTTTCATTGAACTTTTCAAAACAAAAAAGGGAACAAACAAAGCGTAAATTGAAGGCAAGATTGGCTGAGCATAAGTATGCAATAAGAACTGGCAATCCCCAATATCCCATGGCTGTTCATTATAAAGATGAAAATCATGGCAGTTGTAATTCTTTAAAGATATCAGGTATAGAGCATATTAAAAACTCAATGAGGGGTGGAGACAGGCTCAAAAACTTCTGCAAAGAGAGTCATTTTGGATCTATACATTGAAAGCTACATATTACCCAGGCTTGAATGGCAAACTGGATTTCTCTCCCTTTTTGTAATTCTCTCTTTGAACTGATAGTTCTTGTTTTTTTAGACAGAAATAAGTAATTTCTCAGTCTTCTACCAAGCTCAAATATTTATAACATGAATGTATATAATATGTATGTTTTTTGATTATTAGTTGAATTAATGATGTTTAATTGTGTGGTGCTAATTTCCTTTTGGTTGTGCAGAGTCTGCAATATCTTTGACCTTTTTTTCTGTCATTAGTAGGTCATCCTGGTCACGTGACCGCCTACCCACTCATACTGAGCAGCTGTTGCTGATCACCTATTTAACAATGAGCAGAGCTGACTGACAAACACTTTGCCCTTGCCCTGACGAAGGCCTTTTAGGCTGAAACGCGTTGGCATGTTTTTATTAGACGAGCCATGTATCAATAAAGGCTTTTTATCATATCCTTCTTGAGTGCCTCAGAATTTTTTCTTCAAAGTTCTACTTGGATCCCCAAACTGAAGAGCACCAGAGGGACACCTTTGTCTACACCCAAGTAGCACTCCATGCATTTTGTTTTTTTGATTGAAAATAGGGAACTGTTGGCCAGAAACTCACTGAGTTGATGCAGCACATAACCTGGATGGTAAGTAGTTTAATTTAGTCACTTCTGAGTAATCATAAGTGTCATCTACATTGATGATACTAAGTTCGAAATTAAATGTATAGGAGACACAACTTTGATAAAAAGGGATAATTAATTACTGGTAATTAATTATACTTTTAGACGAGGCACCACCTCCGATGGTTCTATGTACGACTAGCTCGGAGGGAACTAGTCAGAATATTAACTGTCCAAGTTTGGCTTGAACACAAAAGATCAGTCTCGAATTGATCTGTTAAATTTCAATTTGCTCCTATTCTGAAGTCATGAATTCTTTACACGATACCATCGATTTCCCACTTCAAATTAAAAGAGCACAGACAACGACATACGGTTAAATATGTTTATTAAATAAATGCAGAATAAAGGATGTGAAATAATGATTCAAATATGCTACAACATTAACAGAAATTGTGAAATAAAATGAGGACAAGATGAATTCTAAACGATGGTGGGTTTTACCGATAATTTATCACTACGAATTAATGTTTATTCTATCGAGGCGATATGGCGGGGCTTCGAATTTGTGAGATATAGATCTAAATATATTCCACAAACACCAACTCTGATCTCATTCGAGTGTGACTCTTGTCGTGTGAAATGTTTCTGCCTACTTGGTTTGAAGAAAAGCGGGGTTCCGGACGCTGGACGGTCTGGAGCAGCTTCATCTCTGTGCAGAAAGGCGGCGGCGGTTTCAGAGCCGCTGCAGAGCGATGTCGTCTCGGTTCAACTGAGGACAGCTCCTGGCCCAGCAGTGTTCTTGCTTGAGTGCGCTGGAGGCGGCCGGTGACAATCAGATGCTTCTCTAGGCTGTGTATTTCTTCACGGCTTCTTGAGCAGTTAACTGCACCGACTTTATAATAATCACGAGTTCTGGACAGAGTCTCTTTCTTGAGCTGATTATTGCGGAGCTCCGAACATATATCGATTACGTCTTTTGTATAAAAATAAAGGGGAAAGAAACGCTGGCCTGGCGAGTCCGTCTTAGTCACTTAATACAAAAACAAAAATAGCTCCTTCTGGCTAACTGAGTTGCAATACTTGGTAATATAAAGAAATAGGGATTAATCTCGTTCTTGCTTCGGTTTCGAAATGAAGTTATTTTCAAAATAACGGCGTGTTGCTTGGTAAGAGTTCTGGGAGCAATTCAAATCTCCGGAGAAAAAGTCCGGAGCCGCAAACAAAGCAAAGTATGGAGATTAAGTTTTGAAAAATATAAGTTTAAACGCGTTGTAGAAAAGATTAAGCAGGTAGGGGTTACGAAAAAGAGAGGAAGAGAGCGAGCAATGCGAAGTCACTTCCTCTGGTGACGTCACAGCTCATATTACAGCTCACATTACGAACTTATCTCTTAATGAAATATAATAACGGTTTAACGTTTCAAGATCGCGATCGACTTATTCACCTAAATCCAGCATGGTCTTTACATCAACCTTTGTTACATAAACAAAACAAAGAAGAACATTACAGAAATTGTCTGATAGGAAAAAGGGAAGTTATTGGTTATAGCAAGTCACACACACAAGTACATACATTTTTAGCAGCCCTGATGGCTTAAAAACATGTCTAAAAGGGTTAGCTTAATTTTTGGTACAAAAATATATGTTGGAGGTAGTTGATCATATTTATAAGTACAAATATAAAGTCCGTTTGTTTCAGAAACTCTCCTCTCAACTATACCTGGACTTACCACTAGGTGGAGCTGTGGCTCCATCACACTTTCAGAGATTAAATCTGAAATTACTAACTGTAGTTTCCTTGAGCTCAGAAAACAGGGGAAAAAAGTATGTTTGGGTTCTCACCCAGCTGATTAAGAATATTTTGTCCTCCAAAAGATGAGATTACATAAAATACCCTTTTAGCATTAAGACACAAATTAAGTTCTTCCTTTCTCCTGCTGGGAATGTAGAGACACTTTGGCTGGGTTGAGTGTCGTAACTCACACGTTGTGGCACTTTGATGGCCCATGCCAGATGTGGAGGATATCTGTTGATGACAAGCCTGGTATAACAGATTGGGACCTTGTTTTTCCCAGTGACCTCTGAGCACTGAATTATCAACAGTCCCGTCAAAGTGAACAATATTCAGATGTTAAAGGAGACCTTTCTGAGTCTCGGATGTCCAGTGTCTTGCTAACATAGACCCTATATAAGTGAGGTAAGAGGGAACTTAAGGTGACAAATGGTTGTCTTCCCACTTTCAGCGATAATCCTTTGGGGTCTGGCAACCCCCCTTTGTGAACTCAACAGGCAGTCCCTTATCACAAGAAATGTTTATTGCCCATCACATGTTGTCTCTTTCCCACCATAGTGTGAATGGAGAGAGGGGGAGGGAGAGAGTCAGGCCATTAGAATGTCAGAGAAAGTGGGTCAGAGGGAAATCTGTGTGGACCTGAAGATCGCGTCTCCTGTGATATAAAGATGTTTAAAAAGGACATGTCCCTACAAATGATACAGACCAGCCTATTTCATTCCCTGTCTTACTTGTTCTTGTGCCCTGTACGATTGTCTGTTAACTGATTTTTTAAATTTTTTTACATAAGCATTTGGATTACCCAAAATGCATGGCGAATACACTGAAGTTAATTCAAACACTGATGCTTGGACTGGTAAAGAAAACCCCTCCACCAAAACTACCGAGTCTGAAAAAAAATTTACTTGGTTAGACCAGTGAAGAGTCAACAGCTATCAGATAGCACTCTATAACCTTTGCAGTCATAAATGTATTAGTCAGTGTTTGAAAAAGGAAGCCAGGACAATGTGGCCAGAAAAGAACCAAGCAAAGGTTTTACCTTATTTACATTTCTGTTTTGGGAAAACTTTTAATGGAGTTCTCATATGTCATGCAAATACTTAATATTCATGGAAACCCAAGAACTTTGAAAATTGTAGTGTTGGTCTAATCCTAGGACTGATGTTCAGTTTGGGACAAAAAAAGGGTTGTTTTTCAGATTTGATCAGAAATGCACTGATATTTGGAAGTCCCGTCATCAGGTGCTTACTTGTTTAATATTGTGAGACAGTTGGATGCAAAGACTCACAACAAAAAATATTTTTTATTTTTGCCTTGTCCAGTTCTACAACATACGCAAACCTCATGTTCTACAGTCTACAGTATGAAAGTCAGCCAGTTTTTTTAACTGGAATGTATGAGAGATTGATATTTGGGTACTGAACACTTGAGATAAAATTTATATTGCTACTACAAAGATCACACTATGGGCAATTTTAAAATTTGTTTTAAAATGCAAACTAAACATGACAAAAGGATGGAAAACAGTCATGGTATTGATTAATGTAAATGTATTACATACGAGTAATGTAATGTATATTTTAAATTGGAGAATTGGATTCAAAGTAATGGCGATATCAAATAGTTATTGTTCAACCTTGATCTGTCAATGTTGGTTGATTTTGATTGATTCCTCACACTCAGGATTATGCCCAACAACTACATTGAGAGCTGACCAGGTTTTAAACAGTGCTTTAAATGCAGTACACCTGTACTTACTGGTCATTTGGATGTTTACTGGGGGTCACTGAAATGTAATCCTCACATTTCTAATGCACATTGAAAGAAGGGCTTTATAATTTGGCCAGGAAAAAACCTAACAAAGGTTTTACCTTGTTCACATTTGTGTTTTTGGAAAACTCATGAAGTTCTAATATGTAACAAATACTTAATATTCATGGAAACCCAGTGAGTGATTTTTTTTCTTTGAAAATTGTAATGTTGGTTTAATCCTAGGACTGATTTTCAGTTTGGGACAAAACACAAGTTATGATTATAACCATGGATCTATGAGACCGAACAATGACTGTCACCACGGTCTTAACCTTGAATGATACCATCATCTCCCTATCCTCGAGACCATATAACAACAAAGTCATGTGACTGACCTTAAGGAGGCTTGACTCGCCGCCTCCAAAAGCATCCAGGTGAGCACGCCTCTCCCTCTTGCCTGGAACATCTTAGCCCATTCTGAGCGACAAGAGATGGTGACGGCCATCGTTTGGTCTCATAGATCCATAGTTATAAGTCATAACTTACGATCTATTTCAGCCTCACTCTGACCGTCACCACGGTCTTCACCTTGGATGACTAGTACCATCAGCGTTGCGAGGAACAGAGGACTCCACCCCTCCTCGTCCAGCAGCCGAGAGCACGGCGGAGCCCAGTGGAGAGGGTGATGCCATGTTGACCCTATATAATCTGGCAAAGGTACAGGGGGCACTCCAAGAAGCTGCTGCGCAGATGTCAGAAAAGGGGACCCCCCGCAGAGCAGCCCAGGAGGTGGCTACACTCCTAGTGGAGTGGGCAATCAGGTTTCCCGGGACTGGGAGGCCCTGCGTAGAGTACACCTCAGAGATAGTATTGGCAACCCAGCAGGACAGACATTGCTTCAACACGGGGAGGCCCAGCTTGTCACCACGGAAACACACAAACAGCTGAGAATGCAAGCTCCTCAGAGATTGAGTATGTGCAATATAAGCGCTGAGGCCCTGCACGGGGAACAAAGTAGGGTCAGGTCGAAAAGCACTGACCTCAATAACCTAATTCACTGTCTGAGGGTTTACGACCTTAGGCAGAAATGCAGGGTTCAGCCAAAGAGTGTCATCTGCCTTCCACCACAAACAATCCTCACTCACAGACAGAGCGTGTAATTCACCCACTTGTTTAGCTGAACATATAGCCAAGAGGAAAGCTGTTTTATGCGACAGGAACTTGAGGGCAGACTGATTAAGGGGCTCATACGGAGGTTGAGTCAGGGACCTCAACACCAATGGGAGGTCCCACGATGGAGCTCTGGGGGACCTGGTCAGACACAGGCGACAGGCCCCATTAATGAACTGAGACACCAAAGGGTGCCTGCCTACGGTGACCCCACCCACTGCCTCATGAAAAAAAGAGAAAGCAGCAGTGTATACTTTAATGGTGCTAGCGGCCCTCCCTGAGTCCAAGACAGACTGAAGAAAACGGAGGACCAGTTCAATGGGGCACGTAGATGGGTTAACCTGTGCATGTTGACACCATGTCAAGAACACACTCCACTTCTGGCTATAATTGGCACGGGTGGAGGGAGCTTGGGCATGTCCTATAGATCTCAGGACAGCTTCATCTAATCTCTGAGACTGGGACTGAGGAGGGGCCATGCCCAGAACTGCAGAAGAGCAGGTTTGGGATGCCAAATCTTGCCCCCTGCCTGTGAGAGGAGGTCCACCCTGCCTGGTAGGGCCCAGGGTTGACCGTGGACAAGGCAAAGGAGTCTGGGGAACCAGTGCTTCCTTGCCACCGAGGGGGTATCAGCAGCACCCTGTAACGGCCCATGGTGACCCTGTGGAGCACCTGGGAAATCAACGGGAGTGGGGGAAAAGCGTACAACAACCCGTCCGACCACTTGTGAGACAGAGCATCCAGACCCAGAGAGCCATCCCTGCCCATTAGGGAGAAATACATCCTGAAGTGTGTTGTCTCCGCAGAGGCGAACAGGTCGACGCAGGCCATGCCAAACTGAGCCCACAGGAGGGCCACCACCTCTGGGTGAACCCCTTCACTCTCCTGGGACAGGGCCCGTCCTGGACACGAGGTCCGCCACCCGGTTCGCAACGCTGGGAATGTAGACTGCCCTAAGTGAAGCTAGATGTTGAGCCGCCTAGAACAGAAGTGTCTGCGCCACCTGGAGGCAACGCAGTGACCTGGTGCCCCCCTGGTGGTTCACATGGAGCACCTTGGAGGAACTGTCCGTGCATACCAGGACATGCCTGCCCTGGAAGGATGAAAGGAGAGCCTTTAACGCTAGGAAAACTGCCCTCAGTTCCAAGACGTTGATGTGCTCCTCCCCCCAAGGGGGTTCCCAGACACCACGCACCATCCTGTGTTTCCACACTGCCCCCCACCCTGTCAGGGAGGCATCTGTGGTCACCACCGTCCTTCTTCAAGGAATATTCGCAAGAGGAACACCCTGGAGAAGGAGCCTTGCGTCCCTCCACGGGTGCAAAGCACAGAGAAATGTGCGTGTCACCCGAACCTTTGCATGTCTGTGCAAATTCGGGTGGAGGCTGAGAGCATTGAACCATCTCTGCAGAGGCCGAGCCCTGAGGAGTCCAAGAGGAACAACGGCCACTGCAGCTGAGATCATGCCCAACAGCCTCTGGAACTGGACCAACTCCAGCCGCCTGCTGAAGCGAAAATGGGACAGGAGGGCCAGGATGTTCCCCACCCTCTGAGAAGTGAGTGACACAGACATTGCGACGGAGTCCAGGCGCAGCCCAACAAAGACCACCTGCTGACCTGACTCCAGTTTGCTTTTTCGTCCAGTTCACTTTGAGCCCCAGGGACTGGATGTGGGAGAGAACCAATCCCGTATCCCGTAGAACTTGGTCGTGGGACGGGGCACAAATCAGCCAGTCGTCCAAGTACAGGAGGATCTTTATACCTGACAGCTAGAGAGGGAGCAAAGCCTGTCGTCCCGTACCCCTGAGGAGGGGGGCGTCCCATGTGGGACACCTCTTTACTGGGAGGACGGGGCTAAAACCACTGCTGTCGGCGTGATGGCTGTTGTATACCATAAGAGGCCGAGAAACCAGCATGCTGCCGCCATGGCTCCTGGTGAGCACCAGTGGGGTGGTTTGAATGCTGGGGACCCCTAGAACCATACCTTGGAGCCGTGGTTCTGCTAAAGGTGTGCCGCACTAGAGACTGTCTCTAGCGCGGCGAGACTGTTCGGCTTTGTCCAACACAACCTGAGAATCAGGATGAAAAACATGTGCAGGCACAATTGGCATGTTTGTGAGCTCCTTCCTAATATTCTTTGGAAGGGATGTCTGCACCAACCAAAACTGCCTCCTGGACATCATGGCAGATTATATAACCACACCAACATCCCTCATAAGTTGGGAATGAGTGACACAAGCGGAGTCTATCATGCTCATAGTGTCCTGATCCTCTGGGTTAGCTGTCCTCCTGAGGGCCGCCAACAAGATGGCAAGCTCATTACCAGAGCGGGCAGCCCGAGTGGCAGCATTGTAAGAGTGACACACCAGGCGGTCGGTCTTTTCTCATTCCTTTACAGGACAGCGCGGCTAAGCGGTCACCCGTTCTGGGCCCAGAGACGTATGGGCCATCATCTCCCTCTCCACCGGGGGCATGTCCCCCATGCCAGTGTCAGGAGCATACAGGACCTTCGTCAGCCTCCTTCATCCGGCATTGAATTGCGGTGCACCACATGGGGCATTCCACGATTTTCTGAGAATCTGTAAAAAATCTGCCGCCACAGGAACAGATATGGGGTGCTGAGACTGAGAAATACCAGCCCAAACACTATCCAAAGGAGCAGGTGCCACAACTGGGATGTTGGGATCTTCACCGCACTCATAATTTTGGAAATGATGTCGATGGCAGAAGACTCGCCCCCACCAGCGAGACTGAGGTTGGACATCCCCTCAACTGTGGAGGACCTGAGCTACTCGTCTGAACTAGCAGTGTCAGACTGTTGCTACCAAAAGGCGAGCCCCGTGCATACAGGGAGATAACGTCAGGAATATATCCTCCATCCCCCTGACCGGAGGGCAACTAATCAGGGGAGGGCTCCCTCAAGAGTCCAAACTCTCTGACAGACCATGAATGGCAGCCAGGATTTGCAATTGGGTGTCTCCACAGCCACCCTGGCCACCCGGAGCATCCGCCAGGTCATCAGAGGGCTGGACCGCCTGCTTCTCACCAGAGCCATGCCTTCTCTTACGGTTAGAGGTGCGTTCATGTTTACACTTCCAAGAGCGTGTCTTAGGAGCAAGCACACCCTCACTGAACTGGGAAGGGTCAGGTTGCACTGCCCCTGCACGAACAGAACAGTTCCAGTCGCCTGGCCCTGCAAGCCTGTTCCTCCCTGGGCAGCTCGACTGCTGCCGCACAGGGGTTGGCAACATCCTCCAACACATAGGCCATGCCCAAGCAGGAGGGGCACTCACGATGGCTGTCACGGGGGTCCATAGCCATACCCAGGCAAAAGCAACAGGCATGAGAGGCCATTCCTCTGTGTAACCAACAGCTACGAATAGCTGGTCAGCACCAAAAACCAGGCTTCACACAACCAGTGAACGAAAAACAACCCACCTACTGCAAAAAGCAAGGATTTAGGGGCGAACAAAAATTTCTGCTACTGCAGCTTTAAGTTTATGTACAACAAGAAATAACCCAAAAATGGGAGAAAACTAAACGAGCCTGCCCACTGCGCACAGAGGCAAGGGGACTACCTATTAACTTAATTACCAACAAACCGGTCAGGAAGAAAGCACCCCCGCGACCAACTTAAGCTTAACTAGCTTGATAATTCACACCTATGGAGGAGAATAGGTTGTGAAAAACGAAACCACTTACCACAAGCTGCGGGTAATGACAATCACCTGAAACAAAGAGAGAGTTTAAAACGCTCTGCTTCAAGTGGCATAACCTCTGTTATGTTTACAATTCATCAAAGGAAACAATCCACATACAATCCTCAGGGGCGCAATGCACCTGCACCGCAGTGACGGATTGTTAATTGTGGAGTCCAAAAAACGCTACTTACTGCGGTCTTGGATGAGGCGAGTGAGGCAAAGAGGGGGAGGCGTGCTCACCTGGATGCTTTTGTAGGCGGCGAGTCAAGCCTCCTTAAGGTCAGTCACATAACTTTGTTGTTGTATGGTCTCAAGGATAGGGAGATGATGGTATTATTCAAGGTGAAGACCATGGTGATGGTCTGAGTGAGGTCGAAATAGATCACGTTTTTTAGTTTTGATCAGAAATGCACTGATATTTGGAAGTCCTGTAGTCAATACGTGAGGTGCTTACTTGTTTAATATTGTGAGACAGTTGGATGCAGAGACTCACAAAAATTTTATTTTATTTTTGCCTTGTCCATTACATATGAGTAATGTACATTTTAAATTGGAGAAT
Source organism: Sparus aurata (assembly GCF_900880675.1). Classification (NCBI taxonomy): domain Eukaryota; kingdom Metazoa; phylum Chordata; class Actinopteri; order Spariformes; family Sparidae; genus Sparus; species Sparus aurata. The sequence continues at coordinate 32,262,558 of NC_044194.1, forward strand.
TGGAATCACAAGTAATGGCAATATCAAATATTTATTGTTCAGCCTTGATCTGTCAATGTTGGTTCTATGATTGTTTTGAAATACATGCTGTTACAGCTGAATCAATGAGCGTTAGTATGTTTTTGCCTTTATTAGATAGTGAGAGCTGAAGATGGAGAGGAATTCGATAGACAGGGGGGATATGTCTAGCAGGTAAGCTAATTAGCTGCCCCCCAATCAGTGTTCTTAATTCATTTGTTTTTAGGGTATTATTATAGTTTACTTATAAATTGTTAAAGCGTCGTAATTGTTATAGCAGAGTTATCTTAAGTTCAAGGAAATTAGTTTGTTCAATTTAATAAACCTAACCTCGAACCTAAAAATTGATAAGTTGGTAGAACAAAAAGTGTTAAGTTGTGGGTATTGAGTGAATTAAGTGGTGTTCACTTTGTATCAAGCAGTCCACACAAAATGAAAAAAATAAGTTGACACAAGCATGGGTATTGGTAAGTTACACAAAACGTCAAAATAGTTAGTTCATTGCACTACTTCATTTAGTACTGCCCACTGACGGTAAACAAGCTTTGATAACTCACTATCTTTAACTTTTTTCAACTTAATTTTTTGAGGCAATGAGTTTCCATACTTTTTTTTAAGTGAGGGCAACTTTTACACTGCAGTGCACTGGGTTTGACGAAAGTGCAGAGGGGACACGGTCAACATCACAAGGCATGTGCACACAACAGTTTGTTCAAGTGTGATTCCGTCCTCTGTCCGTCTCGTCACGATGTTCACTAGTGTCTCCTCCTGTGTCTTCCCCTTGGTATGTTTGGATTTTTATTTTTTATTTTTTCATTTGATTTGAACTTTGCTTTTCTGTTGCACTTTGTTTAGCTGTTTTATTTGCTATTTTGTTTTTGGTCCTTTACGCATTTTTGTTTGTTCTTGTTCTCCTGGTTTTTGCATATTTATGTTTTTCTATTTTTGTAAATTAACGCTCACCTTTTGTTTCCCCCATTTCCTGCCTCCTGGGTATGGTCTGCATTTAGGTCCTAAATTATACACCTCACCCTAACACATGCATCTTCATGTCAAGTTAATAAGGTTATCACTCTGGTAATGCACAAATGTTCTGATTAATGTTTAATATGAGTATCCTGTCTGAAATGGTGTCATCAACATGATCGTAGGACTGATGTAACTGGGCCAGTTGATGTGATGTATTTCCCTACCTGATATTGCACTTAAAACTAGGGTCTACAATCCTGGAGAGCTAGCAAGAGAGCTATCAAAGATTTGAAAGTGGCACCTCCTCTAAGTTCCACCCCCCCATCCCCATCCCGTCAGTGCTCCGTCCAAAGCCACGCCGCCACAAACTTGAACGCGCATCTGGCAGTGGGACTCAGCAGGGAGAAGGAGATGCTGGAGCAAGACGCAGCAATTCAGCTGAAGACCCCTATCCAGTGGAGATTGGGCCGACTCATTAGCCATTCTCATGGCTAAAAACAACACACAAAGAAGCTAACGTTAGCATTGGGCTAATACGAGCTACAAACATAGCCAAGTTGGCAAACCTCACATATTTCATGACAATAACAAATCCCCCTGAAACAAAACAAATAATTACCTGTCCTACAGAAAGAGAGCAACCTCTGCATCACTTTTCAAGCCCCTCACATGCCCCAGTTGTCTCCACCACTCGAACCGATGTTGACTCGGTCCGACTTCTTTCTTTATCCAGAGCCTTTTTCGTTGCAGCCTTTTCTGCCTCAGGCTTTCTTTTCCTTGCCTTTTAGCGGGTGAGCTGTTAAAAGTAACGCTGGCTGCATTTTCTCTTTCCATTGTAACCAAATGAACGTCTTCTCCTGCAACTCTGTATTTCAGCAGAGGAGTGTGCTGAATATTTCCAGCATCAGTGAAACGTAACGTGTGCACGCGCGGAGGAGGGAGGGACAGACCGAGACATGAAGGCATCTGACCAATCTGTGCTATCCAGTCCGGAGAGCACGGATTGGTCAGCTTTTTCTCAGTCCTGCAGCTGCCACAGAGGTCCGATTATTTTCGTTCCTTTTTCTGAATACATAATGTGTTGACTACTTTCAGGATAACAGAATCATTTCACCCAGTATAACAAAATGTGTTTCTGAACAACATTACAGACCCTAGCTTTAAGTTGTCTTACATTTATTCTTGTATTAGTCACTTCTTTTAGCATTTTACACCTAATACACTTTATATGTTGTATACTTCACACTCTGCATCCGGACGAGCAGGCTCGGGGGAAGCTGCGTCTGTCACCCTTCTGATCTCCACACCCCAATGACAACCACCCAAACCCCAAATTCAATAATGTATCATTTGAAAGGTAAGACGCTAAACTGAAGGATTTCTCACTGAACCTTCATAGCTTCTAAAAAACTGATTACTGTGCTACATAATGAAATGCCCTACTTGTCTGGTTGTGTGGCCTCTTCTACCTTTTAGGCTCTTGATGAAGACTTTTGCGGCACTTATTGTGTTGTTTCTGCTATCCCTAGCAACAGAGGGTCAGAAACGCATCATTAAGCACATTGTTTACACACTCGACCAGCTGATTGCACTGTGTAAACCTGCACATCTGTGTGAACCTGCACTGCTGCCCGGAGCCAGGCCTGAGGTCCTGAAGGAGCTGTGGAGGAGATGCCAGGGCTGCAGAGCCGGAGCGAAACGGAGGGCAAAGAAGAGGAGACATAGACAGGCTGTACCAGCAGTCGCCATGGGGAACATGAGGTGTATGGAGAATAAGACATACGAGCTTGCTGCGCTGATAAAAACTCCAAGGGAATATCGTGAGTGCAGTGTGTTGTGTTTCACGGAGACATGGCTCCACTCATACATCCCAGACCACAGGTCACAGTCAAGCTGTTCCCGGCTTCAGCACTGTTTGGGCGGACAGGGACGTTATAAGCAGCGGAAAGAAGAAAGGAGGAGGGATTGCACTGTATATGAGTGAGGTCATGTTCACGTGAAGGAATGTCTCTGGAGCTCGGAAATTGAACTGCTGACTTTGGGGATGCGACCCTATAATTTGCCCCAGGAATTCACGTCCGTCAGTGTGTACGTCAGTGTGTACGTTCCTCCTTCAGCTGATGCAGTGGTGGCCTGTGACGCCATCCACTCTGCTGTTGCCCAGATAAGACGCAGCATCCTAACGCATTTATTGTCATCACTAGGGATTTTAATCACATCTCACTGGACAAAACCCTCCCAACATTTCACCAGTATGTTGACTGCCCCACCAGAGACTGTATCACACTGGATCTTTTATATGCAAATGTTAAGCATACAGTCCCACAGCCCTCCCCCCTTGGAAGATCTGACCACAACCTGGTCCTGCTGACCCCTGAGTATGTCCCTCTTGTTCAGCGGCAGCCTGTCCACACTAGGAGCATGAGGAGGTGGACTCAGGAGGCTGCTGACGCACTACAGGACTGCTTTGAGTTGACAGACTGGGATGTACTCGTTGAGCCACATGGAGAGGATCTCGACAGCATGACCGACTGCATCACAGAATACATCAGGTTCTGTGAACAAACCACCATGCGAACCCGAACTGTACACTGCTTCCCTATAGTCGGGGAGCCAAAGTCTCAAAAATGGGTTGAACCTGACATGGTCTGCCATACTTTTTATTTGTGTTTTTTTCTGTTAACTTTGACCCTAAGAACCAATAATTGGAGGGTCTGCTCTGCCGGAAATATCGCGAAAAAAAACTTGGCCAATTTATCCTATATTTTTTATCAGAAAAATTTGAAAAATTATTTTTTTTCCCTCAACTCCTCAGTGAGTTGGTTAGGCTGTCAATAAATGGATTCCAGATACACAGAACACATGTGCTGACAACATCTACTGAAAAAATAACTCTTAAAACACATTTCTACACGATTTTGCATCAATTTAATGCAAAAAAAATTAGGCGTTTTCTCACTTTTTTCCAATATTTTAATCTTTACTTCATTGGCAATCAATTATTTCTCCAAGTTATGACATCAGTCAATATGCCATTCTTTTCACCAAACAGCATACTCATTCCACAGAAAAAAATATAAAAATCCAACCAAAATCAATGGATCTGTGGAGATTTCACTACTAGTTGGCGATCGACAGGCTCAGAACCTCAGTAGAATTTTAGACATATTAGCCTATTTGCCAGCCCATAGAGCCCCATTGTGAACCTAGAGATGTTGAGTACACCAAAGTTTTATGTCAGAAATGTACAGTATGGGTCCCCAGCATTCAGAAACTGCCGGATGCTAACTTGCATATGTTTGTCAATTTGCATAATTAGCATTATTCGCATAAATTAGAATTAATCGCCTATGTGGTCAATATTTCAGCAACTGCTTGGCCAATTTGGACAATATTGGCATGGTTTGGAGGGTTATTGGGGATGCTGAATTCATTTCTGACATTTTCAAAATTCCGATTTTTGTGAATTTTGAGTCAATTTAGAAGTCTGAATCTATAAAAATAAACTCTTGGATATTTATGAACACAATTATCCAAATGATGCAGAATATGTATCTTTTAATTCACATAATGTTACACTCTGAGGTGACATTTGAGATAACAAAAGCAAGTACCATATCCAACTAGAATACTATGACTGTGGCTAAATAATATAGCCAAAAATATCAAAGCAGAAAACTCTATGTGCACTAGTTACACAACGTGTTGCAACTGAAAAAAACTTTTATCAAGCAAGAGCGCCTTGCACTTCTGCTACTCTGCACTATATAACCATATCTTCATCATCAACATCATCATCTGCTGTGTCTTCATCTTCTTCTTCAGACTTTACATTCTTGTCATCTTGCTCTTCTTGCTGTGAGTGTGTGAGCAGGTTGCAACATTTACTGTCATCGCCTTTGCAGAAGCAGTAGCTGGTACAGGTCTGCAGCTTTGCAGCTACAGCTGGTAATGTCCAAAAGGACAGGAGGATCATCCATAGAGGTGCACGTTGCGCTGTGTAGAAGGCAGTGTCTTCACTGCTGGGGGGGTTTTGCACTTTCATTATATGTCGTATCTGGCGAGGTTCAGAGATGCAGACTTCCTGTGGTTGTACAGAGCCAGGAAAAAATCCACACTGCCTCTCTGATTTGCAAGTCAGTAATTCCCTCTTTTCTGATGAAGTGAAGCAGGTCACCAGGTACTACTGTCATGGCCTTGAGCGCGAACACCTTCCCATTACCAACGGGATAGGAGGTGGTGTCAAACCCAGAGAGAACGTCCATAGCCAGAATGGACCGACAGTACTCACCAAGATTCTCTACTGTCGAATTGGTGTTGAGAACAGTGCCATCCCTTCTCTCCATCTGCAGGTGACATGTGATACTCACCTTCCAGCTCCGATAGACCATGAGCACAAACACATCAGTGTCATCGCTGAGAATATGGACAGTTTAAGTACCACACCTGGCTGCATCGAACATGTGTTAGATGAGGGAGACATCAGCTTCGTCATGAGTGACAATACTGTCTGCTCTGCTGACCATCTCAATGTGATCTCCTATGTTGAGGGTAGAGAGCTCCATTCTTCTCTTGCTTCCCACCACCAGCAGCCGAGCAAACAACGCCACAAGGTCACATATGATCTTCCCATTGACCTTCACTCCTTTTGTCTTGAATTTCATTGTCACCACCTTATTTGAGATGGGTGCATGAAATCCTCCAGGAAGCAATGAAGAGAAAAGTGTGCTCATGTCCTGCCTGATCTTCAATGCATCTTGCACATTCACCTTTCCATCCGCCACCTGGCCATTTATGATATGGTAGAAGGTAGCAGTCTCTGTGGTGAGTGGGTGAGAGTTTTCCCATAGCACTCTCATACCCTCTTCTTTGTGTCAGTTAGGCTTCATTGTCTTTTCCAAGTCTTCAGCATCATCGTACATCTCATCCGATGACTTGGAGAGATGGGAGCAGATGCTGAAACATTGGATCCACACTGTGACCTGCTCAGGGTTGGTGGAGATGCCCTTCATGCCTCCTACTCCCTTCCCTTGCTTGATGCATGTCTGCTCCGCAAACATATCTCCACTCACTGCAGCTGCAACATCTGAGTGGTGGCACACATGGCTTCTGGCGAGGAGGTCATCCTTGGCAGTAGCAGGAAGGTGCTGCATGTCACGCAGATGCCATGTGATCCATGTTGAGTAGTTTTGATGACTGCCGGCAAAGAAATAGGGCAGCATCTCTTCAAGGCATGTTGTTGTTGCAACAACCAATCACCCTCTCTTTCTGCTCACCAGAACTTGTGCGCTATTAGGATTGGGGTGATGAAGCAAAGTAGGCTAACTTTTTTCCGTCGTACTGGTAACATTAGCTGTTGATGTATTAATTATTGTGGATTAAGTCTCTGGATTTTACGCAAACAAGCTCCTACCATATTTTAACAATTTAAACCACCCCAAGAGATGGTTTAGAAGTAGGCTATAGAGAAAATTACACTATATATAACATTTTAAAAATGAGACATGGACTATATAAACACTGTTATCATGGTTATCTGCTTCTATCTGATCAACTTGCATTAAGATGATATGATCTGTTCAGCCTTGCATTACACAAGGCACAATTAAGTAATGTTTTTGCAACAATAAAAGGGAGATTTAGGTTAAATTTGGCTATCAATAATAATTAATGATTATTTGGGATAATTATTAATTATGATAAATAATATGATCCAATTTGCATTAGATATAAGTTCTATCAGATTGGATCGGATTTCTGCGTTCTGCGCAGGCTCGAGATATTTCTCCCGGGGTTGTGAGCCGGAAGTAGAAGGATGGTGGCAGTGTCTTTCCTCCGAAATAACTGCAAGCAAGAGCACCATTATCTAGTTTGTGTAATTATCATGTACACCTTATACGAAATGTACAAAGATGTAGCTTCATCTTGCTCTTCCTATCCATCTTTCTCAAATGCTGAGGCAGATTTTGCTGTTGCTGGTGACGAAAGAGGCCACCTGGAGGTGGCTCTATTACCACTAGTTGAAATGGATACAGCACCACTTATTGTACCGGGGTATGACATGCTTCAGCCAGTAATTCTATTTTCTCACCGGCATGTATACTCGGACAATTGCAGCTGTCTGATTGAATTCGTAAAATTCATAAAAATCAGCCCACTGGGAGTTGAAATATGGCCACTTCTTGTTTAAACTGCCATTTCGAATTTTGAAAATGTCAGAAATGAATTCAGCATCCAAAACCATGCCAATATTGTCCAAATCGGCCAAGCAGTTGCTGAAATATTGCCCACATAGGCGATTAATGCTAATTTATGCGAATAATGCTAATTATGCAAATTGACAAACATATGCAAGTTAGCATCCGGCAGTTTCTGAATGCTGGGGACCCATACTGTACATTTCTAACATAAAACTTTGGTGTACTCAACATTTCTAGGTTCACAATGGGGCTCTATGGACTGGCAAATAGACTAATATGTCTAAAATTCTACTGAGGTTCTGAGCCTGTCGATCGCCAACTAGTAGTGAATTCCACAGATCCATTGATTTTGGTTGGATTTTTATATTTTTTTCTGTGGAATGAGTATGCTGTTTGGTGAAAAGAAGGGCATATTGACTGATGTCATAACTTGGAGGAATAATTGATTGCCAATGAAGTAAAGATGAAAATATTGGAAAAAAGTGAGAAAACGCCAAATTTTTTTGCATTAAATTGATGCAAAATCATGTAGAAATGTGTTTTAAGAGTTATTTTTTCAGTAGATGTTGTCAGATACGTACACTAAAATGGCCACATTTTTTTTCGCGATATTTTCGGCAGAGCAGATCCTCCAATTATTGGTTCTTAGAGTCAAAGTTAACAGAAAAAACACAAATAAAAAGTATGGCAGATCATGTCAGGTTCAACCCATTTTATTGAGCTTTTGAGACTTTGGCTCCCCGACTACTAACAATAAGCCTTGGATAAACAATGACTTGAAAGCTCTTCTTAACAAAAAGAAGAGGGCGTTCAGGTCTGGAGACAGTGAAGAACTGAGGAGAGTGGAGCATGAACTCTGGATATGCTGAGGGCCTGTAAAGACACCTACAGGAGGAAGCTGGAGGCCAAACTCCAGCAGAGCAGTGTGAGGGATGTGTGGACTGGTATGAAGCAGATCACTGGGTGTAAGGTAAGCGGCAGACAGTCATCAGGCAGCCTGGAGAGGGCAAACAAGCTAAATGTATTCTTCAATATGTTCAGCTCACAGCCTTCTGTCATCTCCCCGACACCTCCAGACCCCCACACACCTTCACTACCCCAAATGCTTCCTCCCCTCCCCCCTCACTCCCCTGATGTGAGCTCTCCTGTGCAGCACCTCTCCTCCTCCTCCTCCTACTCCTCCTCCTCCACTGAAGACACCATCACCCTCCCCCGCAGGACTGTGACTGCAGGCCAGGTTGGAGACGGCTGGAAAGACTCCACCAGCGGAAGGCTGCAGGCCCCGAGGGTAGCCGTTTTTATACAGAGCACCAAGCCGCCAATTTGCCCGTCCTTTTGGCGGCTCGGTCCGGTTTTAGACAGAGGCCAGCAAATTGGGAGTCTGTTTTGGTCCTCCGATTTTCCGCCTCGGAGGGTACACTTATTTACACTTATTAGCGTCTCCTCGGCCTCTGTAGCTGTTTGGTTGCATTAACTTGTTGTTGTGTCCGCAAGCTAAGAACGGTCGCTACTGTCAACTTAAAAGCCCCTCTCTAAGAACCCAGTTCTAAACTCCAATGGGGTGCAATGTAAAGCTCTTATTTAGAAGTCAAATTCGTTATCATTGTTCACAGCGAAACTTCGAGCTTCTTGCACGTCACATGTTTACGCGTTTAGGCGGCTTTTGGAAAAGGGGGAATATTACGCCTCCATTTTAGAAAGACAGGCCGGCACATTGCCGTCCTTACCTTGGAGCAAATGTGCCGCCTTTTCTATCCAAAAAGGGCTGGTATCAGCCCCAGGATCCTGAAGACATGTGCCAGCCAGCTGTCGCCTGTCCTCCAACACCTCTACAACCTGAGCCTGGGTCAGGAGAGAATACCAGTGCTTTGGAAGACGTCCTGCCTGGTTCCTGTGCCAAAGAAGTCGACACCATCAGACCTCATTGAGTGGCCCTCACATCTTATGTGATGAAGGTGCTGGAGAGAATGGTCTTGGCCAACCTGAGGCCACAGGCGGATGCCCTGCTAGACCCTCAGCAATTTGCTTACCAGCCCCACTTGGAAGTTGATGACGCTGTCATCTACCTGCTGCAACGAGCCCATTCGCACCTGGATGTTGGAGGAGGTACTGTGAGAATCACATTCTTTGATTTCTCTAGTGCTTTTAACACTATTTAGCCACTGCTACTGGGGGAGAAGCTGCGGGTGATTGGTGTAGATGACACAGTCAGTGCGTTTACATGACACTCAAGAAAACCGAATTACTGCGTTAGTCAGACTATGAACGGATCTTTAAGATGCATGTATACACCTTAGTCTGACTAAAATCGGACCGGATCGGATTTCTCATAGTCGAATTACACCACGTTGATTATTCGATTGATAGTCGCATTACTCCTGCATGTATACGTTTCCAGTGGATCGGATCGGATTTTGCGTTCTGCGCAGGCGCGAGATTTTTCCCCGGGGCCGTGAGCCGGAAGTAGACGGACGGCGATGGCGGTGGCGGCGGCGGCTTTCCTCCGAAATAACCGCAAGAAAGAGCGCCAGAGTGCACGTAGTTTGTGTAATTATCATGTACACCATATACGAAGTGTACAAAGATGTAGCTTCGTCTCGCTCTTCGTACGCCATCTTTCTTGAATGCCGAGGCAGCTGGTGACGTCAAGAGGTCAGCCGGAGGTGCGCCGTTAACACTCGTTGAAATGGGTACAGCGCCACCTAGCGTACCGGGGTATGACATGCTTTCGGCCAGTAATTCGATTTTCTCAGTGGCATGTATACTCGGATAACTGCAGTTGTCCGATTGAGCAGCATAGTCGACCTATGGCTGTAATCTGACTAAGCTGTGCATGTAAACGCACTGAGTGATCTCCTGGATTACTGACTACCTGACAGGCAGGCCACAGTTTGTCCATATGGGCAGTGTTCTGTCTGATGCGGTGGTTAGTGATACAGGAGCTCCACAGGGGACTGTACTGTCTCCTTTCCTGTACACCTTATACACCACTGACTTTCAGTACAACACCAGATTGTGTCAACTGCAGAAGTTTCTGACGACTCGGCTGTTGTTGGGCGTATAAGTGAGGGACAGGAGGGGGAGTACAGGGCACTGGTAGACAACTTTGTGGAGTGGACTGGACAGAATCACCTGCGGCTAAACATCAGCAAGACCAGAGAGATGGTGATAGATTTTAGCCACTGTGCATTCTGGGAAAGGATGTGGAGGCGGTGGAGGATTACAAGTACCTTGGTGTTACCATCAACCACAGACTGGACTGGAGATCTAATACTGAAGCTGTTTACAAGAAGGGGATGAGCAGACTTTACTTCATGAGGAAGCTGATATCCTCAGAGATCTTTTATCAGTCTGTGGTGGGCAGTGTACTTTCCTTTGCTGTAGTTTGTTGGGGGAGCAGCATAGGAGCCAGCAACACCAACAGACTCAACAAACTCATCATGAAGGCTGGCTCTGGATTGGCTGTAAACAGGACACTCTGAAGGCTGTGATGGAGTGGAGGACACTAGCCCTTTTTACACAGCGTCTCCGCATTATCTCCGGAGCGGTGGTTCGCCAATTTTCCGCCGATGGTGATTCACACAGAGCGAAGCATCTCTGCCTTCACATGTGTAACTCACGTAGAAAGCCGGCGCTGCTACTCCTAAAGAGGCGTGATGGTACACGTCATGTTGATGACATCGGTGTTTCCCCAGGTGTTCCCCTGTTAATCCAAACCCGCGGACAGTTTATAATCATATGGATGCTGTTATAATGTGTAGTGATATAGATCCTGACCCACCAAACATCCTGGAAAGTGACGGAGTTAGCCGTGCTCAAAAGGAGGTGTTCTCCATCCTACAGCCGATGAATTTCTCCTCCAACAAGTCTACAGAGAAACAGGGAGAACATGAGACTGGATGGTAAATTTTGATGGAAGATTTTAATTTCATAAAATGTTCTATGTTGCTGATATTTAGTCCTGTATATGATCTTTACCTCCTATATTTGCCATTGGATCACGACTAGGATCATTTTAAATAGATAGATAGATAGATAGATAGATAGATAGATAGATAGATAGATAGATAGATAGAATTACTTTAATGATCCCAGACTGGGAAATGATTTTGTTACAGCAGTAGTGGGTCAGCAAATAAAACACTTCGTACATAACATAAATAGAATCCAATATAAACAAAGTGTATATATACAGTGCACAGTGTGCTATAAACAATAAACAATAATAATATATACAACAAAACAAAATATGCAAAATATACTATAACAATAATAATATATACAATAAAACAGTAGAGAGACCAGAGTTCTCTGTCAGGCAGAGGTGATAGAGTTATTATATAAAGTGATGGATTGTGGCAGGAAAGATTTCCTGTATCTATTGCTACGACAGCGAAGCTGAAGCAGCCTTCCGGAGAAGGTGCTCCGCTGTCTGACCAGTGTGAGTTGGAGAGGGTGGAGAGGATTATCCATGATGGATAACAGATTCAAGGTGAAAACACTTTTTAAAGGGAAAAGTAATTTAGTCATGAATGATCTGGTGATTTTTAAGGTCCATCCAGGGAAGGGCATTGTACATTTTGATCCAGGGTACGACAGTTCATACTGGGAGGAAATCAACAGTGTTGCACAGTGGTGCACAGAGAAAAATCATGAGGTCTCGGTCTGGAGGGCTGACGGTCGCAGTGATTTATTTTCATCACAAACACTCAGTGAGTTAAAGTTTTTTGCGGGTGATAAACGCTGTTTTTGGAGCAGAAATGTGTGGAAGACTCAGTAGGACAGGTGGGAGGACAGACGCTTCTCCACGTACAGCTGTGGTATTTGTTTTCCTCATATAAGTTGCCAAAGACAGTTACAATTACCACGTTACTTTTGTTCGGTCCTGTAACGCTGCTTTGTGGGGCATTTCTCTGTATTTAGTTGAGGACCTGTGCAGTTATCAGACTGCACGACCGACACGCCCTCGCTCCGCGCCTCCGGATTACACTGGGACGGCTCACCAATAATGCGGCCCTGATACTACCTCCAGAGGCAGATCAGCACCGGAGCGAAATTTCCCCCCTTTCCCCATCCAAAACTTTCACACAGAGGAGGGTGCGGAGAATTGGCACAGGATCCCCGCATGCAAACGGCAGTGTGAAAGAGGCTACTGAAAAAAACTGTTATCCATCATGGATAATCCTCTCCACCCTCTCCAACTCACACTGGTCAGACAGCGGAGCACCTTCTCCAAAAGGCTGCTCCAGCTTCGCTGTCATAACAACAGATACAGGAAATCTTTTCTGCCACAAGCCATCACTTTATATAATAACTTTCTCACCTCTGCCTGACAGAGAGAACTCTGATCTCTTTACTGTTTTGTTGTATATATTATTATTGTTTATTGTTTATAGTATATTTTGCACTGTATATATTTTTTGCAGACCCACTGCTGCTGTGACAAAATAATTTCCCAGTCTGGGATCAATAAAGTAATTCTATTCTATTCTATTCTATTCTATTACTGTTAGGACAGGGCCAAGGCCTAGAATGCTTTCTGTTAGTGCTCTTCCAAAAGCAAAAGCAAAAGGGGGGCCATGCCTAGACCTTTGTTCTGCCCTCTGTTGAGTGCATGTAAATCTGTTCTTCAGAATTTTGAGTATAACAGTACCACTTCCTGTTTATTCAACAGTGGTATTGTTAAAGCTCAGAGTAAACAAAACATGGTGGAACAGTATGACTGCCTCTCCTGCTGCAATTTACCTTCCCACATTGTTGCCCTGGACACTGTTTGTCCTTAAGCACTTTTTGAAAGCAGAAGATAGATGGCCAAGAATCCTTCTTGGGAGCAGGAAGGGCCAAACATATGAAGAGAAAAAGTGGATTCAGGCAAGCGCCCAAATCACAATCATTCGGGACCTAATGGCCTAGAGAGGGCATTCAAACAGACTCACAGTGGAGCTCAAAGACAGCCACCAATAAAATTTAGGCCATCTGCATTCCCAAAGCTATAAGGCATCTCCTGTGTAAAAAAAAAAAGGAAATGCTAAAACACACCTATTACAGTACAGGAGCACTAATCAAACCAAACCTCAAATTAAAAGTTTGCCTTCAAACTCTTTTTTTCCCCTTACCTTCAGGTTTAAAAGAAAAAAAAAAAAAAAAAAAAACCAAGTAGAGTGGAATCCAAATGACACAGTAGTTTTCAGCTAGCCCATGACCAAGATGTCAAAAGTTATCCTGCCCATGAGGCATTTCCCTATCCTCCACCACAACAAAGTCATTAGTGATAGACACCAGGGATGTGCGCATGATTATAGAGAGGCAGGGGCTCAAAGTCAGAAAAGGGCAGTACGTGAAAAAGATTTTTCGGGCCTTAATAACACAGTATGTAGATTAATTGATGTAAAATTAATAAACAAAGTACTTATAGAAAGCTAACTTCTTAGCTGTGTATCCTTTGTAGCTGTGAGTGATATGCAATTGCCATTTCTTTCGTGTCAACAAGTTATTGTCAACAATAGTTTATTCACATTATCATAATACTGAGGTTTAGAGGACATGCAATTCAGCTGCAATATTTAAAAAGCAATAAAACACTGGTTTATTATTAGGCTATTTATTGGAGGGCAAGTGCAAACTACAAATACAGGCTACACATCTAAAAATGGGACAAAACCAAGAAATGACAACTGTAACTGTTAGTAGGAACAGCAATTTTTACAATAGCAAAGTCACAGTGAACTAAGTATCTGGAAGAAGCTGAAAATTTGTGGCAAGATAAACAGCCGACGACACAGACAGCTGTCACATTATTATTAACTCTCATTAACAAGCAGTTAGCTTAACAGGCACAGATGGACACTCCTCGGAAATATGACTCATATTTAAGCACGTTGAATAAGTGGAAGGCGACTTGTTAGCCCCCACAAGGAAGTTATGTTAATGGATTTATAACTCACAAAGGTTCAAGTCGCTCCACTGTCACGTCACATCTACGTGTGTGGTGGAGTTCTGATGTATGGAGGACCAAACCTGACATAAGTATAAATAAATAAATAAATAAATAAATGCAGAAATGCAGAAATAAATACATAAATAAATAAATAAATGCTGAAATAAATGTATAAATAAATAAATAAAAGTATAAATAAAAGAATAAATGCTTTTTATTTATTTATACATTTCTGTTCACCTACATTTATTTATTTCTGTATTTCTGTTCACCTACATTTATTTATTTCTGTATTTCTGTATTTTTGTTCACCTACATATATTTATTTCTGTATTTCTGTGTCCATATGTAAATGAGGAGGTAGGAGGTCCTAACCTCAGTCAAGAGCATGATTGGTCAAATCGGAGAGCCAGACAAAAGCAAACGATTCCTGATCTCAAGCCTCCCTCTCTGTAACGTTGTAAACAGCTCCAGTTAGCTTAATGGCCTCGACCAGTGTGACAGGTTAACTGGCGTTCATTTTAACTTGCGAGGGTCCCAGATGTGCTGGTGGTGTGGTTTGAGAATCCTGTCTGGAGAGCCATGTCTGCTAACCAGGAAAAACATTCTGCTCATCGCTCCAAGTCATGTATACGTGTATTCGTTTTGACGTGGCTTGAACACTTCTATCCACACGGAGCCGGGGCTGCGACTTGCAAACCACTGCTAGACGAGCGCTACAGAGCACAAATCGTCCAAAAGTGCATGTTGTCGGTCTCATATCTTTGTCTTGAATCTCTGTACTCTTAAACAACTCATGTGTGGAACAGTATCAAGCATTTGTTCACGCCGAGCGGCTCGAGAGCGGCGTGGACACCGCTGTTAGCAGTTAGCTTTTAGCTGCTCGCTGTAGCGCTAAGAGCGTAGCGTCCAGGTTAACAGTTGACACATGTTACCACCGAGAGTGAGATACATGTCTGGGCTTTCCTATGAACCATTGTCGCTACTGGTGTTTGTATCACAGGTTGATCTGGACGTCTCATGATTTGCCACAGCTGATTGACCTCGCGCTGAGCTCGGGCTGGATGTCAACGTACTCTGCAGACTGTTTGACCAGCAGGCTGTATGACAGTGTACAGTTTTCACACTGAATTAGCTTCAGCTTAATAACGATGTATGCGGCTCGGAACGATGGCTTTAAGCGACCATTTGAACAGTGCGGAATGAAAAATACCCGATGGTAACTGGTGTCACAAGGTAGCCTGGACGCTGCGCTACAGCGAGCAGCTAACAGCTAACATAAGGGCTAAAAGGGGTCTCCACTCCGCTCTCGAGCCGCTCGGCGCGAACAAATGCCTCAGCCTGTTCCACCCATGAGTTATTTGAGAGTACAGACATTCACGACAAAGATATGAGACCGACAACATGCACTTTTGGACGATTTGTGCTCTGTAGCACTCGTCTAGATATACATATACATGACTTGGAGCGATGAGCAGAATGTTTTTCCTGGTTAGCGGACATGGCTGAGGACCCCTCTCTCTCCAGACGGGATTCTCAAACCACACCACCAGCACACCTGGGACCCTCGCAAGTTAAAATGAACGCCAGTCAAATTCATAACTAAACCAGAGCTACATGAACAAATGTCAACAACTGCAGCTAACAGTTAGCTGAGCGGGCTTGCTGGTAGCCAGCAACATTCCTGTACAGTGTACAGGACTCAGCGCTGCTAGTAAGGCAGAAGTAGTAGACCCTCATCGAGCACACTCCTGTAACCAATCATGCTCTTGACTGAGGTTAGGACCTCCTACCTCCTAATTTACATATGGACACAGAAATACAGAAATAAATATATGTAGGTGAACAGAAATACAGAAATACAGAAATAAATAAATGTAGGTGAACAGAAATACAGAAATAAATAAATGTAGGTGAACAAAAATGTATAAATAAATAAAAAGCATTTATTCTTTTATTTATACTTTTATTTATTTATTTATACATTTATTTCAGCATTTATTTATTTATTCATTTATTTATGCATGTATTTATTTATGCATTTATTTATTTATACATTTATTTCAGCATTTATTTATTTATTTATGTATTTATTTATGCATTCATGCATTTATTTATGTATTTATTTATGCATTTCTGCATTTATTTATTTATTTATTTATTTATACTTATGTCAGGTTTGGTCCTCCATACTGATGAGGCAGCGGCTTCTCTCTCTCTCTCTCTCTCTCTCTTTCTCTCTCTCTCTCTCTCTCTCTCTCTCGCTCGCTCTGTCTTCAAAATAAGAGCTTTACATTGCACCCCATTGGAGTTTAGAACTGGATTCTTAGCGGGTGGCTTTTCATTTGAAAGTAGCGACCGTTCGTAGAGAGAGAGAGAGAGCAGAGCCGCAGCAGACAGAGAAGCGGCTTTAGGCTCAACACACTCACAACACCGTATTACGTACGAAATGCGTATGGTAGATAACAGTGGCGTTTTTATACCACCTTTTTTTGACATCCCTTTGCACAACAGGATTTTATTTATTCATTTAAAAAACACACAAAAATTGCACTTTTTAATAGGAGGGAAAAAGGGCAGGGGCTGATAGACACCTCACTAAAACCCACTGGTAGGACCACTCCACCAGTTCAACCCTGTGCAGAAGAGGTGAGGCAATACCATATTGACCCGAACATAGCATGACCCTGATTATAAGAGACCCCTCTTTTCAAGACTAATCTTCAGAAAAAGACTCTGATATCCAAAATTCGTTTCACAAAAACAAACTCATATACCCTCATGTCAATCTCTTGGAAGCAGCCACCTAGAGAACCACGATAAGCTTTTCTCTTACTGTTAGCGTTTTCAGACGGAATTTTTGGACCCGCCATCTTCGAACATTACACTCCGTAACTCCATATTTCTTGGCTGGCTGACAGTTGTTTGGCGCCTCCGCTGTATTGAGCACCATTATCTTAAAATTAGCATCATAGCTCCGCCTCAGATGTCTGTTAACTTGCCCCACTTTTGATCCACTCCGTAAAATCACTGCGTCTCTCCATGTTTCATCTCCTGTCACTTCTTCTCTGCTGTTATTGACAGATAACCCCAGCCATGGTGTCAGTGACGTGTCTACAATAAGCTGGCGCCCTCTGTCGTTGCGGTCGTGTAGCGACCCAGACAACTATCAGCATGTGTCAACGGTTAGACACATGACATAATTTTCATCAGAAAAAACCTCGTTCTATATTCGGGTCAACATGGTACGTAACTATACTGCTGATTTTTTTAGCTGCCAATAACGCAGTCCCAAATATTAAACGCTGGGTGCATAAGAAAGCCAAACCTGTACCTGTTGGACCCTAGAACAGAAAACATAAGACAAGCTGGATTCACAAATAAAAAAGAAATCAAGAAACACCATAGTCATACCACCCTTTTGCTACTCTCCACAGGACAAGAAAGAAAGGGAGTAATGGAACCTCTCTCGGATCTAATCAATGCTCACAAAGCACAAGCTCACAAGCATGAGATGAAATGCGACACAATTTTGTTTGCAACATCCTCACGTTTTGAGCCACATATTGTGAAGTAGCACAGCAGCATAATCTAAAACAGACAATACCTAGAAATGGGGAAATAGCCACCTGGGAAGTAAACAAACCCCAACCTTAGGATGAATAAACATGTTGGACAAGGAGTAACCATGCTTCTCTGATCTGATGGCCAACTTCACACAAAGTGCTCACCATCACTCTCCATGAGAAAAGGGATTCATATTTCCCCTTCTTGAGAAAAGCCTTTGACTCCCTAAATCTACAGTTCAAATGAATTAGGACTGCACCTTATTCAAAGAAACTGTTGGTTTCCAACATTGGTCAACAACTATGTTTTAATGCTACCAGCACTAACCATAAACAAGGGTTGTTACAACAACATTAAGGCCCTTGCTTTAAGGTCTTTGATTGTGGAGTTTAAGTGTTCACCCCTTGTCTTCCCAAGGTGCTAAGGCTTGCAATTGTTTGTTTGTTTTTGTTTTATTTTATTTACATTTTTATTAAAGGGATATTCCGGTGTAAGTTTAATTCATGTTCTAACACACCGTGACACCAAGTAGGACCCCCCCCTCAAGAATTAAAGTTTGCAGAGCGTTAGCTCACATAGCTTTAGCATCCTCAGAAACGATCGCACGACAACAATACACTGCAGTAAATGGATCCAACTATAAACCACCACCAAAAAGTCACAAATAATGCTCAGAACAGCACCAAACTTCAGCAGCACAACAAATAGGGTCTCAGCACATCTAACCTCTGCTAACTTAGCTGGATTTCTATTGTGAAGCTCAAAACAGATTTCAACTCTTTTCCATCGATAGTCCCGACGCGACGATTACCGAGTGCGGTTAGAAATGCTCAATTCCGTTATTTTCCCTGTCTGCTCTCGATAATAACTGTTACAAACTGGCAGGTAAGAAACATATGAACTTTAATTGCTTTTCCATGGAGTCATAATCATACATTTTCATCCATGAGCCGCAGAACTCTACTGCACTCGGTAATTGACTCATCAGGACTTCCCGTTAACAGGAAGCTGCTGCAGAAGAGTGGTAAATTTTGTCTGCTTTTCAGTACAAATCCAGCTAAGCTATTGGAGTTTTAATGCCCCAGACTATGTGCTGAGACCCTATTTGTACTGTTGCTGAAGTTTGGTGCTGTTCTGAGCATTATTTCTGGCTTTTTGGTGGCGGTTTATATTTGGATCCATTTACTGCAGTGTATTGTTGTCGTGCAGTCGTTTCTAAGGTTGATAAAACTCCGTGAATTAGGGGTCTGCTAACTTGATCTCTCGAGAGGGAGTCTAACACAGATTCACGGTGTGTTGGACCATGGATTAAACTTACACCGGAACATACCTTTAAAGATTTTCCAAAACTAGATATGTGTCCCCCCCACTAGGCTCATTACTCATCATGACTGGAAGGATATGAAAGTCAGTTTATGTGAAAACTAGGGCCTTTCAAACGATTAAATTATTTAATCTCAATTAATTACATTATTGTCTGTAGATAACTCACAATTAATGGCAAATTAGTCCCACATTTTTTTCTGCTCTAAATGTACCTTAAATGGATATTTTACAATATTTTAATACTCTTATCAACATGGAAGACAACTATTCCAGCTTTATGCAAATGTCTGTTTATGATTATTGCAACAATCCAAAACAATGACATGTACTGTCCAGAATATTCTCCAGAATAACCTTAAAGGTACTGTGTGCTAAAAAAAAAACAAATGCTGAATGCATATTATGGAAAACTCAAGCCCAACAAACAACACCAGAGTGGCATATTGACTTGATTAAACATTATATTAACACAATGTAGTGTCTAACTGTACACTTATAAAGGTTAACTACAAAATGTTAATCAGCCTGCAAGCTGTAGCCACACATTTAGATGTCACAGTTGACAAGTTTGTCTCATGTAGCAATGTTCAGGTGTCTCCATTGCAATATTACAATTGAACTACTGTTTGGATTTATTGATAAAATTCACCCAATATGCCTGGCCACCTTACAAAAGCAAAGATAATGCATCACTTGCATTCAACGCTACATGTATACTTGCACAGGTTAAACAAGCAACGGATAGACCTTTACGCCATTTTCCAAACAATGTTGTCAACTGACTTAATAACAGATCAATCTGGTAAGTATGTGATCATACTGTGCTTGAAGCCTACTTGAAATTTACCCTGCCCTCAGCATGCTCTGAGGGTTGCTGTCATCAGCAGTAGATCTCAAAACCCAGTCTTATCATGCATCTGTTCAATGGATTGGACACAATATTAGATTACAGCTTATCAGAACATACAAGCTTTACAGTATTTGTAACTGTATTGTGTCAATACAAGCAGGAAGCTTCTTGGTTTCGGTGCACAAATAATCCTTGGTGACTGCACATACTAATCAGTCCTTTCATCCGAGTTCTTTGTTTTTTCATCCAACAACTTTGACTGCTTGGACCACGGCATTCCAGTGTCTCATCTCCCATGTGTGATCTTGTAATCAGCCGGTGGCTAATCAGTCATGTAGTGTGCAAACCACAACAACTGCAAGACTCTAGATCTCAGAACATAAAGTCTTGCAGTGTGGCCAAGGCATCTTTTATCTTAGTGTGTGCAAGGCCAGATTAGCCATAGACTGGATTGGGCAAGTGCCCAGGGGCACCAACCATTGCCATGCCAATAAAATGAATTTGAATAAAATTAAATAAATAAACCTTTAGATTCTTGCCTATAGAATGATAAATGTTGTGTTTACAAATTTTTACAGATTTCTTCAAATTTGTATTGCCAGTGTGAATTTAAATTCAAATGTCAGGCGATGTTTTCCTCACGGAAATTATTTTTTTCAAGCTAACTATCTCCCTCTGGTTTTCGTAAAATGTATTACATTTGTTGGTTTATTACATTAAATGCTGCAAATTTTTGTTACTTTTGTGGTTCGTTATGTTTGAGGACATTATTACATAGGTGTTTGGGGGTGGGGGGGCACTTGAGGTATAGTGCCCAGGGGTACCAAATGGGGTTAATACGGGCCTGTGAGACAGATAATTAGTGGTTCAAGTGAGGAGCGATGCCTGAAACAGATGTTGGGTCAGATTGGGATTTTATGGTTGACTGATTTGACTGAGTTCATAAGTGATTACATACAAGCAAATGCACAGACTAACAAAGGAATATGGCTGCTAATTTCCCCAGCAGGGATTATGTCATCTGAGTTTTACAGGCTGAAAATACACATAAAAATTCAGAAGACAATGATGAAAGAAAAAAACACTGCTGGACCTCTATCACACATTACAGCCACACCCAAGGTATAGGACTGCTTTTGGTGTGGCATATAACGTGCTCCATACAATGAGGTTCACAAGGTTAATTGTCTTCCACAATTCAGTGAGTTAGTTCATGAATGTTTCCCGTATGACAGCCCTCATTGCAGCAGTAAGGCATGGTGATTTCCATACCTGTTGTCGCAGAGGTAAAGTCCCTCCAATTCCATAGGCTACCATGAGAACTTAGTTCATAAAACATATGTACACTAAGTGATAACAGATCATTTTTTGATCCATTTTATTTATTTATTTTTATTTTATTTCATAGTTTCAGTTTGTCATAAAATTGTTGAAATATAAGACTGAAAACATAATTATAAAGACTACACACCAAACAAACTCATAAGTGATGTCATTTAACACTCACCTGAACTCATAACTAAAACCTAGTAGAGTTGGTCCTGTATGTAAGCAGCTCACAGCTGTCCTTTAGCTTAACTGCAGCTTTTTTTTTGCAGAGGTGTCAGGTTAGTGTTGGGGGTGTGTACTGTAGTGGTTCTACCCAAAACTCAAAGGTTTTTCACTAAGAATTAAATGAGATCCAACCCTCTATCCATCCATTTTCTCCCGCTTGACCATGGTCGGAGCAGGATAGAAGGGTATACCAGACATCTGTCTCCCAAGGAACTCTCTCCAGTTCTTCCTCGGGGGTCCTGAGGTAATCCCAGGCCAGATGAGATCTGCTGCATAATTCCTCCAGGGGGTTCTGGGTCTGCCACAGGGTCAACTCCCAGTTGGTCATGCCGGTTAACCTCCAAGGGGAGGCACTCAGGAGGCATCCTCACAAGATGCCCAAACCACCTCAGCTGGCTCCTTTCAACGCGACGGAGCAGCGGCTCTACCCTCATCATTGCATCTTCACCAAAAGACACACACACACACACAGACACTCACACACTAATGTGCTTGGTTATAAATGTTGCAGGTGCAGCTTGCTCCAACATGAATATTAGATGAAGCTTCTCCTTCAGGCTAGCAGCTAGCTGCTGTTCAACCATTGCTGTCTAGAGTCTGCTCTCACATCAGTCTCTGGAGCTGAGGTTTACAAAATAATTGGAAATAGGTCATATAATTCACTAACGTGTATGCTTGGTCATTTAGGTCAGGTTTATCTCAGCTTCCTTCGATCTAGTGGGTGCTACTACATGTCCTGGATCTGTTAGTAGATGTCTAGAACAGGGAAATACGTCATCATAGATTTCAGTCAAAACTGTAATTTTTACATATTTTGTTCTGGAAAAATACATTGCTCCCCTGTTAAATACTCTTGCACTGTGTTATAGGAGAAATATGCAGTAATTTACACAACATACATTTTTTGTAAAAAAATACAATTTGTCACTGTTAAAGGGATATTCCGGTGTAAGTTTAATCCATGGTCTAACACACCGTGAAACTGTGTTAGACTCCCTCTCGAGAGATAAAGTTTGCAGATAGCTAGCTAACGTAGTTTTAGCATCCTCAAAAACGACCACACAACAACATTACATTGCAGTAAATGGGTTCAAATATAAAACCACCATCAAAAAGCCACAAATAATGCTCAGAACAGCACCAAACTTCAGCAATATTAGAAATAGGGTCCCAGCACATATTCGAGGCATCAAACATTTGATATCATTGCCCGATTTGTCGAAATAGATCAACAAATCTCACCACCCGAGAAGCCTTTCTTGTTGTGGGGAAGCCCTGTGAGTCGATTACCGAGTGCAGTAGAGTTCCGCAGCTCAATGATGATCATTACTGCGGGACTCTACTGCACTCGGTACTGGACCCAGTTGACAGAGGTCTGGTGTCTGTGTTATATGATAATATCCAGAGGGTTGCTGTCATATCAATTTATCACCTGTACCAATTACAGTGGTACATTCTTCGTCAATATTTTCGACATATGTTGCTGCAGTTTAAGGTTCTGCACAGGCATCTGCAAGTAAGCTAGTCAAAATTTACACAGTTTTAGACCCGATTTGCATCAGATGCAGGCAGGAACCAGTTAGCCTCAGCCACATGTTTTGGTTAAGCTTGATACGGACAGTGTTGGGAAAGTTCACTTTCTACATGAACTTCAAAGTTCAGTTCACAAACTTTAAAATGAATTAGTTCAGTTCATAGTTCATAATTCAAAATTTTGAACTAAGTTCACTGTTCCAAAAATGAACTAGTTCATAGTTCTTTTTTTTTCAACATTTTTTTTCAACATTTCAACAGACAGCTATTATTTTATCAGTTTTAACACTGAAGCTGCAGCTCTCCCACAATATTCTGCAAAACCAGGTTGTCCAGCTGCAGCTGGGAGATGAAGACAGCGGAGCCGCTACTGTACGCCGTTAATGTGATGTGGGTGGTAGAGGATCTGTTTTGGCTCGCTGTTGCCGTGTCCTTTGATTTTTTATTCACTTGCACATACCTTGAAAGGCTCGCCGGGTGCTTAGGTTATATGTGCCATTTCAGGTTTGTGGTAAAGGATAGAGTACAAATTAAAAATTAAAAATAAAATAATAAATAAATAATTTAAAAAAAGATGAAGAAAGGGAAAAATTAAATAATAAATAAATAAATAGACAGTTCAGACAGTGGCTTCAGGGAAAAACTTTTCATTATGACTCAGTAAGGTATTACTTTTTTTGTTATTTAACAAATTCAGAGATTTAAGCAAAGAGCTCAGTTCCAGGAGAAAAAGAGCAAATTAAGGTAGTGATTTTGCAAATTTTTGTTTGTGAATAAAACATTTCGCATAGGACAACAAAGTTCATCATGTGAGCATTATCTTCTGGGTTAACATAGCAAATAACATGTTTAAGGGTAAGAGAATGGACAGAGTTAGCAGCATCAAAAAAATGAGATCCGACAACATCACTCCAAAACTTTTTAGATATATCACAATAAAAAAACAGATGTGAAGCATTCATTTGTTTTTGCCTCCATGCTTCACATGTTGATGACGCATGCACGGTGCGACTCCGTGGTGGCTGGTGTTGCCAGTGTTGTGTCCGTTCAGGACGAATTAATCTGTGTTCGTTTGGTAATGCCTCACTGCATGTTTGGTATGCAGCTGTTTCTGTCTGAAATAGTTAAGTTTCGTTTTGATCGAAAGTAAAGCGAGTTGCACAAACGCCAGAATAAATGCGTTCACAATAACGTTCATCAGGCATAAATACAGTAACTTCAGTTCACGTTTGCCCAAAATATGAACGCATTCATGAACAATCGTTCATTGAACGCGTTCAGGCACAACACTGGATAAAGACTCTATTTTGGAGAGGTATATTTGGTACATTTTCATGTATGTGTAATAAAGCTATCAGTCCTAACCCATTGACTGCATTATTTGGGGTCGTCCCTCTGGAGACACCAATAACAAGGCACCAGGCTGAGGCCGTAGCATTCTCCACCCTACTGGCTCGACGTCTGAAACTCATTAGTTGGAAGAAGGTCACGCCAAGGTCATAGGCATTGGGTGGAGGAGGTGATGTCCAATCTCAAACTTGAACAACTTAAATACAATGCCCGGGCCACTACCCATAGAAATCATAAAGTTTGGCAACTGTTTCTGTCCTATTTTATGGATCAACTTCCTAACCACAATATACTGTAGTGTAGCCAAAGTTTAACCCCAAATACGATTATTTGAATAATAATAATAATAATAATAATAATAATGTATATTATATGGCAAGACAGCGTTTTTTTTTAATAGTAGAAATGTATATTTATACGGTAAATTTTGGACTGAAACTCTGACATTACCCATAAAATCAGTGGCACTAATATCTTATTACCATAATAGTAGACAAAGTTTTACCGTATTTATAACGGTAAAATTCTGGCAAGCACAGCTGCCAGTTTTTACTGTAAAATTAACAGGGGTTTTTTTGTTGTTTTTTTTTTACAGTGTGGTCAGCCCAAGGAGTCTTCATCTTCAAATCCTTTTTGCCCACACCACAGAGGTCTGATTCAACTCTGAGATTATTTGTAGCTAGTGCATTGATCCTTTTGTCCATCACACCATCCTCAACTTTGACCTTGAAATCGGAGGTGAAGTGATACAATCTGAACACTGAAATTGTCTGCATATTAGGAATGCCAAACAACTGTCTCACTTTGTTAGACCTTAACTGTTCCTTGATTCTGCCAATAATGATATCAAGACTA
The DNA here is from genome assembly GCF_900880675.1 of Sparus aurata. Taxonomy (NCBI): domain Eukaryota; kingdom Metazoa; phylum Chordata; class Actinopteri; order Spariformes; family Sparidae; genus Sparus; species Sparus aurata. Next base: position 32,287,717 of record NC_044194.1, read on the forward strand.
AACAGACTGTGCGACCTGAGTCTATTTTCAATGATCCTTTGTCTTTTGTAGATATAAAAATATTCAGTTTTGAATAAAATTTTCAGCTTGAAAAGTATTTTCTACGTTTTTTACGTTTGTTTTTAAATTCAAAATCTATGAATGGGTGAGTGCATTGGACACAAGACGTGTCCCGCAATTGTCTCAAGTAAGTGGTAGTGTGGGATCATGCTAGTTGTAGTCCTAATAGTTACACAAGTTGGATAAGTGGACGGCGGTGGTAAGTCTATTGTATCATTTCTTGTTGCTGTGTGTGTGTGTGTGTGTGTGTGTGTGTGTGAATGGTATAGCCTATGTTGCCGCTTGTGTCATCACATACTAATTTTGTTGCTTTCTGCATCACAGAGAGTAGTGACCATCACACATTTAGGGCTCTATCTTGCGCTAAGCGTAATTGACTTTGTACACTGGCGCTTGTATAATTCCTATTTTACATTCGACGCACATTGGAATTTTCCCTTCGCAGACGCACGTCCTTAAATTAGGGAATGAATTTGCGCTCCCGGGGGCGGTTCAGCAGAAAGAGGAGGCGTGTTCCGGCGCAAACGTTCACTGGTGCTATTTTGCTGTTTCAGAAAACAATTCCGCAACAGACCAGGAAAAACCTAGTCTAAAGTTAGTGGCGCTTATTCAGATGCTATTTTAAGGGCGCATGCTTGGCCATAATGTAGCGTGTGCTCAACGTGCATACACTTTGCTTCTCTCATCTACAGGGAAGCAGTTCCCATTTTTGAAAACCATACAAAAAAAAAGTTGAAAAGATTTAAACAGAAGAACTAATTCTTTTTCCCTCTGATATGCGACGCGCCCGCCATAGCCGTGAGGGTCCGGAAGTGGCAATGTGCGATGTGCTCCTAGTGGAGCGGGTGGCTGGAGATGGAGTTGGGGGAGGAGGGGGAAGGGGCACAACAGGAGCAGGTGGTGCGTTTGGAGACTTGAGGCGATGCGCCTGAGAGGCCGCAGCAACATCGCCACCCGGTCAAGACGGGCATTAATACCTTGCCGCATCCCGGACAGTGCGGTCCGGTCTGACAATGCTGCCACGGCGTGTAGTGGGTCTGGATCCTCTGCACCTTGGTGTTTGCGCTGCTCCCTCCTCAGCTGGCCGTTGCGCACTGCTCGGCCCGTGCGCACTGCTCCCGAGGCCCGGTGCGATGTCCTGGGTATGCCAGCCGTAGAAACAATTGTGGCAATTTCCTCCCACGCCCGTTTAACCAAAGCTAATTTGGATGGGTTTCTCCCATCCCCATTCAACGCCACTTCTCGGTCTTTTAGGGCCCTTACGAGAACGTCGGTCTCCACGGCTGTGAACCGCTCCTGGCGTGCGCCTGGCAGATTCGCCATTATAATAGCAATCCGCCATGGAACAAGCGCGCCTGCTATTAAAGGGAAAGTGAGATGACGCTCTGATTGGTTTATTGCACGTTACGCCCAAACCATACCTATGAGTAATGTAGCTACTTCAGATCAACCCATTTTAGATTTGCGTAGGGCGCAAGAGTCATTTATCCCGCCGGCATAATAGCAACAGCGCCTGAGATCCGCCCACAAAGCTACTTGCGTTTTGCGTTTGATACTTGCGTTTCAGATCGTTAAGATAGAGCCCTTAAAGTGCATCCTGCATGCTACTTGTGGTTCCCAGAGTCTCCAAAAGTCTGACATGGTTTGAATGACTGGGTGGGGGTTAGGTCCTGCTTTTTATGTTTTTATTGATATTTTTCATTATCAGTTCGACAGATATCGTGATGTATTGTACAGTAGATGATAAAACATCTCTTGGCCATGTTCATTGCTGTTAAATCAATGAAGTGTTCGACCAAAGCTGTAAGATAGCAGAAAGGATGTCATGGCAGACTTCACATATCAAGCTTCTTTACTGGGATGTCTCCAGAGAGCAAGCAAAGTACATGCACACCCCCAGACAGAACACCTCTGGTTGAAGTCCCAAAAAAACCTAGGGTAACCTTAAGTTTAAAATATTTTATCAAGGATTTGTATTTTCAAAGTCACCTGTATTCTCAAGTACACTTGAACTGTTTCCTAAAATGACCAAGATACTTTATTCAGAATGGATGGCTATATTAAGTCAGGAGGACATTATTGCTCTATAACAAAATAATGCAACACTTCGGAGCAATTCTTCGACAGGTTCAGTCCATGTCAGTGATGGTGCAGTGGTGGTGTGATGATCTTTAGCTCATTTAACTCAAGATCTTCTTTGCTTGGTACATTTTCATGTATCACGCTGCGACTGTGCCTCTCTCGCTGACATGAGCATGCTGTCGGAGGCAACAGCTAGAGGCACTACAGCCAACACATGGCTCCAGCCTCCATAGATGAATTCTATCATAGGAATTGTGTTGACGAGTCCTGCCTATACTTCTGCTGCTGAGGTTCAGAGTGGTTATATATTATTTAAGAAGTGATCTGTGACATACACACACACACACACACACACACACACACACACACACACAGAGACTGATGTAGACTGATGGCCATTTTATACGCCAAAGGTTGTAATGATTGGCAGAATTTTGTTTCAGTCCTTTGTAAAAGAGATTAAAAATTATCACAGTGAAACAAGTCATTTTGCAGGGTCTGTGATGCTAAAAAAAATGTGTCCACCATTTTACAGCCGCTTCTTTCACCATGTTAGCTTATGGGAAAAAGTATGTTTGGGCTGCATCACTTGACACTGTAGTTACACGGTTTGACCACTACGAAAATTGGCTTCAGAACCAATTCCTGGGAGCTTGATTGAGCCAAGCAGAAGGTCAGACACATGAATGACAAAAAGTATCCTGTCAATTTTAAAAATAAAACAGCCTGTGCTGACTCAGGATCTTGTTTCACTTTACTTCATCAGCATTAACTAGAAATTCTACTCATGTCTTGTTACACAAAAAAATGGTACACAAAAAAATCAAAGAAAACTATCTAAAATAAAAACATAATCTGAGCAAGTCCAAGATATCAGCCCGGCACAGCCCGGTTGACTATGAAGCTGCGTGGAGGATGGAACAAAATTGCATTACACATGCAAAGTCTGCTCGTGAACTGACAGATGGCAGAGATGGCCCTCTCTTAAAGGGAGTGGAAAAGGTCATTATACTTTAACAGAAAAGCTACACCTCTTATTTGGCAGGCAGTCTGTTTTCACAATGATACTGATTTTGGTATGAAACTGATATGATAAACTGTGTAAGCAGAAAGATAAAAACAGACCTGCTAGATGCGAGGAGAGGAATCTAGAGAGAATGCAACATCCCAGTCATTTAGAAAAGATTAATAATTCATCACATTCCTATCTAGCACAGGAAGAGACCTTACACACACACACACACACACACACACACACACACACACATACACACACACCTTAGGTACAGTGCTGTCTGCTGTTTCAAATTGGAGAAGAAGCAAGCTGCGCTCTGGTACAGCAGCTTCATCAAATCTGAGCGATCGGCTGATTTAAAAAGCTCATGCCAGTGTTCTTTCTATGTTGACCACAATTCTCTATTTCATATAGAAATATATAAAGGTTTGTACTGCGTTAAATAGAACGATATATTACTTTCACCAAAGAAAATGCAGACATGCATATTCAAGGTGTCCCAATTTTTGTTGGGATACAGGAGTAGGGTGAAGTGTTCGATAAACATGGCCGTCCAAACAGGTTTTCAGAGGCACATTTGAAACTGAGCGGAACATGAAAGTAAAGTTTATCCATTTAACAGATGTCAACATATTTCAAGCTCAACCAGCAATATCAACCTACTGGTGGCACAAAAGGAGAAGTCAGAGGATTGCCAAAGTTACTGGGATACACATCATGTGGGGTTCATGACTGTTTGTGGCAGAATTTGTGCCAGTTCATCTAGAGGACGTGAAGATATTCCATTCTTGACCAAAATGGTTAACCAATTGCTGACGAACATTGCAAACCTTACAGACCAATATGGGGTTGCTTTGGAAGATGAGAAAATCTCTGCAACATTTTGAATATTTTCCTTTTACATATCAGAATAATCAACACTTTCTCCAAGGGTTCTTGGGTTGTGTCTATATCACTGACAGATGTAGCCTTTGATGACTACACAAGAGGCTGCACTACTGCTTAGAAGGGACAACAATAAAGACCCAAAGACCAAAGTAAAGCTTGTTCTTTTGCCAACAGCCAATTCACCACAATAAAGTGGAGTTAGCTAATGTGTCTGTAAACCACTGATATGATCACATCTGTACCTGTCATAGGCTACGTACTATATTGACATTTCTACAAAGAAATTCTATATCATAACATAAGTTATGTCTGTTACATTAGTTACAGAACATTGTGATTTAACCCAGTCTACGTTTTTGCGAAGACATAGATTGCAAACATTTAATTTGGCCACTGCAAACTCTTAATTTTTTGATGTAGGCTAAACTCCATGTTATGCAGCAGAAGAATCAATAGCAACAAACAATAATCCTTAACTCATTGTAAAAATTCTCATGAGTATTAAATGGAGTGGAAGTATCGCAAGAAAAAGCCAATGTGAAGTCTGTGTATGTTTGCTTGTGTGCATGGATTACATTATGCTGTTGGCAAGCAATCCCTGCTATATAGGAGCTTTCATGCTCCCTCCTTGTTAGAAATAGGTTCATGGCATCATTTATCTTATACATTGTGAGGGACTGTAGTCTTTAACAACTCAAGTGATTTTCTCTATACAATCTGTGTAGATACAGCGGTGATCTACAATTGGAGCAAATGTTCTGAGATGCTTGCTCTACAAACAACAGATTATTTAGTCGACTCAGTCTTGAACTATTAAACAATACTTAATATATACATTATACATGGTATAACTGTATGCGATATGTTAACTTATTTAAGCCATAGAACAAAAGATAAGCTCCATAGTAACTGTGAGTAACTGATTGTTCTCCACAATCTTATGATAAATCAAATCCCAAAGTACATTTTGACTGAATGTGTCCAATGCATTCAGAGCACATCACAGCTTTTGCAATCTTAACCGAATTAAGTATAACACAAGCAACTCAAAAAGCAGATAAAAATCCAAAATCCTTACCAAAGGAGGGTCATGCTGAAGTTTGAAGTCAATCGCAGTCTGAAGTTTTTGTATACCGTACATGAAGAGCATCAGCACAAAGAGACAGGACTGAGGAATTAGAACAGGAAAGGATAGTGCCAGCCTCTCATTCCCTCTCCCTCTTCATCCCTCCCTCTCTGCAGCACTCCTCCCTAATGCCACCCACCCATCATGCGCACAATGGTACAGTCCATCTCTATTCCGCAGTACGTGCAAGAACATGCCATTTGGCTGACTGGTGGGAAGAGAAAGGGTTGGAGGTGGAGGTGGAGGAGGATTGGTAGAGACATATGGGTGGCAAGTGGGAGGGGGATAGATGGATGAAAGGAGGTGGGGAGGGAGGGATGGATTGATGAGGAGGTGAAGCAGGGGAGTGACAGATGTGTTGACTTAGAGAGCAGAGATGCCAGATGAGATGCTTTTTCTTTTCTGGAAAAGTCCTGCAGCGTTACTCAGATACTGTAAAATAACCAATGTACTATTCAACTTTCACCACATTTCTTTCTTTCTTTCTTTCTTTCTTTCAATTACCTCAGCAGTGCTATCTTTATCCATTTTAGCATCATCATGAACTAATGGGGGAGGAAAAGAGAAGAGAGGAAAGACAGAGCTCATACACCCTTTTGCTGTGTTAGCAGCACCAGAAACATGGAGTTAAAGACATAACATGGAGGATTGGTTGTTGATCTGTCCTGTCCTGCTCTAGCAGATAGATGTCACACTACATCCATTTATACATCCATAAACATCCATAACTGCGTAATCATAATATCAGCTTCTTGTAGTTGTTCTCACTCATAGATGCCAGCCTAATAACTAAACAAGGCGTGTTTTCTGAACTTTAAGAAATGTATAGCAGGCTATGTGATTGACTGCTCAACATCAGCAAAACCAAGGAGCTGATTGTTGATTTAGAAAAAAGGACACATAGACATAGACATCTACATCAGTGGAGTTGAGGTGTAGCAGGTGAACAGTTTTAGGTTCCTTGGAATTTTAATCACACATAACCATTCTGGTTTTAAAAAAGCATAGAAAAGGTTCTACTTCCTGCAGTGGCTTTGGAAGGCTAAATTCCAGAGCCAGATTCTAGTCAACTCCCACAGAGAAGCAATAGAACTGGAAACATCAAAAACACATTCATCACGGCCCAGGACAGGAAGGCTCCATAATCGGTGATTAAAACCACCAGAACATCACTGGTACCATCTACAGAGCATCAGTGACATTGGTGAAGTGAGATGTCTGCACGGAACCCCAAGGAAACTCAAACGACAACACCCACCCAGCCAGAGTGTTTTCTGTTCCAACTCCTCAATTCATCACCAACACCAAATTTTCCAAAAATGGCGTTGAAGGACTGAAAGGACTCAAACATCATTTAGTTTTTTTTTTATTTTAAAATGTAGCTTGTACCTTGTGAACCACTTGGGCCCATGACTTTTTTTTATTTGAATATACTGTAGTCAGCACTAGCAACTACAAGTTAAACGACAACAGTGGAGATGTAATGAACTAAACTGTGACAGGCTGAATGAGGTGTGCGTAACATTAAGGTGTGTAGTAGAAGTAGTAGTAATGTGAGATTTGAAGTTGAATTGTTGAATAGTATACCAATTCTTTCTGGTCTTGATATTGCTGGTGAGGGGCAGGATAAAGTGTCTGACCTCCTTACTAAAATTATCAGGACTGATCACAAGGACCTCAGATTTAGCAGAACTGAGGTGGAGGAGATTTTGAGACATCAAGTTTGCAATAGAAGCTAGACAGCCATGAATGGTGGTAAGATTGTTATGTTTTTTTTGGTTTCAATAAAAAATGGAGCTGTATCGTGTACGTAGCAATGGTAAGATGTATCAAAGGCAGAGTTTAGCAGCTCACCTAGAGGTAGCATATATAGGAAAAACAGTATTGGACCCAATGTTGACCCTTGAAGTGACACCGCATAGCATGGGATCGGAGGAGAAGGTACTTTAGTGGTTAATGTGAACATTGAAGTGTTTGAATATGAGGTGAAATATTTTATCTCTTGCTACAAGAGAGGCCAACCCAGTTCACCAATCTGTTATTTAAGATGGTATGGCCATAGGCAGCGGATAAGTCTAATAAAACTGAAATTGAGAATTCACCTTTATCTGCATGAATCACAAAATTATTTGTTACTTTGTTACATCTCGGTGCTATGTTTTTGGCGGAAACTGAATTTAAATGTATCAAAGATATTGTGACCTTCAACCAGCCGGAGGAGCAACAGCTTTTTCAAGAATTTTAGAAATAAAGCTTAGAAATCAGTCAGTAACATTGGTATCTGCACTGAAAAAAGTGATACTTTGGATCAACTTAAAAAAATTTAATTTGTTACACCTAAATTTATTAGTTTTTCACTAATTGAATTTATGATTGGGTTGAAAACGTAAATTTTGATTTAATGTAAATAAATTTTGTATTTTAAGACAAAGCAAAAAATTTGCTGTCATTCAAAGTAAAAACATTATTCATTACAAAGACCATAAACTATTTGTTTTTGCTTTTTTGCAACTTATTCTTTTAATTTGGGAAAACCTAATATTTACCATTACATCAGAGTCCTGCACGGACCCGCACAATTTGGATGAAACGGGTGAAAAATAATGTCCTGTGTCGGACACGGGTGCGGATCGGGTCGGACGCCTAGAGAGCGCGGGTCGGGTTTTGCGATTGTCATTTTCATGGCGTCAGGTGCAAAAAAAAAAAATAAATAAATCATTAGCGACACATCTACAAAAATATGCCTGCACTTCAAAATGATAAGCATGTACCGTATTGACTCGAATATAGGACGAGGTTTTTTTGGATGAAAATTATGTGGAAAAAGTGGGGTCGTCTTATAATCGGGGTCTAACCGTTGACATATGCTGATAGTTGTCTGGGTCGCTACACGACCACAACAGCAGAGGGCGCCAGCTTATTGTAGAGAGGTCACTGACACTGTGGCTGGGTTATCTGTCAATCACAGCGGAGAAGAAGTGACAGGAGATGAAAAATGGAGAGACGCAGTGATTTTACGAAGCAAAGTGGATCAAAAGTGTGGCAAGTTAACAGACATCTGAGGCGGAGCTATGATGCTGATTTTAAGATAATGGAGCAGCGGAGGCGCCAAACAACTGTCAGCCAGCCAAGAAATATGGAGTTATGGAGTGTAACGTCCGAAGATGGCGGGTCCAAAAAGATCGTCTGAAAACGCTAACAGTAAGAGAAAAGCTTATCGTGGTCCTCTAAGCGGCCGCTTCCAAGAGACTGACAGGAGGGTATGTGACTTTGTTATTGAGAAACGAATTTTGGTTATCAGAGTCTTTTTCTGAAGTCTTGAAAAGAGGGGTCGTCTTATAATCAGGGTCGTCCTATATGCGGGTCAATACGGTATATTTCATATGAGCTCATTCATGCGTGCTTGCGCCCTCCCAGAACTCCCCTACCCCACGCTGGCTTACTTTCATTTTTAAAAATTGCGTCAGTCTAATTTTGCTTCGGGTGCGGGTCGGGCGTCGGTATCAATTTATAGCGGGTCGGCTCGGGTGCGGAATGTAATTTGTGCTACTGTCGGGAAACGGGTCGGATGCGGTTTTAAGTATGACGGGTACGGGCGGGTGCGATTCGCAAAATAAGACCCGTGCAGGACTCTGCATTACATCCAATTATAAATTTTACTTTGGATTAAACTAATTGAATTGCTGTAATTCTGTTACACGCAATTTTTTAACATTTTTCTCAAGTTAAATTTCTGATTCAGTACAAAGTATTTTTTTAATTATACCATAATCAATATATTTTCTTTAGTCAGTTATTTTCCTCCTTGCCTCAGTTTTATTCTACAACCTATCTAGGAGACTGAGTGAGGAGTCAGCGCTGATGCATGATGTTCAGGGTCACATGGCATGACACTGTCAGGTCCGGGGACCAGGGACTCAGATGCAGACACAGGTTAAGGTAGAATACAAGGTGATTTATTGAGAATTATGCACAGATCTGATGGAGGTTGGTGAGGCTGGCGTTTCTGGGGCGTCAGTAAGAGATGGTAGTGTTCTGGCTCCAGGCTCGGGATCGGCGTCGCTGGCAGGCAGACTTGATACGGGCTCAGGGCTGGTAGTCTGAGGCAAGACAGGACAAAAACAGAATTTGCAACTCCCTAAATTTACACGAGGGTTACGAGGTTGGCTGGCGTTTCTCACAGAGGTGATACAAGGAGATCGCTCCTCATGGGCTCCAGTGGTTCATAAAACGGCACTGTCTCGTCAGTAGCTTGGTTTTGTGGCGTCAGACGAGAAGACCGCGGCAGCCCACAAACACCCGCTATAACGCAGCTAACATTGAAAATGAGTATAGTGGCGCTGAGCTAGCAGTATAGCCGCAGCGCCGTTATTCCACTGTCTGGGGAGAACCCTGCCACTCTTGCACTTGATGCAAGGAAACAACAATAGCGGACTTCAACGTCGAAAAGAGCGGTCTGACGTGACGTCACATGGTCACGTGACAGGAAAACGTTTGGTTTGAAGTGAAGATACCATTTGAGTGGAAGTGTTTTTTTAATTTATCCACAGGTAGTGACATTTGCTTTGAAGCAAACTGAAAACATCAGGTTTAAAAATGAACCCATAATTTTTCATTAGCCCAATTTAAAAATACACTTTAAAGGAATGACACAGTAGTTTCACTTTTTTCAGTGTAGGGAGTGGTTGTTTTTTGAAACTGGCTGTCTTAAAGGAGACATATTATGCAAAACTCACTTTTTCGTTGCTTTAGTGTGTGTATTTGCATATCTGGAGTGCCTCCCCACCCCTTAAGAATGATTTTTGACCACTAAGTCAATGTTTTGTAAACGGACGCAGTCAGAAAATGTGTCTCTAAAGGAGCCAGTTGGATTTCACCCGCGCTGTTACGTAACAGAGCGGGTGATTTGAATACTCCCACCCTCATGCTGGATATCTCCTCCCACATTACGCCGGCTACCTGAACGATGATCCGCCATTTTCTCGCCTCACTCGTACGCGACAGCCTGACCGCTACCATGTACAACCCGAAAGCCAAGCACTCCTGCTATGTCATGAGATGCATGGATACTCATGTTTCCCGTCATCGCTTCCCTACCAAAGAGGATATCAGAGCGAAGTGGCTAAATTTTATTTTTCAGGGAAACGTCCCAGCTTCAGTGAGCAAAAGTGTTTTTGTCTGTGCCAGTCACTTCACGCCGGACTGTTTCAGCAACCAGGGTCAGTATAAAGCTGGACTGGCAACGAGATTGTTCCTAGAAGATGGATCCATACCCACTGTCCGTGTAAGTATTTAAAAAAAACAGTTTCGTTTGTGTTACTTTGGCCGTTTAGCACATGAGCTAACGCTAACCGTTGATGTAGATATGAGGCTGAACTAACGTTAAGTTGCAACGTTGGGCTTACTGGTCATATGATTCACTGTAATGTTAATAAGCAGTCTTTTAAAACATGGCACTGAATTGAGAAAATGAATTAGGATATTCATATATGATCGCTTCTAATCGGCCGGTGAACAACTGCTCGGCCGTGAACATGCTAGCTAGCTAGCTGGCTAGCATGTTCAAGGCCGAGCAGCTAGCTAGCTAGCTCACCGTCCGCGAACAACTTCTCCGACGTGAATACGCATGGGAGACCGTCTCCTCCACATGCTCACGGCCGAGCAGACGGTATGAAATGGTCTCAGTTGTTCACGGACGGTGGGCTGCGTTAATTTATTATCATGTTGTACTAAAGGAGGCTAAAGACTTCCTTTGTGTTAGTATTCATGTAACTACGTGTGTAGTGTTAGCTGCTGGCATGAGAGACCCGATCTGAGAGTACCAAAACTTTATCTGCAGTAAAGCAATCACTACTTAGTTTTGGAGTCGGATACAGGGGTTCCCTGCCTGCTGTGCTACGATTAACGTTAGTTATATGCAGACACGGACACACAAAAGTTGCTTCGCAAATGTGTACGTTTTTGCTCACTTACTAAAATCTAATGTGAAATGAGGGATGTGCATGGGTTTGCTCGGATTGTGATTTGCCAGATTCTTCCTCATCAAATTGATTTTTTAATCATCATCAGAGGAAATTTGAGTCCTGCATTTTTCTAAATACAGCTATTTATTTGAAAATAAATCACCATTTTCTGAATATTTTTTGCAATGTGTACAATGTGCTCGCATTCTTATTTAGCATTGTATTATTTTTCCTCCCAAGACTATACCTGGCAGCCCTGCACTTCAATGAAAATACAGACCGTCCACAGGCAACAACCTCAGCTGGTGAGCCACTGTTCAGGCTTCATTTCCAAAGTGGAAGAAAGGAGGAGAATACACAGCAAAGCCAGTGAAGGAGCAACAAACCTTTCGTAAGTTTTAAACCTTTTTATTGAAATCACACAGAAAAATGAAACAGACATTAAAAAATACTTGTAAAATAAATAAAATATAATTAACCAGTGTCTATGGCTTTTTCTAGTTTTGTTTTTAATAAATATACGATAAAACACGATAAAGTACGCACAATATTTCACTTTTTCTAATTGCAGATTAGGTGGATGACATCTTGGACCTGGTGTTTGAGAAGGTTTTTCAGGACCCTGGTTCATACGCAGATGAGGTTTTGAAGATCTCCATTCCTGAGGTGCTCTCTGCGCAGTTAGAAACGCTGGACAAGAAGGAGGTGATGGACCACTATGTGACAAGGTTCAGTCAAGGGCCGGTCTGAACCCCAAGTAGATGCCTCGAGTGCCGGGGAACTCCATCCGTATACGCAGCACCACACAGCTGGGCAGTGCCACAAACTCTTCAGCCCAGAAAGCCCCAACACCAGCTCATAAAGCTCCTATATGCCAAGTATCTGTAACGGCTGAACAGAGTGGATATATTTAGTTATACATTTATATTTAGACATAGTTTTTGATTTACCTTATTTTTTTGTAAATATTTATATTACCTACTGTTTAACAACAGGCAATAAAAACTACTTGTACATTCAGTAACTTTTTGAATAGTTGTGTGTTGTTTGCTGTACTTGTATTTATAAAATTATATAAGCTGTTTTCTGTACTTTCAGTGTTTGACATGTAGACATAAGAATTATGATCATCAAGAGACAGGTTCGTAGGAGTGGGATGAGTATCCAAAAGTACAAAACATAAATTCCTGCACAATATCTAATTTGTATTTCCACCATTTATGAGCAGCAAGATTGTCATAGACCTAGGTGTAGATGTTGCTAATAAACTGTGTTCTTGCAAATTGATTTTTTTGCAGAAATGTATCTTTCCTAGTGTTTGATATGTAACATTTTAACAATTGTCAAACTGCCTTTCAAAAAGAAAAATAAGCAATGTAACAAAGTGGAAAATTGAATTTATTTCATTACTCATATTTTTATTACAATAACAGAATTTATACCGTATATTACCAAATAATAGCCGGGTCTCAATTAAACGCCTGTCCAAAACAAAGGCCTGGTCTGTTAAGTGGTTGGAACAAACAAATAAACGCCCGGCTATTATTTGATATTTTACAGTATGCAAAAAAAAAAAAACACTTACTGTTCTATTCCCCTCAGACGTAAAGGCTCTGTAGATATTTAGTGCATTCTGAAGTTAGAATGCACACTGGTACGAGGCCAGGGTGGTCTGCCATGCAGGAAGGTGAGTTTTGAAGCTGATTTAGTCTTCTTATAACCTGTAAATGTGAAAGGTTAAGTGACGTTTGATGACTGATAATATGACTGAATAGTTACATTTTCATTCAACAAGCAGACATTCTCAGGCGCTGTATGCATTGTTATGCATCTAAACATAGGTACACACCTAAACCAGAGGGGAAAAAGGGAACATATCAGTTTAACGGTTTTTTTTATTTGAATATGTTTTTAGCAATAACGACTGGTCAGCATGTGCAACGATGTAACGTTATTAATTGGAATTAGTGCATTATGTTGAAACGCAGTACAAACGGATAAACAGACATTACTATGGGGGATACGGAGCTGGCAGACAGTCGCCCCAGCCCGCACACACGTGAAAAGTGTATGGCTGTGAGTTAGATGTCGGACAAAATAATGACGTAACAGTTAACATTATTATGGCGTAGCTGAGAATAAAAGTGCTACATTCCCACTCGTAGCTGCCGAAAAAACATTGCGGACTTGTGAAATTTACTCGTGTAACGGGAATAGCATGCTACTTATGTTTACTCAACACATCTAGATTTTTATAAGCAGTGAGTTACACATAGAGCGGTCAGCGGTCGACCGTATTTAGTCAGCGACCGTATTTACCGACGTACAAACATACACATTTTTAAGAAAAAAGTAAAATAAAGATCATAACTCACCATTCAGAAACGTCTTGTTGCAGTCTACATTGAGCAACTTATTCGCTAGCTCCTTCTTGTTCAGGGTCTGACTCTGGTTCAAACATTTAAGGTTGGACAGCAAAGTTTCCTCCTGCAGCCATGTTTCTCCCAGGGTTCACGCTCAGTTGTTGTCATGGTAGCATGAGCGTGCCGGCGTCGTCACACCTCCCGGAAGAAGTGGGTGGATTACCTGTGTCTCATTTGCATTTAAAGAGACAGGCACTCAAAACCGACTGTTCTGAACAGGGCTGTTTTGGCAGGGTTATTGAACAGTTATGAACTGCTATTGTGCTTCATCCTTATGGTATTTTGACCAAAGCATGTCACAGACATTTCATTAGGACACCAGGGAACTAGATTAACTTGTAGAAATAGGGTATAATATGACTCCTTTAAACAATCACGTATGCAGCCGGATTGGTTGATAAAAGTGAGAAGCCAGGGTGAAATTAATGGTAGGACCTCTTTAAGAAATTTAGCAGGGATTTTATCAGCGGGGGGAGACGAGGGACACACCTGAGAAACTATGTTCAAAAGATTTTGCATGAAAATTGGGGTGAATTTAGAAAGGTCAACTGAGCAGGTACTTGGTTTGAGTCAAAATGCTCTGAGACCATTGATCTTGCTAACAAAAACATAAAAAAATTTTCACAGGAGCTTGATGTAGCTGGCAATCCAGAGGGAGCAGGATCTAGAAACTGATTTATGGTGTTAAACAAAAATCTTGGGTTGTCTTTGTTATTGGTAATTAAACCAGAGGAATATGAGATAGGGTGTGGCAGCTGTAGCTCAGGCGGTAGAGCGGAAGTCAAAGTATCCATGAGCAAGATACTAAACCCCAAAATGTTCCTGATGGGCAGTTTGGTCCCTTGCATGGCAGCCACTGCCATATATGAATGGGTGTGTGAATGGATGAATGTGACAGGCACTTTGAAAGATCACTGGACAAGGTGCTATAGAAATGCAAGGCCATTTACCATAAACCACTCTCGCGTCTTTGATGAGCTGATTCAGCCTGGTTAGTGGAAGGCCTGGTTCCTCCATGTGAAGGTGGTGAAAATGAAGGTTTGGCTTTTTCCATCTCCGCTCAGCTTTCCTACAGTCCCCTCTATGGGGTCTAATGGGAGCGTTTATCCAGGGGGAAAGATTGATACCTGGGGCTGGTCTGGTTTTGTTAGTCTGGTTAGTAAAAAACAGGTTGTATTTAGATTGTATTAGTTGAAATTGAGAAGATAGCTGAAAACCGGGTGCAGAGTGCTCATTGAAGATACCAGACTGTGTAGTTTGTTTCTTGGAAGCCAATGTAGACTGTGGAATTGTGTCATAAATAATACATTCATGATCAGAGACTTAGTAAATAGACTTGCATGTCTATGGTACTATGCCAGTCTACTGACCGCTCGAAGCTCTTTACAACACTTGTCACATTGTACACCGATAGCCGAAGCTGCCATGCAAGGTGCCCACTGCTCATAAGGACAATTTGGGGTTCAGTATCTTGCTCAAGGACACTTCGCTGGGGATTTGAACCAGCAACCCATTGATTAATAGCGTCCCACTCTACCTCCTGAACTACAGCTGCTACTAAGTCTGTCATGCGCGATGAAATTAGAGACAGGCAAGTGAATCCGGATTATCAATGAGAAAGTTGAAATCACCCAACACAATGACCATGTCAAACTTCAGTACAACAGATGCAAGCAGTGGCAAGAACTCATTCATACAATTAAAAAACTTGCAACACACTGGTACTTCATACTCAAGTTTAAAAGATTGTGGTTTAAAACTAAGAAAGAACCAGCAAACAATGCTGCGATGGCCCTCAGAACTACAATGCCCCCACCATGGCCTGTGGACCGGGGAGCGTTCAGAAAGTTGTAGTTAGGTGGGCACAGCTCCACCATGAGGCAGCAGTCCCCTGGTTTGAGCCAAGTTCCAATAAAACACAAGATATCGAAGTTGTTTGTGATAAAGTCAGTGAGTATGACAGTGATCAGGAGTTGGACAGGGCAAAAACTACTTGAGAAATGGAAATAGGAGATGGGCCATTTCCGGCACTCATTTCAAGAGTTCAGGTAACCATGAGAACAAAATGAATCAATATCTACAAAGGATAATTTACTCTGTCATTCTGGGTCTGAATGGTGAGCTTGATGTAGATGAGTCGTTATCTGCCTTTGACAGAAAAATAATCTGTTCTCCCAAAAATGTTGACTCAAATCTGAAACGTCAGTGGACAGCAAACAACATTTTGCTTTGTGTTGTTTTACTCAACATGACATTAATGATGTGTCATGGTTTAGATACTCCATAAGTCCATCTTGTCTGTCCTGAGCCACCAGAACACCATCACAACCCATATTTTACAACATGACTCTGGGCTCTAGAATGGGGATGGGATGAAAAGGGTCCATCACTCCATGTTTGGTCACAGCATCCCACTGCCAGCTGCCCACAACCCAACCCTCCAGACACAGACACATGGTTTGAACCATCTGGCCTTAATACTCTTCACACCCATCAGTGACTCCAATAGGTCTAGTAGGTGGGTTTGGTTTGATCTGTGGTCAGTGGATCAGAAGTAGACAGCAATAGATGTTCATGAGCACACGCACACATTCAGAGGATGGGGAAGATCCTTAATCCCTGCGGCATACTTTGGCAGTGCAGTATAAAGCTGATAGTAAAGGATTATATTGGACATAATCAGTCAGCCAGTCAATCAGGCTGACAGCTTGTGAAACCGCAGATACACCTCACAACACATAACACAACTACAGATGCAACAACAGAACTATGAGCGCAGTGTTCCTGACTTTCAGTCAGTTTTACATTCACTGTAGCAGGCAAAGGATCTGCACTGACGCAACACTTTCATCAGGTTCAGATTGGGTCCCACACCAGTCTGCTTTCTGAAACCACTGCAACACTTCTCACACGCAGATAATAAATAGGGAGCTTGCCATAGTTTCAGAAAAGTGGTACTAAATGATCTAGATTGGTAATGTTCAGTGTCTCCAGAGGCTGCTCTGAATTTGTCAAAACTGCTGTAACATTTTGACTCTCATTTGAATGTACTCAGCTTGAGAACATTGATTTTAATTGTTTGGGGTTGCCCAGAGGAGCTGATTCGTTCAAAGGTATTCTCACAATTAAAGAAAAAATATAAAGAAAAAATATTTCTGATTTCAACAAGATTCTGGATGGATGACATTGCTAAACATGGATCAAGCAGGTTAGCATTTTTCAGATTGATCCTGGTCTGGCACAAAAGAACAAATTAGAGTGGATTAGATTGGAGTGGCCTGCCAAACTGCAGTGCCTGCCCATTCTACAGTCTGAGTAGACTAAAGCAAATACTAATCACTGAAAAGGATTTTGATTAATATATGACCCTCATTCTGCAGCAGAGTTCCTTCAGCTTTCCCGCATCTCATTAAAACATAAACAGCCTTCTTGAGAAACACTTAGCCAGCTGGTTTCTGTTTAAACAAATTTTGCTATCATACTGTCTTTGATAAATTCATAATGTTTCCTTTCAGGTACATTTCTTCACAGTTTGATTGCTTCATGAAGACTATTTCAACCTTATAGAAGGGAATTTAAAGGAAAAATTGTGATCTAAGTATGTGCAGAGCTCAGCTCAGACCCTTAGCAGTGGTCAAGGTTCTGTTCTGGCCTGTCATCCATTGCAACATCTCTCTCTCTCTCTCTCTCTCTCTCTCTCTCTCTCTCTCTCTCTCTCTCTCTCTCCCTGAGAAACGTAAAAAATATTTTAAAATAGAAAAAGAGTTTCATAGCATCAAACCGCCCACTACAATATCAACTACATTCCACTAGAGTTCAACCACAAGGACGGAACTAAACTGCAAGATACATTCAGGGACCATTGGGAGTTATGAGAAAAAAGTGGACTTAGCCAGAATATTTGAATGATACAGCTCCCAGGTCCCTTCTTCTTCCTCTCTGCTGCTGCAGCCCATGCCTTCAAAGCCCCTTCCCACAGAGGAGCCTGCTGTGCACGAGTAACCATGGTAACAGAGGGCGCCAGATAACCAAGACCACGTATTTAAAATAATAACAACATTAGCCCTGATTGTTTTATTTCTGACCAATACAACTAAATTACAGTGACGAGTGCCTCATGCAGATCACTGTAGATATCCTGAGATACAAACAATATTCCTCACATTGTGGTAGACAGAGTTACCAGCTAATCATTACCCAGTGCAACATTTTTGCCATGCTGCCTTTCTGAAGCATGAGTAACGTTATTTCTCTAAACTGTTTCAACCACTTTAGAGTGTACTGAACACAAACTAATGTTATAACTGCCTGGTCACTTGAAAGACACTTTTGCTAACCAGTAGCCATAAAGACAAAGCTAAACACTGGAGTTAGCATACTTAAAAGACTTACTCATGTTCTCTGGTAATTTTTTTGACAAAGTTTTTCTTAAAAGGTACACAGTGAAAGTACTTCATAATATTCATGCTAGTAGTCTAGGAAGAACTTAGTTCAGCAGTGTCATGACTGTAGATTCATGTTCGTTGTGTTCTTGCGTCTGGTTTTGTCTTGTGGTTTCTTGTATTTGATTTCCATGTCTTTGTAACATGTCTTGTGTCTTTTGTTTTGATTTTCCATGCCCTCATGTGTCCTTTAAGTGTCTCCTATGTTCTTCCCTCTGTCTCCCTCTGTCTGTCAGTGTTCTCATCCATGCATTCCCCTCGTTATCTCACCTGTTGGTCCACCTCACCTGTTCCTCGTCTTGTCATCAGTGTCTGTGTATTTAGTCTGTGTTTTCCCTTCACTCCTTGTCTGGTCATTGTATGTATTCTGTCTGCTTGCCTCTGTCTGCGTCCATGATCCCGTTCATGGGCTTGCTCCTGTCTCTGGTATGTGTTTTTGGATTTTGAGTTTTGCTTTTTGCCTTTGGTTTGTACTTTGTCTAGTTTTTGGTTGCTACTTTGCCTCTCATCCCCGTTTTGTCAGCTTTTGGTTTTTGTACTCAGCTTTAAAATAAAGCTCGCTTTTTGTTTTCCCTGATCTTGCCTCCTGTTTAACTGCGTTTGGGTCCACCTCCTTTATCCTTACGTCTTCCCCTTTTCCCCGACCTGACACAGCAGTATATGAATCTTGAACTGGAAACTATTTTTTTTATTTTTTTAAATGTATTTTCTTTTTCAATCTTGCGTCATTCTTGACTTTGAAATCCGGAAGAATACCTTTGTGATACCTTCAGTTTATTGCCGGGAATATTTACTGTAAAAGTATGTATGTTTCATGGGTCTGATTATGAGACTGCAGTCTGACCCAAATTCACTACCAGCAGCTCTTTCATTACAATTACCGTAAATGTTAGTGCATTTGCGCACAGGAGAAAAAGGGGCAGCTGATGTGACCAAGCAAACGCAAACCATGGCTGGCTTGACCGCAGTGGCAATATGTGCTATTGCAAGTATCGCTGTAACCACAGCCACTATAGCCTTGTGATTAAAACATAAAATGAAACATATATCAAGCAGGGGTCCTTACTTGTCCAGCAGAAAAGACGCTAACTCTGTGTCGCTCTTGAGTCCTTACAAATCCTGCAGCTGCTCCACCTCTGAAATGACATCACCTGCATGTCTTGCAGATAGATTTTAAATTCTCAGTGAGAAGAGAAAAAAGACAGTTTTCAACAACGTGCAGTTAATGAGTTGGATTTTACATTGTGCAGCACCAGTTGGGTTCAGTCAGGCCATGGCTTCAACACACAGGGGTCAGTTGGCCTTGGTGAATTCTACAAACCAGTCAACTTTTACAGATGTTTACTTTAACCAAAAACTGGTGCCAGCAGTTGAATGGGGAAAATGAACAGCGATGACAAAGAAGGATGCCCAAATTGTAATTTTCATACATCACAATAAAGATATAATGGGGGCAATTTGTAAATTTTTAACCAAACTGTGATTTTGAGGTATGACAGTCAGACCGTTTGCTACTCAACATCTGTGAGTAACAGTGCCATCTTCTAAGTTCGATAACTAGTAAATGAGGTTATCTGTAGGAAGCGAGGAGAGCAGAGAAGCAGCCAGCCCTCATGCCCTCCTCACTACTCCTCCGTTGATACAGAAATAGATGGGATCCTTCTTTAATCAGATAGTAGTGTGTCAGACACAGTGATGGTCATTCAGATAGTTTTTAAACACCCTGCCATCAACACCTAATCTCTCTTAGTTGAACCATCATCAGTCACACACACCAAAGCCCATGCTCATGCAATGTGTTCATGCATGCACTGAGTCCCCCACAACCTGAAATAAAACATAAACCTGACAGAATTCCCAGATTTCCAGCCCTCTTTTTTTTCTTCCATTATGCTTTTACTTCTCCTCGCTCCTCCCTCCATCCTTTCTATCTTAGTCTCAAATACACTCTGGCTGCTTTTCTTCTCTGCATTATAAATCAGGCCGAACACAAATGGCACTCTCTCATCCCCTATACCACTTCTTCTCTGTGCAGTCTGTAGTCTTGTCAGCTTGTTGAATTTATAATCTGTGGATTCTTTGAGACAATGTGTGACTCTACTCTAATCAGTGGATAATACTAATTCATGCAACTATTGTAGAAATTAGTTTTGAGCATTCCTCAAAGTAATCTTTGACTTTGGGCATAGCACGCTTCCAGAGTTATAAGCTTTGAATCGGATACACAATATACAAGGTGTTGGGCCTCGCATTACACAAGGCCCAGTTAAGGAGGGTTTAACAAAAATAAAAGGGGGATTTAGGTTAAATTTGGCTATCAATAATAATTAATGATTCATTCTGATAATTATTAATTATGATAAATAATATGATCCAGTTTGCATTAGATCAACTTGGGGCACCACCCTTGAAGAAGGGAAAAGATAGCAATTTTACTAAATCAGTCTCATAAAAATGTACTGAACTGTTTATAACTCTGGTTAATGATTAACTTAACTACAACCAAATTTACCATAACAGCTAGTAATGGTTGAAGGATTTTGGAGTTCTTGACAGTGTTGAGGTTGGTAACATTCACTCTTGTACAATATTAAATAGACAGCAAGAAGGTTCACGGTCTTTTATTTAACATAAAGATGGAAACACACAATATAACTAACATGTACTATATACATGTGTGTGTGTGAGTGCCTGGCAGAACAAAGAAACAATGGCGGTCAATGATATCACATGTGGGTGTGATATGCTCTAGCCTCAAGGAATGTGTGTGCCTGTGAGCGTGTGTGTGTGTATGACGTGGTGCCAGGTTATAGAAGATGGTTAGTTGCATGCAGAGACTCTGAGTCTGTGTCAAGCATAATTCGACTAATGTCGAATTAGCCGTCTAGGAAAGCAAACTACCAATAACTTGACTTGAGGTCACAATAACACCAAAACACTGAACAAACACATAAATTGAACACATTACATCAACAAGAGTTTAAAGTCCTGTGCTTAGCCGTGCTATGGTTTGCTGTCTATGCCCAGTTCAACGGTAACAGTCTTGGAAAAGAAGGTGCTGGTGGTTGCAGGAGAAAGTTGGGGCTCCAATGTTTAACAAACTGTTCTTGCTGTGCAAGGTTTGATGAAAAGTCGGCAGAGGAGGAAACTGGTCACTCCTTTCCTTTGTAAGGATAGCAGCTTGGTGCTAACCTGCTTGGTGTTCCTCAGATCCTCAGATTGGCAGGACCTCATGTTGCTGCAGTGAGGAGAAGTTATTTGGGCCTGCTGCCAATGCAGCTTGCAGCTCTCCACAGCTTGTTGGGCCCAAAAGAAGGGATCTTGAAGGCAGGCAGCCCCGTGGGGGAAGGTGGAGAGGAGCCCTTGAAGATCCGAAGTAGAAGGAGTAGAGGGCGTTGAGTGAGAGGGGAAGAACAATGTAGGCACTGGAGTTTTGACTACCTGATAAGCGGGGGGTCTGTCACCCTGACCAATAGTAGCTCAAACCCGCATTTTGCACCTAAGTGTGAAGAAAGGTAAGTTTTTGGGAAACTGAGTTCAGTTCAGAGTTCATTTTAAAAATCCACGATGAATGACTTCATCTGTGGGTCCCAACAAAGGTAAAGGTTATTAGTGCTTAAATGCTTGAGAAGTTAGAGTCCTTGGGTCCTGCAACATCTATTTTATGAAGAGCTGACTATTATTGTTGAGGATTTGTCTCATAGCCTGAGGAATGAAGCTGCTCTGTAATCTGGTGGTACAGCAGCAGATACTTCTGTATCTTTTGTCAGATGGCAGCAGGGTGAACAGACTGTGGCTGGGTGGGTGTTGTCTTTTAATAGCCTTTGGGCTCTGTGCTGACATCTCACTTCACCAATGCCACTGATGCTCTGTATATGGTATCAGTGATATTTATGGAATTCCACATTCATTTCCCTAGTTTTCGAGATGTTTAAGTCCAGGTTATTGTCCGAAAAACATTCTGTCAGATCCTGAATCTTCTCCCTGTAGGCTGACTCATTATTTGTTATCAGTCCTATGATGGTCGTGTCATCAGCAAATTTGATGATGGTGTTAGTGGGGTGGATGGGGAAGTAGTCATGGGTGAAGAGGAGTAGATGAGGGGGCTGAGGACACACCCCTGTGGTGTGCCAGTGTTCAGGATGAGAGTAGATAACGAGCGACCTCCCATCCTGACGTTTTATGGTCTGTTGCTAAGAAAGTCCAGTATCTATGTGCACTGTGAACTGTCTAAGCCCTGGTTGCTCAGTTTGTGGATTAGTTTATGAGGTCCACAAACAGCACTCTTACATACATGGCGGGCTGATCCAGGTGTGTAAGGGCTGTGTTGGGCCTCGTGACCTCATGCACATGTCTCAAACAAAGAGACCAAGAGAGGCTTGTAGTTGAAGCCAGAAGCCTAACTACTTGGGCCTCACACGAGGAACTACCAAACAAAGAACAGGGAAAAATGCCGACCAGGTGTGAAAAACGTGACCAGATTGACCTGCCCCCAAGACGTCACCCGGTCCCTATTGGCTGTGAGCCTGGAAGCTCCGCCAGGATCACAATGACGTCACTCCCACGTTAAAAGGTCACGCACCCCTCCTGCTCTTTCTACTCCGGCAGCGTCCGTTGTGAAGAGACTTCGGTTTCACGCAACTGCTGCCATAAGGGTACAACTCCGAGAAACGTTTTTCATTTTTCCCCCACTTTTGCTTGAGCTAATTTCAGTTCCTTCCTCGCTGGACGAGACAGAGACTGTTTTTGTTTCACTTTCATTTTTGTTCGGACGTTCGTCATAATTGTTTTGGATCCCGAGAGGAACGCTGTACAACCCAGCCGTTTCCTCACTACCTGCAGAAGGAAGAAAAGAGTCTTCAGAAGGAACGAAACCGTCCCTTCCATCGAGTCGACATATCGCTGTGGACAGCCTGCCATCAGCTGGAGGACGCTAAAGCGGATACCGCGCCCGCGCTCCCGAACGAGTTGGAGCTTCGGGTCAGACGGACCCCATGCTACCGCAACAAGCGGCATCCAAAGTAAGAGGCTTTTGTTTGGGCAGAAACAGATAGTATATAGCATGTTTTTCTTTGTTGTGCTTTTATTCTGTTGTGAAAGGACCGCCGAGTACGATTTATGGTTACCCGTACTGTGTGCTAACTGTGTTTGCTACGCTTGCTAGGAGCTCATTCAGGCTAATCCAGCCTGTACGGTCTTGCCTCCGTGTGTGACCACCAGACGTTGTATTCCGGCTCGATCAGCGGACGACAAACGAACCTCGATTCGCTTGCCAGCCACTGTTCGAGGGAGAGACGACCGCTGTGCACCACATGGTTGTTGTGTTTGTTTCTTTGTTGTCTGCTAAGCCCCGCTTAGCTTCTTCTCTCTTTTACTAACATACACATACACACACACATCGAGATACACGTACTCTTTAGGGCGATCTGTTGTAAACTTATAGTTAACAACCCCGCTATAACATAAGACGTATGTCCAGCATATCCCCTTTATTGACCGTAAAGACAGGCTTCCCCGGTAGCACGGCTACCTTTTTGGGACTGTGGCTATCATCCCTGTAAATTCACCCCTCGTGTGACCAAACCGCACACAAGATCAAAGACGGCGCAACCGCTGCCTTTGTTCAAACCTCGCGAGCACGTGTAGTGATCACCTTTGGTCGATACAGTCACAGCCGCCATTTTTGAATTCCAGGTATGAATCAGTGAATCTGAATTCATCATTTCGGAATCCGCGCTCTTGCATGACACTAAGTCACGTCCGGTGTTTCGCTGTAGTCTCTCCGACGAGACGTCCCAAGTCACGCCCACCAATTTGTAGTCCGGCGAATGTGATTTTCCAAGCCACGTTCGGCCATCTTTGTAGTCTTTATTGGGGGCTTCCTGCCACACACACACACACACACACACACACACACACACACACACACACACACGCCTCCATCCAGGTACCTGTTTGGCTTGCTTATGTTTTGATGTTGCTAGCTTTGTGAAGGAAATTGTTGTTTGTTAAAGAAAGTGGTTTGTTCTGTGGAGAAAGCTTTAATAAACACTGTTGACTTTAACTGAGCAGCATCTGTGATTATTTTGCACAATCCCATATTGTGATAACTGCTGGTTGAGATGGCCAGTGCTCGGATTCACGCCTTCCCTCTTGTCTAATTATTGATTATTTCCTAATATTGACATGTTGACTAATTTTCAGGCTATGAGACTCAAAGGTAAATCATTTGATTATTGATCCCTGATTTCAGGGTGGTGCCCCGTGTTCATTAATGACTCATAGTTACCTAGGTTTCATTAATCAACTATAATAAATGTGATTAATTAATAACAGCATATTAATTAATAATCAATAATCAATAACGATTCCCAACAGCTGGGTGGAGTGTTGTGTTGACAGTACCTCTGTCGACCTGTTCACTCGATAGGCAAATTGGTGATGGTCTAAGTGAGCAGGATGGCTGATTGGATGTGAGAGAGGATAAGTCTCTCAAAACATTTGGTGATTACGGGGGCTAGAGCAACTGGGCGATAGTCATTAAGGCAGTTCACTGCACCTTTCTTTGGGTCTGGTATGATGTTGGCTTACTTCAGGCAGGTGGGGACTGTAGACTGTAGTAGTAGTAGAATGGCGTTGGCCTTCCCTGGTAGTGCCTTATGTGTGTCAGCAGCGATCTGGCAGTCAAAGTGAGAAAAGAAGTGGTTGAGGAAGTCTGGCAATGTGCGGTCTGTACATTCTTAAAGACTGATGTTTTTTACCTGAGTGGTAGCATCTCTGAACATTTGTGTGTACACTTAAAACTGTCCTGTATCTTTATCTGTCCACACAGTCCACCGTTTTAATTAACCATCTTTATCAACTGAGAGTATGTAGGCAGAGGAAGCTGAGTAATATGATCTGACAGGCCAAAGTGAGGTCGTTGGAGTTCTTTGAAGCTGTCAGTACGCATGGTTGATGGTTGAAATCTGATTAAATCTCAAGTTCATTAACGGGAATAATAACTGAAAAGTATGCATATTTGTATATATGAAGACCACCTCCACAGATCATTGCTGCAGTCAGGTTACAGTTTTTGCCTAATGCTTAAACACTAAAAGGGATTGCTATGCCCAAAACGTCACAACCTCTAACTTTGGTGACCATGCCCTAAATAAAAGCACCAACCCTGCAAACACAATATATGCTTTGCACTGTGTTTGAAATTCTCCAACATACTCCTTGCAAAACACTACACACTGGTTTTTACACAAGACACATTGTTCAAAAAGGAAATTTCGTGCAATCATTGGGAAAACACATCTATTTAAAATACAAAACACAACTAAAATTGGAAAAGTACACAAACTTACACACATGAAAACATTGAAAATCTAATTGTAGACCAGTCCAATAAACAGTCTAAGCCATAGCACTACAAATGCACCTGGTGTGAGCTCAGCTCCTTTGTGCCAACTTTGGAGACATGGAGCAGAAAGAGGAAGAGGGAGAGTAAGAGCAGCAGCAGGACGAGGAAGAGGACGAAGAAGGGGAGCAGGCAACACTGCATCACCACTCCATCCTCGGTCCCTACAACACAGCCCTCATTATTCACTTTCTGGACGCACTTCATGACACAGTCAAAGGGCATAGAATTGGGTAGGGACGCTAGGGACACGTCCCTACCAATATTCAGCCGCTACTGTGTAGTCACTATCAATACAACCGCTGTCCGTAGTGTTTAGTCAATGATTATGGCACACAAAGAGTTAAATGTCGGTCTCTGCTAGAAGTCCCACCTCTAACCTAAATATCGCTCCCTGATTGGCTGCCAGTTTCTCGCTAACTTACATGTGATGTCCCCCGCTGTCACTCGTTCTGCTTGTAAAAGCTACATGCAACCTGCTAGTTGGACAGGACAAGAGGCAGTGCATGTTATCTGCAACTGCGAGTGTAAGTTGTTAACATGTTCGGCATTTGTTCTTCCTGGGTCACGTCCGCTTGACGGATTTTAATATCAGTGGTGTCATTTACATTTGTGTTTGTGTCTGTTTGCGTGCGTGTACGTGTGTGCGTGTGTGCTGTATAGGATTTGAAGGATGTCAAAGAGAAGAAAACTGGATATAAGAGACTTCTTTAGGAGTCAAAGTGCAAGTTACTTCAAGGGTGTATAGGTAGAGGCTCAACAATACAGATATTGAATAAGAGAATATTTAATGCCAAAGAGATACACTTTTTTAAAGTTATTTTTAATTCTTATTGTCATGTATTTGTGTAGAAGTGAGCAACGATTTAAAAACACAAATACAGAAACTTTGTGGTGGAAATTCAATAAAACCTCACATTCTAGATGATCATGTGATTTTATAATTATAAAATATAATTAATTAATATTAAGTAATATTAATATTTAGTAAAAGCCTTTTTGCTCAGGCAATAACTGAACCATCAAGCTTTATGATCATTGTATCCCTAATGTATCTGTTCATATGTCATGCATCAACATATTTTTGTAAGGTGACAGACAGCAGAGAGGCTGGAGGAGATGGAGGAGGAGAGGCCAGAGAAAGTAGGGGAAGAGAGGCAGGAGGAGGAAGAGAAGGAGAGGCTGGAGCAGATGATGGAAGAGAGGCTGGAAGAGATAGAGGAGGAGAAGCTGAAAGAGAGGCTGGAAATTCACAGGTGAGGTTAAAATTTATGATGGATATGTTAGTCATGAGATTTAGCACTGTGACAAATGTTAGTGTGATGATGATCTGAATAGCAATGCTTCACCCATGTGGCTTTAAAACTCTTCGAAGTTGCCTCCTTGTCTTTCATTAGTTGCTTTAACCTATAA
Organism: Sparus aurata; assembly: GCF_900880675.1. Taxonomy (NCBI): domain Eukaryota; kingdom Metazoa; phylum Chordata; class Actinopteri; order Spariformes; family Sparidae; genus Sparus; species Sparus aurata. Next base: position 32,314,534 of record NC_044194.1, read on the forward strand.
CATCTGCATGACGTGAAATTATGATTGCTAATGTAAAAAAACGTCAACTTTCATGAGTGCTGCCTTGGAGCACTTTTGTGTCCCCACCAATCTCAAAATCAAACCTACTCCCTTGGACACAGTAGTCCAGGACGGGCCAGAGCAGCCCAAGTTTTTTGTCATCTGGGATAATGTCAGTTTCCATTGGGCTGCTCTGGTCCGGGACTGGTTCACCAACCATAATAGATTTATTGCACTGAACTTGTCACAATCAACCCATTTTGGAATCAATTGAGGAGTTATTTTTTCAGCATGGCGCTGGAAAGTTTATGACCGTCAGCCACATGCCCGCTAGCCTCTTGAGGTGAGGTCCATATCCATAGAGGGTTGGATACGGCATGCAAAGCGATATTTCCCCCGTTGCTTGGCAAGGGAGGACATTGCCTGTGAAGTGGATGAGGTGATGTTGCCAAATGCCAACAGGAGACAGGATCCAGAGCCTAAATGTCTTCCAATCATTCCCTTACAACACTATGTTCTGTAGAACATTCTAGTTGTACCAGGTCTTTGTGTTTTGTTTTTTTTTACTTTTGCAAAAACCTGAAAAAGAAATTATAAATTCTGAAGCTTTTCCATGTTGTGTCTAGATCAACTGTAGTGGATCAATCTTTCACAAAAAAAATAAAAATAAATCTGTATGAGACTTTTAAAGTCAAAAACCATCCAAAGCACTGAATACAGCTGTGTTTTGCATAAAGCACGTCTGTGTGTTGCTGCTGCTAGGAAAGAGTAATTCAAAGGTGCATGTGTTTAACGTTTTGATGCTAAAAACAGTTTTGAAATGGGATTGTTAGTTTTTGTTTCAAGTGTTCCATTTTGCTGTATAAGTTAGGAGATTATCTCCTTGTGCTGTGTCTTACTCGGCCTGTATATTAAGTTATGACACAGTGAGCCAAAGTCTGCAACATGTGTGTAAGCATTTGTCAAAAATTGTAATAAAACAGGAGTGAAGATAAATCTACATTTTAATCCCAAAAGTTAAAAAGTAAACTAATTTTCCAGTCTGGGATCAATAAAGTAATTCTATTCTATTCTATTCTGTTCCAGTGGCGGCTGGTGAAAAATATTCTAGGTGGGGCTGTGATATTTTCAGTCAGTTTCAGTAACCATCCCAATACAACTGAACACAAACTACAGGAAACCAGTGCTCTGTGAAATTGTCAGCAATTATTTAATGCCAATATCAAAAAGTTGAGGCATTCGAACACAAAAACATAAATAACATATTGCACGAACACAAGCTTTCCATTTGTAATTGAACTCGTAAACAATTGAATTATTTATTTCTACACATATTTCTGGAAAGGCTGTTGACTTATTCCAGTGCCCCCTTGTGGCAGAGGTGGATAGCTGGCTGTTGAACACATGAAACAGTGCCGTTAGTAGAAAATAGCCAACGCAAGAGGCACAACATGAGAACAGAGTGGAAAGTGGACTATATACAATAACATGAAACATGTTAACATGAAATTATATAGATTTACTTAATGTTTCTAGGAAATCTTACACTGTATAAAAGAATGTATGTATAATATAGAAATAGATATCAATTGGCTGAACTCAAACCTTTGACTGGAAGAATAATATACAGTATTTTATGATCAAGCTAAATGTTAAGTAAAAGTAAAAAAGTAAGTGTTAAGCATCATTGATAACTGAGAAACATATACAGTAATTAAAGCTGCAAGCAGCGTTGAACAGGCCCTCGCAGTCCACGCGTGTCGGGGCATGCTGCCGTCGGGGCTTGCTGCCATCGTGGCTTGCTCAAGCAACACCTTCCACTGAGGAAGTTGTTGCTTTATGATTCGGTGGCCTGCTATTGCGGGTGTGAAATAATGTACGCTGAATTCAGAATAATTGTGTCAACTGCTACATGATTCCCCTGACAAAGACTGAGACGATGGTCCACCTCTTGAGCTGGATGAAAAGAATGTGCACACGAGGCATGATGCAATGAAATAATTTCAGGAAGAAGCTGAATGAGTCATCCTCCAGTAGCCTCACAAACCTTCCAGCTTCTGGTACAGTGGTAGGCTCAAGCTCCCCTAATGGTTTCGAAACACTGGATGATGTCACACTGTCACAGTGTTCACTGCAAAGATATGGAAGTTCCATCTTAAGGGGGGTACACATTACAGGATAATCAGGGTGATTTTTGTCCCGATTTCCTGCTTACGATCAAAGCCAGCAAAGGAACAATTATCTGATGTTTACAAAGGACATCATGTCTGATTTTCCTGTGGCGTGGGGTGTGTTAAGAGTGATTTTGTTGGGTCAGATGTGCTCGGAAAGCGTCGGAAGGAGAGATCGTAAATAATGAACATGTTTAATATTTGTGCCTAGAAATCCTGTAATGTGTGGGGTGTTCCGAGCGGAGCCGAGCACGCACAGCGTGTGATGTCACGTGGACCGGACAAACAGCCAATCAAGAAGCCAGCTGAGTCAGCTGTGTTTCTCCGTCAGCCTTTTATTTACTTGTTGCCATGGTTACCCACAGTACCGGGGGCCAGAGCGCACAACGCTGCTCTCGAAGCTATCTGTAAAACTTGTGACAATTTTTCCTTACCTCCAACTCGCGCTGTAACACATACAGCCCCCACTCTCGCCGTCTCCATGACTTTTTTAGCCAGCAATAGGCCTAAAAAAAACACCACTGCATCTTCCGGTTCGTCCGCCATGTTTGTTTACACTGAGGTCACGTTTGACCACGTGAGATTTGTAATATTGAGCGTGAAGAACCTGATACTCTGCTGAAGAATCAGTTAGTGTGTGGAGTTCCCTACGGAGAACACCACACACTGTAAGATCAGCAGAGAGAGATCTTGTGCGATCTGTCTTTTGTTATCATCACGTGTGTGGTCTCCCAATCTGTGAAGGTTTGAAAAATCCTGTAGTGTGTACCCGCCATTACTCTGTTTGCTCTTGGGAGTCTGTGTGCCAGGTCAGAGAAGAACTGATTAACTGATGGGATGGGAGATGTCACCTGCTGCATGATAAAAGCTGAAGAGAAAGAAATTGCAGCTCATGGGGGTGTTGCTGTTGTGCTTTTCCCTCTGGGGCTTTAGCAGCCAAATGTGTAAGTCCTACCTCTGAAATGAGACGGTCAGCTGAAAGCCAACAAGATTTCCTACATTTCTATGTATATATATATATTGTCTACGTCTTCCATCTGCTCTCCACTGTAGCGATGATGTCACGCACTCTAGCTCACGCAATACACACCCATTATGAAATCAGAAGACGGCCTAAAAATCTTTAAAACTAAAACTGTGATGATTTGAAAACCGTGCAAGATTTTTAAAAACTGAATACAGGCCCAATAGTTCAAAGTCTTCTGACTCTTTAAAAGTTGGAATGGTGTCTCTAGCTCAAAGCATGAGGGACAAGGAGAGGTTGAAAGTCGATGAGTTTTGAAGAGGATTTGAAGATTTCCCCATTTACTTTCCATTCAAAATAATTACACTGCCACCAGAGCGCCATCTATTGGCCGATTTGCACCCAATTTTACACAGTGCATCATCATGCCATACCACACAATGAATAGTATTTATGTGATAATCGGACAGTATTTCATAAAGATATGCAAGATATATTTCAGGCAGTTTATGGACTATCAAAATTCTTTTAATAACTTTTTGTCAGGAGGGTCTACAGATGCTACATGCAAAGTTTGGTGCAAATTGGTCAAATCGTCTAGGAGGAGTTCGAAAAAGTAGGTTTTTCATTGTTTGCAAATGTGCGAATGGAAAGTTACTGCAAAAGTGGGCGTGGCCCACATCAAACAATTCAGCTAAATTCAGGGAATACATATATATGAGGATTAATAATGTGGAACATATCAGGTGGGAGTTATGAGCCAAAAACGCTTTTGCATTGAAAATAGCGCCACCTGGTGGTCATTTTCGGTGAGTGAGTCACAGGGGCCATTCTATAGCACCTCTATGAATTTCATTTCCATAAGTGTTATGGTGTGGGCACAGGGCCAAATATACAATTAAAGTGACGCCAGAGCGCCACCTAGTGGTGGATCGGTAAACCCTTCGTCAGATGTCCTCAGGAGGGCACTGACAATATATGTACCAAGTTTCGTCTTATTCCGATGCACCGTTGTGGAGATATAAAATACATCAATTTAAAGAGCGCCACCTTGTGGTCATCGCCTAAAATTTTGCGCAGGGCCTCAGGGGCTCATGGCGAAGTAGTATCCTGAGTTTCATGTCTTTAGACCGCACCAATGTGGAGATATGCAACACTTCCTGTTTGTAACCAAATCTGCAGGAAGTTGTTATTTAATAACTTGAGTATTGTGTGGCCTATCAAAATTCCTGTAATAAATTTTTGTCAGAAGGGTCCACAGATGCTGTGTGTCAAGTTTCGTGCAAATCGGTGAAATCGCCTGGGAGGAGTTCGAAAAAGTAGGTTTTCGACATTTTGCGACGTAGCGAAAAAAAACGGAGGCGGAAATGGGCGTGGCCTATACCACGAGATACAGCACAATCCACTGAACGCGTGGATGTAAGGTTTTTGAATGTGGGACAAAGTATATGGGAGTTATTAGCCAAAACGCGCTTTCCTTAATAACAGCGCCACCTAGTGGTGGAAATTCAGGACGATAATAGATTATAAAATTTTTCGCCAGGTGTGACTTATATTCCAAGTTTGGTGAGTTTTGGGGTATGTTCAGGCAGTGAAAAATGCGATCCTTTTGTGAGAGGAAAAATAATTTAAGCTGCAAGCAGCGTTGAACGGGCCCTCGCAGTCCGCGCGTGTCGGGGCATGCTGCCGTCGATGCATGCTGCCGTCGGGGCATGCTCAAGCAACATTGTTGTCACAAACTGGCTCAATTCATGCCACAAAGATAAGACAAGGATTGTTATAGTGCAACCTTAATGTTTAATTTGAAACATTAACTATTTACAAAAAGCATGTGGTGTGAAAAGTAACTGCATCAGTCGTGAATGTGATGTATGAATGAGTGAGAAATATGCTACTGTTGAATGCACCGAACATGTCATAATAACCCCACCCCCCCACACACAAAAAATATGTATATAGTACTATAAAGATATGTATTATGATTATATCTATATATCACATAAAATGTCAAAACAAATCTCCAAACATTTATCATTAGTAATATTATCTTTTTAACACTTACAGATCAAGTAAAATGAATACTGTTACATTGTATTGACATGTAGTGGTCAGATGAAAACAACAGCACTGCACATTAAACTTCCAATGTTATATGGTTCTTAAGGTTTCATGGAACTGAAAAGAATACAGGAGAAAAGTTGGGTTGTTTTGCTCCGCTGCCTTATAAGCAGAACAATGTTGACAATTAGTAGTAACATATTAAACCTGTGAAGATATCGTTCAGGTGTTTTCAGTTGTACTTTTTATACATACATTTAGCACTTTTCTTCTTGAAAGATGCAAATTTCTCAGTGACCTTGTGGTTTAAGTTGTGGATGTCTCTGATAAGTTTCTTCTCCATACAGAGCATGGCAACTGCATTAAGAAGATATTATCTTCCTGAGGAAGGTCTTGATTCTCTTCAGTGTTGAGAAGCACCGCTCAGATTCAGCTGTAGTCATAGAAGTTGTGATGAGGATGTTTAGCAGAGCCACAGTCTCTGAAAAGGTTTCCTGACGATTGCACTCTGTGACCAGCTGGTACAGAGCCACAGCTCCACTACGGTTTTTGAACTCATCATTGCTGTAGATGTGAGACAGTTCAGTTTTAAGCTTGTTCTTGTTAAGCAGTGGGTAAGCCTCCATGGTGGTGTTCAGTACTGTTTCAGGGAACTGACTTTTGTACTGTTTGAATTTGTCTCCCTGCAGCAGTGTCACAAACCACAAACAGCCAAAAGTGTAAGTCCTACATCTGAAATAAGACCATCAGCTGAAAGCCAACAAGATTTCCTACATTTCCCTGTATATATTGTCTATGTGAAGTAAAAGACGTGGGATCCAAATCAAGCTGAAGAGAACTTTTTCTCCAGTTTTTCCATCTGCTCTCCACTGTAGCTATGATGTCACGCACTCTAGCTCACCCAATACACACCCATTATAAAATCAGAAGACGGCCTAAAAATCCTTAAAACTAAAACTGTGATGATTTGAAAACCGTAAAAGATTTTCAAAAACTGATTACATGCCCAATAGTTTGAGGTCTTCTGACTCTTTAAAAGTTGGAATGGAGTGTCTAGCTCAAAGTATGAGGGACAAGAAAAGGATGAAGGTCAATGAGTTTTGAAGAGGACTTGAAGATCCCATTGACACTGATTAGACTGTGACCAGAGCGCCATCTATTGGCCGATTTGCACCAAATTTTACACAAAGCCTCATCATGCCATACCACACAATGAAGAGTATTTATGTGATAATCAGACAGTATTTTGTAAAGATATGCAAGATTGTCTGTTTTCAACACAATATGCAGGAATTTGTCATTTTATATTTCGGGCAGTTTATGGACTATCAAAATTCTTTTGATAACTTTTTGTCAGGAGGGTCTACAGATGCTACATGCAAAGTTTGGTGCAAATTGGTCAAATCGTCTAGGAGGAGTTCGAAAAAGTAGGTTTTTCATTGTTTGCAAATTTGCGAACGGAAAGTTACTGCAAATGTGGGCGTGGCCTACATCAAACAATTCAGCTAAATTCAGGGAATACATATATATGAGGATTAATAATGTGGAACATATTAAGTGGGAGTTATGAGTGAAAAAGTCTTTTGCGTTGAAAATAGTGCCACCTGCAGTTAATTTTGGGTGTGTGAGTCACAGGGGCCATTCTATAGCACCTCTATGAATTTCATTTCCATAAGTGTTATGGTGTGGGCACAGGGCCAATTATCCAATTACAGTGACACCAGAGCGCCACCTAGTGGCGGATCGGTAAACCCTTCGTCAGATGTCCTCAGGAGGGCACTGACAATAAATGTACCAAGTTTCGTCTTATTCCGATGAACCGTTGTGGAGATATAAAATACATCAATTTAAAGACCGCCACCTCGTGGTCATCGTCTAAAATTTTGCACAGGGCCTCAGGGGCTCATGGCGAAGTAGTATCGTGAGTTTCATGTCATTAGACCACACCAATGTGGAGATATGCAACACTTCCTGTTTGTAACCAAATCTGCAGGAAGTTGTTATTTAATAACTTGAGTATTGTGTGGCCTATCAAAATTCTTTTAATAACTTTTTGTCAGAAGGGTCCACAGATGCTGTGTGCCAAGTTTCGTGCAAATCGGTGAAATCGCCTGGGAGGAGTTCGAAAAAGTAGGTTTTCGACATTTTGCGACGTAGCGAAAAAAAACGGTAGGCGGAAATGGGCGTGGCCTATACCAGGAGATTCAGCACAATCCACTGAACGCGTAGATGCAAGGTTTTTGAATGTGCGACAAAGTATATGGGAGTTATTAGCCAAAACGCGCTTTCCTTAATAACAGCGCCACCTAGTGGTGGAAATTCATGACGACAATAGATTATAAAATTTTTCGCCAGGTGTGACTTATATTCCAAGTTTGGTGAGTTTTGGGGTATGTTCAGGCAGTGAAAAATGCGATCATTTTGGACCAAGGAAAAAAAAAAGAATAGTAATCATTACGATTACAATAGGGACCTCGCAGTTGTGGTGGAAATTCAGGACGACAATAGATTATAAAATTTTTCGCCAGGTGTGACTTATATTCCAAGTTTGGTGAGTTTTGGGGTATGTTCAGGCAGTGAAAAATGTGATCATTTTGGACCAAGGAAAAAAAAAAGAATTAAAACTGCGAGCAGTGATGAACGGGCCCTCGCAGTCCGCGCGCACGTCGGGGCGTGCCGCCGTCCAAACGCGCCGCGGCTTAAGCCCCGTTGCTCGGTCGTTGTTCACGGCTGGCTTGACCGCAGTCACTGCACTGGGCTGTGTGAGAAGATAGACTCAGGCTCTGCATGATCTGTTGCTGCTAAACAGGCAGCGCTGCGGGCAACAGTTGGCCTGTGGACTGTTGTTTGACCACTAATGACGTTACTTATTATAACATAGCATTGCACTAGCACATAGCAAGCCTCTGTACTTAGGTCATTCAGTGTGCAGGGCCATCGGCTAACGTTATTAGCTAGCCTGCCTAACAATATGACGGCGTTAGATATCTAACACCATCACACAAATTAGTCAACGTGAACTAAGTTAGCAAGCTTCATGTTTAATTGAAATATCAAACAGAGTAGGCTAATAACATGACACCAATCATTTTAATGCTGTAGTTAACAACTCCAGCACCACTGCTCCCTGGCTTGCTGGTGGCCATGACTTCCTTGTCAGAAAGACGTCGTTGGTGTAGCCACTTGTCACTCAAACATGTCTGACCAATGGGGAAGCACCCGCCCACTGCGGGATGTTTGTGTCAAAATAATTCAATTTAAAAAAAACGACTTCAAAACTTTTTTCACTTCATTCAAAGAAAAAATCACTTCAAATCGAAAAAAATATTTTCAATAAAAAACAACAACACTTCAAATCATTGTATTAATTTTTTTAGGGGGGGATTCAATTTTATTTTTGCATTTGAACAGTTTTTTCTCTGATTGAAAATATTTTTTTTGATTGAAGCAACTTTTTTGGGATTGAATAATTAAGACACAAATGTCCTACCCATAATATGGCCCAAACACAAAAGAGATTCCTTCAATCAAAGAAAACATTTTCAATCAAAAAAAGTGATTTTTTTTATGGGAATTTTTTTGTTGTTGTTTGAAGCCACTTCTTTTTTGATTGAATTATAAAGACACAAATGTCCTACCCATAATGACACAAAACAGTATTACTTCAATCAAAAAAGTTGCTTCAAACATGAAAAACATTTTCAGTCAAAGAAAAACAGTGTTCAAATGCATTTTTTTGAGTCTCAACTATATTTTTGCATTCAAACACTTTTTTTCTTTGATTGAAAAGGTTTTTTTTTGATTGAAGTGAAGGTTTTTTTCATTGAAAATATATATTTTCATTGAAGCAAACTTTTTTTTGATTGAATAATAAAGACACAAATCTACCTTCATAGGAATGCAGGACCACGGATGTGTTTGGGGTGATAACAAACACAGAGTTGTTGGACCTCTGACAGCTGTGTGACATTGATGAAAAACAATATAATATGGGGCTTTTATCCAAAGAAATCACTCAGTTGTTTAAAATGGCTGGGGAAGCCACTTTGTGCATCTTGGAAACGTTGGTCGGAAACACAACTACACACATCTTGTTGTGTGCCACACTGAGAGGGCAGACACAACACACAAATGGCATTCTTAGCAAATTGGCTTGATTGAAAATTGTGTGCTGTAGTTTACTACCACTAACTTATCCATTATGTGGCTCTAAACATTACCGTCCAATTATGCCATGTTGTAATGTGCAAGTCAGACAAAACTGCCTGCAAATGCCATGTACATCTGACTATGTTTGTCATCACTGCAGATAAATGAGTGTCAAATGATGCTTCACTTGCCTCCTTACCAAAATGTATGTATGGCTGTCTATGAATGTCAAGCTTTTGATCTAAGTGTCCTTTGTTTGCTAGTTTTTATTCCATAAAGTGCATGCAGCCACATTTTGAAGTTTCAATAAAATCTGATACATTTGAGGCTGAATTCCTGCCATGGAATGGAATAATCTAGAGGTTATCCAGAGGTTGCAAAGAACAAAGGACACCTGTGACTTGAAAGACAACACTGCCATCTAGTGGCGACTTGTGTCACTCACAGCTTGTAGGAGCCCTAATGGAATGAGATAAAAACTAATTTATGTTTCCAGTGGGTAGCGCTATGGATATGACACAGTATTGATGCACAGATCTATTCAGGGCGACTCCCTCTAGATTCCCTCTAGATTTGGCCGAGCTAGGAAATAGTATGAAGGAGATATCAGCACTTGATGCTTCATGACGAAGGATTGTTATGGCGGGCTCCGCAACTGCCAGCAGGTATGACTTAGGATAAAGATTTTAATAACTTTTCATCTTCAAGGTCAGAGGATGCTACTGAGTGACTTTGAAGTCGGTGGTGTTACATCTGTAGGAGGAGATAATTTAAGTATGAAGATTGGCGTAATTCAACATGGCGGCCAAACGCAAAATGGCAGACTAAGTATTGATGCTGAGATTTGTTAGGGGAGACAGCTTCTACAGTTACAAGCAGTTTGGTGTGGATAGGAAATTGTATGTTGAAGTTATGAAGCCTCGATGCTTGACGGCGTGAGGACAAAATGGTTTCCACCGAACGGCCAACATAACCATCGCACATTTGAATGATTTTAATAACTTTTGTTCTTCAAGCCATGAAGAAAATTACTGAGTTAATTTGAAGACAGTGGTGTTTAAGCTCTAGGACAAGTTCGTTGTCAAAGTAGGCATGATTTGGACAAAAACGCCGCCACACATCTACATGGCTGCCTTCCTGTTGGACTGACACTAGGGGTCCAAATGTGTTTTTTGTGCGTCCGGTCATGAGGAATCTGCGTACCAATTTTCGTCCTTCTATGTTACATGTAGGAGGCGGGGCATCACAATAGGTGGCGCTACAGAGCCCACACGTCACGGCCACGCCCCATGACTACACAGATCTCATCAGGGCGACTCCCTCTGCATTCCTTAGAGATTTGGTCGGGATAAGACATTGTATGAAGAAGTTATGATGATACGATGTTTTACGGCGAAGGATTCCAATTGCCCGCTCCACTGTGGCCAGCAGGTATGACGTAGGATAAAGATTTTAATAACTTTTCATCTTCAAGGTCAGAGGATGCTACTGAGTGACTTTGAAGTCGGTGGCGTTACATCTGTAGGAGGAGTTAATTTAAGTACGAAGATTGGCAATATTTCAACATGGCGGCCAAAATCAAAATGGCCGACTTAGTATTGATGCTGAGATGTGTTCAGGGAGACAGCATCTCCACTTATGAGAAGTTTGGTGTGGATAGGAAATTGTATGTTGAAGTTATAAAGCCTTGATGGTTGACCGCGAGGGAAAAAAATGGTTTCCGTCGCCCCGCCCACTAAAGTATCTCGGAGCTGAAAGATTTTAATAACTTTTGTTCTCCAAGGCATGAAGAAAATTACTGAGATAATGTGAAGACTGTCGTGTTTAAGCTCTAGGACAAGTTCGTTGTCAAAGTAGGCATGAATTGGACAAAAACGCCGCCACACATCTAAATAACTGACTTCCTGTTGGAGTGACGGTATCGCTCCAAGACGATTTTTTGTGCGTCTGGTCATGAGGAACCAGCGTATTGATTTTCGTTCTTCTACGCACTTGTGGGAGGCGGGGCTGAACTTTAGGGGGCGCTACAGAGCCAGCAGGTCACGACCTCGCCCAACGACATTAAATTATCAAATTTTTCGCCAGATGTGACGTATATTCCAAATTTGGTGACTTTTTGGGTATGCTCAGGCTTCCAAAACTGCAGTCAAAGCGCAGAGGAATAATAATAATAATGAAGAATAATTCTTCCAATTACAATAGGGACCTCACAGGTCGATGACCTGCTCGGGCCCTAATAATAATCATTACGATTACAATAGGGACCTCGCAGGTTCCCTGCTCGGGCCCTAATAAAAAACATTTCAATTACAATAGGGACCTCGCAGGTTCCCTGCTCGGGCCCTAATTATTAATACCAACAAACACACCATTAAGACAAAATATTAGGAATGAATAGAGTGCTATACATTACTGATTGATGTCTTATGCTAAGGTCAACTATATACAAAGAAACGTTGTCAGGGCTGTGGTTGGTGTGTGTGTGTGTGTGTTTGTGTGTGTGTGTCTCTCATCTTATTTGTACAGGAATTTTGCCATTCTCTCCTTCTGTGTTGCAAACCTCTCAATAACTATTATTAAAGTCAGGAATGTCCCTAACAAGTTTCTTCTCCATGGAGAGCATAGCCAGAGCATTCAGGCGATCCTGTGTCATGGTGTTTCTCAGGAAGGTCTTGATCCTCTTTAGAGGAGAGAAGCACCTCTCGGATTCAGCTGTTGTCATGGGTGTGGTGATGAGGATCTTGAGGAGGCTGACAGTCTCTGTGAAAGTGCTCTGAAGATTGTTCTCCATGAAGAACTGGAACAGAGGCACTGCTCCACTGCAAGCCTTGAACTCGCTGTTCTCATAGATGAGGGACAGTTCTGTTTTGAGCTTGGCCTTGTTCAACATGGGGTACGCCTTCACTGTCGTTTCAAGCGCTGTATCTGGGAAGTTCACACTGTGTTGTGGGAACAACTCTCCGTGCAACAGTGCTGTGCTGATGAGGTGCTGGGTGAAGGAGAACTGCTCCTTGGCATGCACCAGGATGGTATCACATACCTGTAAAAGATACATCATCTGCTTAAATTTGCAAGAAAGCTATTTTGATTAAAGTAATTCTGACTGAACACATGGCTATGTCCAAGTCAATACATCATTACTAAGGTTTTAACACCATTATTTCTAATTGCACTTTACAGTATCTTTACTCCTCCTGATCTTTAACTTCGTATTGGTTTCCCCAACAAAACAAGGTCTACAGGAGCATTTCAATAAATAAACCACATATTTTTCTGTTACATGTGAGGATGCGTTATACACTGAATTCCTTTCTTATGTGTGTGGATGACAAAAAAAATGTTCATGCTGCTTGTGACTGCTCTGTCATAAAACCTGGAATCTACTGAGTGAGCAAAACTATGAATGCAAATATAAACTGCAGACTGCCTGCTGCATCATTTGACTGAAGTCAGTTGTGGCAATATGCCATCCTGGACAACACACCACCACACTGCAAAAACTCAAAATCTTGCCAAGTATATTTTTCTAATTTCTAGTCAAAATATCTCATCACACTTAATATGAGACAAAGTCATCTAAAGAGCAAGATTCAAGTGAGATAAAGGAGCTTGTTTTTAGACAGTGCATCTTGAATATCTTAAGTGAAACTGTCTTGACAAAATCTTGTTTTGAGTCATATCTCAGATGAAACAAGCTTTTTTGACATGTCATAAGGTTTTTAAACTGCTGTGTTATTTCTAAAAGATGAATCGTCTTGTTTCAAGAAATAGACTTAACTTGAATTGAGACAACAAATCTGCTTTATTGACATGCCCAACTCACAACAATTCACAATGCAGTACAGTGTAGCTATTTTTCTTACATTTCCATGAAACCGTGTCCATGTGATCTGTAAAAAAGACAGAGGCAAAAGCTGGAATTGTGTTTCCTTCTCTGTTCAGTTGCACTCTGGACATACTGCACCACATTATTCCAAAGGTAATAGGTAAAAATAAATGCTGTCATCAATTACAGTGTTTGGCAGTGCTAAAAAAAAAAAATTCAGCCCAAATACCCACAGTCAATACAGACTCAAGAATGATGTTTGATGATATCTGTGAGATCATACTTAAGTGGAATGTACTTGCTATTATTGAAGTTTACATAGTAGTATGGTGTATAATCAACAAGCTTTTCAGCATCCATGAAAATATTGGCTTGAGCTAGGTCGGGAGCTTCAACCTCATAAGCTAGATAATGATCATTCCACCCAACTGTAGAGAGAGGTTGGCATTCAAAACAATAAACTGACGCATTTAATATATAAATGTTTTTCACAAGTGCAAACTCTGGAGTATCATTGATGACATTAGAAATAACCAAAGATTTTCCACATGTATGCTTATTTCCATATTGCATAATCCACTGTACCGAAACTATACGTTCAACATGCTCTATTCCTAAAAAGTCTTTAATCTTTCCTTCTACATAATGAACATTTTTCACCTCAGAGACTGGGCCCATTAGTCTCTTTGCCAACCCATAGGGGCCCATTGTGAACCCGGAAATGTTGAGTACACCAAAGTTTTATGTTAGAAATGTACAGTATGGGTCCCCACTATTAAGAAACTGCCGGATGCTAACTTGTATATATTGAGCAATTTTCATAATTTGCATTATTAGCATTAATTAGCATAATCGCCTATATGGGCAATATCTCAGCAACGGCTTGGCCGATTTGGACAATATTGGAGTAGTTTTGGGGGTTAATGAGGATGCTGAATCCATTTCTGACATTTTCAAAACTCAAAATGGCAGTTAAAACGAAAAAGTGGCCATATTTCAACTACTGCTGGGACGTTTTGGATCAATTTTGCGTCGATTTTGAGGTTATTTATATGCTTAATACATCGGACCTGCATTTCAGAATCAAGAGAGCACAATGTCGTTGGTGTGAATGTCGAGACATAATATTTCTTCACATTTCTTCAGTTCTGCTTGCGTTTTTTGGCTGCGCAACTTTGTGTTATTGTCGCTGTGGTTACTGCGTCTGGTGGAATACTGACTGGATGGAAAGATGGACAAAACAGAGGTTTTTATATTTGGATCATATTATACCAATGCAAGTAAGTTGATCAAATGGAAGCAGATAACCACGATTACAGTGTGTATGTAGTGCATATTTCATTTAAAGGAGTCATCACCTGGTTTTTCTACATATCCAGTCCCTCTTGGATCGCTTTGGATCAATTCTTAAAACTTGTTAGAAATTTTTTTTTTTTAAAAATCAAACATAGAGCTTGTTCTGACACTTTTTCATACCGCGACTTTCTCACGCGAGATTATGCGTGAGGTTTTGACCGGTCCGGATGTGCATTGTATTAATATGTAATGAGGCGCGCGTTGATTGGCCGCAGGAAGGACAGAGCCGGAATGGGGGGCGAGCCTGCATGCACACACAAACTCCAAAACATAAACAGCCCCCTGTCATGGCGCACACACTAAATGACGAACCTTACGGAATTCAGGCATTTATGTACGAGCCAGAGTTGGAAACCGAACGGGAGAGTGAAGAGGCAGAGACGGTGGAAGAGACACGTTTACAGCAGGATGTCTCTGAATGGTAAATTCTTTTTTTTTCTGTCTTACTTTTCACACTCGTGTTTTACATGTAAGACCTGAGTTTTAATGCTGGCGATGACGATGTATGGCGTGAAAATGACAGAGAAATAAGCAGATTCGGCGAGCTCACTCTGGCTGAGGACGGCTGTGAGCCGATGCATATGCAAGTAGCCTCCTGTGGTAACGTCACCACCGGAGCAGAGTCAAAATCTCGTGCTTTAGGAACGCGCACTACTTTGCGCTATTCCTGTTCGGAAAAAGAGCCAAAGCGAAAAAAATAAGCCACTTTCAAACTCCAGCTTTTCAGGCAAGTTTCAACAGAGGTCCAACACCAATGTGCATGATTTAACGAGAGAAATTGCGATTTCCGGGTGATGACTCCTTTAAATGTTTTATATTTAGCCTAATATCTATATAGCCTATTTCTAAACTGTCTATTGGGGTGGTTTAATTTGTTAAAATATGGTAGGAGTTCTTCCTCCTTAAATCCCATTTTGAGGAGTTCTCCAAAGACAGAGACATGAGACTTAACAGTCAATGTTACCATGACTACAAAAACAGTTGGCCTACCTCATCATTTGGAACGCCTAACAGTTACTCTACTGTTAGATGCCTTGATGGTGTACAGTTCATGTAGGTAAGTTATTTGTATCACTCCCTCTCCAATAACAGGCATTTTTATTATACTTTTTTATTTTACTTTTATTTTACTTTTTTAAGTGTTGTCTTAATATAATCACTATCAAAAGTTGGCAATTGCGATTAGCTTTTTACTAATGTGACATAAGAAAACCTAGTGAATTCTTCTCCACATCCATAGTTAGCTTGCTAGCTAAGTAAAAATGTTGTTTTAGAAATAAACTATTACTTTCAACTTATAATAATGTTACAGGAACAGTTGACATGATAAGTTTATATGTTGTTTTAGAAATAACTTATAACTTTAAACTTATTATCAACTTACAGGAACAGTTGACATGTCAATGGACATTAGCTAGCTAACTAGGTAGCTAGCTAGCCACTAAACCAGCATTCCCACAGGAGAAAGGAAATAACATGCAGAATGGATATGTTGTAATTTATTTCAATAACACTAGACTAACCCTGGTAACTAGGGTTATTTAACAGACTAATCACAGATTAGTTACGTAGCCCTAGTTTCATTAATCAGGGTTTAAAATTTTAAAGACCAGCGTGTAGGATTTTGTGGCATCTAGTGGTGAAGTTGTAGATTGCAACTTGCGCCCCTCACCTCTCCCTTTCCAAGCGGTAGGAGAACTACCTTATTTTCAGGTGATGATATACTAATGAAAACATACTAATGTATATCATATTCAATTTCTGCCAATAGATCCCCTTAAATGTTACACACTGGACCTTTAAGTGGTGCAACTCACCTGAAATTAAAACCTGGATTAACAAATCCTAGATTAGCTCAGGATTATCTTAATTTATTCCTTGTTGGTGGAACTCAGCTTTAATTTTTATTACGATTTGAGGACCTTTTATCTTAATCCAATTTTATTTAAATTACAGGTGTTCATAATCGGGTGCATACACCCTTATTCATCATCTGACTGACGCATGCTGCAGCTGCACTGTAAGTTACAGAGATGCATCATCTACTGACTATACAGAGAAGATTTGAGTCTAGATTTATTAAAATTCAACCAATACAAAAATGTTTGCATTCATTGAAATTGGAATTTATCCTTATATTAAGCATTGTTTTTTTATTTCAGGTTGGCATGTCAAGGAAGAATTGCCTTTGCGCCCTGCAATGGCAAGGACAATGACTTCAAAACGTCTGGGTCCAAAGGCATAGCTACTCTGCTTAATAGGAGTGAAGAGCTCGGAGATACAATTATACACGAGACTTTGTCAAACATCATTGCTACCCATGGTGCTCTATCAGCCTCCGTATTATCTCACAAATCATGTTATAGCTCATATACCTCTGCGTCTAGAAATGTGACCAAACGCAAGTCGGACTCAACTCATATTCAGCCAGAAAAGCGAATTGTTCGCTCTTAAGTATTAGCCTTTGAGTATTCGAAACACTGTCTGTTCTGCGGGTTCATTTGTGAACCTAAAGATCCCAAAAACCCTAAAAGGTGGAAGCCAGTCAAACAATGCCAGACTGTGGAGAGACCAGGTATTCCATCCTCCAAAGATGTCATCTTGTCTAAATGTGATGAGCGCCAGGATGACTGGGCTAGGGTAGTGGAGCTACGGGTGAATGGCATCATGGACTTGCCCGCAGCTGATGCCCAGTATCACACCAAATGCTACAATGACTTTAGGAAGGTGCCTATTCATCGTGAAAGTGCTGGTTGTAAACAAGATGATAGCTGCTTAGCTGCTGTCATTGACCACATGAATGCAAACAAGTCTGTGACCTGGACTGTGTCAGAGTTATATGATGTATATGTCACTAATTCCGGGGACCTCTGCAGGAAGCAAATGCTGTCCAACTTGTGTGATTATTATGGTGACACTGTAGTTGTACTAAAGGTTAAAGGGTGCCTGACTATTGTTGGCTTTAGACAATGCGTTGGTAAGTCACTCAAACTAGTAACTAGTAAACCAAGCTGAAACCTCTACTGGTGATGATGATGTCACCAAGCTTGTTAGGAGAGCGTGGGCGGAGGTCCAGAATATTCCCTTGCCCTGTGAATATGACCTTGGCAGCTTTTGACATGACAAGGTCATTCAAGACACAAGTCCAACCCTCCTCAAGCTTGTCTCCAGTCTCGTGTCCAAGGACGGAAAAGTTACTAAACCATCACTTACACTTGCTCAATGCATTCAGCAGCACATCAGTAGGAGCTGGAATCAGACAACTCTGGGGCTTGCTGTAAAACTCCACCATAAGCATGGTAGCTCAGAACTGGTTCAGAACCTAAATGATCATGGCATTGTCACTACCTACGATGAAGTCCTACGGTTCCGGAAGTCAGCTGCCAAATATGCTTCTGAGGACCCAGATAAGTACCTGCGCACAGTCGGCTTGGAGAGGCGCATTGGCCCTATCCATAGTTGGGGTGATAATTTTGATCTTGTGGTCTTCACACCCAATGGTCGCCGCATGACTCATGCCATGGCCACTCAGTTTGTGCAGAATCCAGCGGGTATCCTGTTCACTGGAGGAGCCACTCCTGGTGGTGGGGTCATGTCGCTAAAACTACCCCGCCTGACTAAGCACGAAGCTGGGAAACTTTGTCTGGCAGATAAAAGCAGTTTTGTCATGGAGCATTATACAGGCCCCAAAAAGATGACTCCACCAGCTCTAAATAAAGTCCCAAGAACTGATGCGATCCAAGATGCCATCAAGCGGAGTGTTTCAAGAGCACAGAAGAAGGACACTGCTTGGCTCTGTCAGCTACACTCTTCCCCTCTTCCCCTGGACTGGTCGGCCTACAATGTTGTGCAAGATCGCAATGGTGATGACAGTGCTCCTAAGCTGAAGACGATAAGTGTCTTTGGACCTCTGCTTGACTCGCCACCTGCCCACCCTGATACAGTGCTCAGTACCATGGCCTACTTAGACACATCACTCAGGCAACTCGGCATGAGCCACAGTCATATAACATTTGACATGCAGCTGTATGTGATCGCTTGCTTGATCAAGTGGAGTGATCCACAGAGATGGTCATCAGTGGTGCTCAAACCTGGAATGATGCATACTCTCATGTCATTCATCGGCTCAATTGGAGAACTGATGAATTCAACCGGTGTGGAGGAGCTAATAGGTGCATCATTTGGAGGCCTGACATCCATCTTTAATGGAAAGGCCTGGCCCAAGGCTATGCGAGCCTTCCGTATGGTTGTGTCTGCTCTTCTTCATGACTTCTTAGTGGACGGAGAGAAGACGCACGAGCAGATAACAGCATTCCTGGAAAAAGCGAGAGAGCGCCCCACAGGCCGGCTATGGGTGGATTGCTTCATCACCCCAACCCTTATAGCTCACAGGTTCTGGCGAGCAGAAAGAGACGGTGACTGGCTACTGCAACAACAATGCCTTGAAGAGATGCTGCCCTATTTCTTTGCCGCCGGTCATCACAACCATTCAAGATGGATCACATGGCATCTGCGCGACATGCAGCACCTTCCTGCTACTGCCAAGGATGACCTCCTTGCCGGAAGCCATGTGTGCCGCCACTCAGATGGTGCAGCTGCAGTGAGTGGAGATATGTTTGGGGAGCAGACATGCATCAAGCAAGGGAAGGGAGTAGGAGGCATGAAGGGCATCTCCACCAACCCTGAGCAGGTCGCAGTGTGGATCCAATCTTTCGGCATCTGCTCCCATCTCTCCAAGTCATTGGATGAGATGTACGACGATGCTGAAGCATTGGAAAAGACAATGAAGCCCAACAGACACAAAGAAGAGGGTAAAGGACGGTGGGGGTTGGATGCAGAGGACCGGGCTAAAATCCTGAGAGTGTTGTGGGAAAACTCTCACCCACTCACCGCAGAGACTACTACCCTCTACCACATCATAAATGGCCAGGTGGCAGGTGGAAAGGTGAATGTGCAAGATGCATTGAAGATCGGGCAGGACATGAGCACACTCTTCTCTTCATTGCTTCCTGGGGGATTTCATGCACCCATTTCAAATAAGGTGGTCACAATGAAATTCAAAACAAAAGGAGTTAAGGTCATATGTGACCTTGAGGCATTGTTTGCTCGGCTGTTGGTGGTGGGGAGCAAGAGAAGAATGGAGCTCTCTACTCTCTTTAACTACGAGCTCGGCCTGGTCCCTGCATCCATCATCGATGAGTATGGATACCTCAGAAAGGGTAACAAGTCTGTGATTGCTCAGCATCTTGGAGTCCTTGTTCCAAATCCTCACCCACCAGACGTTGTACTTGTTGATGCATCACAGCTCATCTACCATGTGGTGTGGCCATCATCAGGCACTGTGGCTGACCTCGCAGCCAGCATGGGGCGCCGGCTTTATCGTTACATCACCTAAACCTTTGTCATCTTTGACCGTTATGAGCAAGTCTCTGCCAAAGACCACGAGAGGCAGAGAAGAGTCGGGGAGAGCTCAACAGAGTACCAACTGTCACTGACGACCCTCCTACCTAGCCGAGATAAAGTGATGAAGAACAAGACAAACAAGCAGAGGCTAGGCGAGCTCCTGTGCATACACAACATAGGAGATCACATTGAAATGGTCAGCAGAGCAGACAGTATTGTCACTCATGACGAGGCTGATGTCTCCCTCATCTCATACATGTTGGATGCAGCCAGGCGTAGTGCCAAAACTGTCCACATTCTCAGTGACGACACTGATGTGTTTGTACTCATGTACTCGTGCTGGAAGGTGGGTATCACATGTCACCTGCAGATGGAGAGATGGGATGGCACTGTTCTCAACATCAATTCGACAGTACAGAGCTCAATGCATACCTCCATGGTCTACGTGCCCATCTACAGGTGCTGCTTTGGAAAGCTGCAGACCGCCCTGATCCACCAGCTGTGGACATCACCAATTTTGGATGGGACAAGAAGGAAGGAGGGGAAGTCATCATGCCTGTCCTAGATGCATGCCCTGTTGCTCCTCCTGCCCTGTTGGACATCATCAGCTGTAGCTGCAAAGCTGGGTTAAAGCCATGTATAACAACAAAGTGCAGCTGTGCAGCTGCAGGCCTGGCCTGTACCAGCTAATGCCTCTGCAAAGGCTATGACAGTACATGTTGCATACCGCTCACAAACTCACAACAAGAAGAGCAAGACAACAAAAATGTAGAGTCTGAAGAAGGTGAAGACAGAGCAGACGATGACGGTGAAGATATATAGTGCAGAGTAGCAGAAGTGCAAGGCGTTCTTGATTTATCAATGTTTTCTAGTTTTAACATGTTGTGTAACTAGTGCATGTTGGGTTTTCTGCTTTGATAATTTGGGGTATACTTGTGTTTTATAACCTGTTCCAGGACTCTTGTGTTCTACCTGTGATTTGTATGATATTCCTGTCTCTATATTTTTAGCCATATTATTCTAGATTTTGATATGGTACTTAACTTTGTTACCTCCAATGTCACCTCAGAGTGTAATATTATGTGAATTAAAATGTACATATTCTGTATCATTTGGATAATTGTGTTCACAAATATCCTACATTTTATATTAATAGATTCAGAGTCCTCTAAAACTTCTAAATCGACGCAAAATTGATCAAAATCGTCCCACCAGTAGTTGAAATATGGCCACTTTTTCATTTTAACTGCCATTTTGAGTTTTGAAAATGTCAGAAATGGATTCAGCATCCTCATTAACCCCCAAAACCACTCCAATATTGTCCAAATCGGCCAAGCCGTTGCTGAGATATTGCCCATATAGGCGATTATGCTAATTATTGCTAATAATGCTAATTATGAAAATTGCTCAATATATGCAAGTTAGCATCCGGCAGTTTCTTAATGCTGGGGACCCAAACTGTACATTTCTAACATAAAACTTTGGTGTACTCAACATTTCTGGGTTCACATTCCCGGCAAGTAGACTACATGTCAACTTCACTTGAGCAAATTGGATGTTTCTCATGCACATTCTGACTACATTCATAAAGTTGGTTGTGCTTCACAAAAGACTTACAGATATTTTTAAAACTACTTTTCAAAGCCCACTGCTTAAAAAAGCAATGCTTTGACTCAAAGCGCATACACATATGCCTCACTGTAGGACCAAGTGCCTTAATCTGAGAAGGAAGATGCAGCAAGTAATGTTGTTTAGGTATAATATTTGCATCTGGAAACAGTTGTTTGAAATGTTTGAAATGTTGCTTTATTAAAAGCTTCAGCCTTGAAAGAGTTGAGAGAGCAATAATAGGTGAAAATAGAATTTTGACTATCTCTAACAACTTACGTAGCATTTGTGTGTAATCATTTTCTCCAATTTTGTCAATGATAAATGGCAGGATCTTTAACAAAACCAGCATCTGCCCAGCTGACTGTTTCAATTTATTGTCATTTGATGACAGTGTATTTACAGATATGGGGCAAGGCTTATCCCTGGCATCCACAGGAGAATAAGGGAAACAAATAATTGCAGTGTTGAATGCGTCTAAGTCCATATACCCTGAAAGCACAAGATGCTTTAAAACACATTTGATTTCATATGGGGCAACACCTTCAAGAATGACATGCATGATGTCCTGTGGGGTTTGATTGATTATATCAAAGTGAGGAAATTCTGTTAATTTACTTCTCCTGTTTATGCCATATGTCATTTTTAGATTGTCTTTCAGAAAGTCAGTATTTGCCTTTTCAGTGTCATAACATTGCCTGTTATGACTTGCCATTGTCCTTTTAACAAACAAATCTTCATTAAATTGCTCCTGCATGTCTTCAAAGTTGCATTCGCAGTGCCTGCATTTACTGTAGACAAATCCCACTCCTATCTTAAATCCAGCCACTTCATGCTGAGCTAGAGTGTCTCCGGACACAGACACAAGTGCCCCATAAATTGTCCTCTCACTATTTGCAGTGACAATCTGGACACCATCACACAGCTCAGTTAAGTCACGGTAATCCTCTCAAATATCTCATCAATACCACAATGGGAAAGATCTTTTGATTTTACCATGGCAAGCAGACGAATGGCAGCAAGTCTTGATCTGTATTTAGGGTTGATGTTACCTAAGGTGTAATAAATCAATAACAATTTGTTTTTGTTTGCCCGAGATCCAAGAGGATTGCATAGCTCAATTTTATCTGTATATAAAACCAACTGCAATGCTGTGGGAAATTTCAAAAACAGTGGGTGCGAAATAAAAATGTCTCCATCAATGAAATCATGAAAAAATCCATCCTTGCATGTCTGTGGCCTCTCATCAATCATTGCAATTGTTCTTGGATGTGATAGCAGCTGCTCCAAACTTTTCACCAACGGTATATAATGAAAACAATGGTCCTTAATGGTAAGAACTCTGGAGTCTCCATGTTTCACATAACATACTGTTTGTTTTGCAACAATAATCTCAGGTTCAACTGGTTCTAACAGTTCTTTGATGGTCTTATCCTGCAAATGGGTGTTAACAATTTGACAGAAGGGGTCAACAAACTGGTCAAATATCCCCATTGCATCACTCTTTAGTTGATCCAGGTCCCCAGAATGTCTCTCAATCATGTTGCTCATTTGCTGTTTTAGGTGGTCCAGTAATGCGGCCTGATATTGCTGGACTCCACTCACCATTTGGTTAACAGCTCTCTGGGGAGTAGAAAACAAACAAACAAAAATACTACATTAATAAATTCATACAAAAATGCAGTCAACATGCAAACTCACACTTTTTTTTAAAGCAACCCTTCAATTACATATTGTTAGACATGCAATGATCAAAATGGGCTATTTCCAGCAAAACTATCATGAAATAATCTTGCCTTCTGCAGGTTTAAGACCTTGTTTATACTTGGTCTTAAAATGCGTTTTGAGCAATAGGATCACAAGTGGACAGTGCTAAATAAAATTGTAAGTGTTGGGTGTATTATGTTGTCTTTATTCTTAGCTTATGCTCAACAAATACAGTGGATGGGCAGATTCTGTAAGCAAAGTATTTGTCCATTTGAATATATTGCGGGGAAGTGAGATCCGATCACAAGTGGTCACTGAAGAAGCATGTGGAGACACATTCTAATGTCAGGTGTTTCTCTGACATACATTTAGCTGTCCACCTGTGATCGGATCAAATAAGATACCAGGTCTGAACAGTAGCTAAGTCATTCTACAGTTTAAGCTTGTTGTTTTTAAGCTTGCTACTAAAAATGAAATAGAATTAATAGGAAAATCAATGGCATAAATTACCTGTGTCAGTCGATGGGTTTCTCTGGCTTGAAGAAGAAATGCAGTTGCATGTTTAGAAAGGTCAATATTCATGCGACCCTCTCCATCTTCTTGAAATAAACTCTGAAAGAGAGTAACAACAAACATATCTATTAAAACAGGGAAAATATTGGCATTTGTAGGTAGCACCACCAGACAATCTGACAACTACCTGGGTAAGCTAGCTAGCTAGATTTCTTCCTACAAAAAGGAACAAGATGGGTGTATTTTTACTGATTGGTGTCTTTATTTTGAGTATGTAAAATAACAACAAAAACAACATCTAATAAAAACAAAACAAAACAGTACTGCAAAAAAAAAACAATGACTTTGACAGCATCAGAACAAATCTGTACTTCATGAGTGTTAAGATTGACACACATACTAAATTGTATCCCTTCACTTGCTCTCTTGCCAATAAATTAACATTATTAAAGGCTTTTGAACTGAACTTGTATGGTAATAAGCTAAAAGGAGACAACTTCCTGTCACACACTGACCATGAAGACATGTCTCACCTGCCAGTTATACCTTCATGAATGATAAGCTAATAATACACATATTACAGCCTCTATGCTTGATTCAAACTGTTGAAGGATAACCTGTGATTTTTAATTTGTTGTTTGAATGACTAACATTAATGTTACAGATTTGTTTCAATGAAGTCTGGTAACTGAATTACATAACTAATAATTAAACTAAACAAATAATCAAATAAGTGAATTAATTTACCAATTACTGCATATAAAATTAAGCAGTTGTCAGAAAAGTAACTTTCCTGTTACTTCTAAATATCTGCTTTAATTCTCTTATTAATGTGCAGATACACTGCTATTATTTTAGTGTACCTAAATTTCTTTTTCTTGACGTTACACATTTGAACACATCACAATGACATTTTATTTAACTTTGCCTAATATTCATTTTACTGAGCCCACCTTGAACACATCATATGTTAACCTCCTTCTGTCAACTAACTAGCTTTCACCCTGCTGATTTCAACACGTATTTCAACACTGGATTACCATTTTTATCTAATGGACTTGCTGCATTTACCAGCGGACAGATGAGTAGAAAAACTGTCTGACTGGACTGCTGCAGCAGCAGGAGGCAGAGACACAAAGCTGCAGTCCAGTTGTGCACTCCACTCCACTTTTCAGCCAAGGTGAGTTTATCACGACCGAGTCTCTATGTTTGCAATCAAATACAGGTTGATAGATGCTCGCTGTAATCTAATTTCTGATGACATTAGATCATAAGTGGACAATCTGTGGGGCGGTAGGCTGCGTTTGTCTACATAAATGTAACGTTAACCATTAACTAGCCGATTTAAATCTCAGTAGGCTAGTTGTATTTGCGTTACTGGTTCGATTACCTGTTACTCACAACATAGTGGAATTACAGTAAGGCATAGTGTGGCAGACAGAGCCATCAGTGGTATATTATTATTATTATTATTTACATTTAACAGGATTTCCATGTAGCACAGATCATGTTCAGAGTGTGGTGAAAATTGTCTGTGTGTTTCATGGTGGGAAAAGGTTTGTTCATTGTTTGAAAAATGTAGTGTTATCTAGCAGTGTGCAGTGTCTAACTCCGACCAGCAGAGGGCGCGTTCGCTACACTGGGTGTGTTCAGGAACAAGGGAAATCTCGCGTGAATACATTCAGAGAATGAGAACACACACTTGAGTGTGAAGTTACTATGTGTGTGTGTGCGAACTGTGACGATAAAATACATATTTTTGCTCTTTGCAGGTAAGAAGGGAGAGTTAGGATTGTGTAATGGATGAGTGAATATGTTATGTTGTGGTTTATGATCCCGGTTTCGTTTTATGTGGGATTGTTTATGAACGTAACTTGGTCAGCACTGAAAACGGCTAGCTAGTAGTTAGCACTGGTTGCCTAGCTACCTCAAGCGAGCGTGAGGCGGGAGAGTAGAACAATGAGCCGGTCTAAAAAGCCCGGACTGCTCGTATCTAGTTCATAGATCAATAAATAAAAGGTTAAAATAGATACATGATATGATTAATTTGACAGTGTTTCGACATGATTGGCTGACTGTGTATTTGATAAAACAAGTTGATTCTGAATGTTCATGATTTCTCGTTGTTAGAATATTAAGAATACGTTCAGAGAATGAGAACACACACTTGAGTGTGAAGTTACTATGTGTGTGTGTGCGAACTGTGACGATAAAATACATATTTTTGCTCTTTGCAGAACAAAATAAAAGACTTTCAAAATAAATGTGTAGTGGAGGGCAGCTTCACTCTGCACCACGCTACATATTTTGGTAGCAGAGGATGGTTGATTCAGCCCATGGCCCAGTCGCATAGAAGCATAGACGGACAGAGCAGAGGAGGACCATGGAGGAAGAAAGGGACGAAGTAAGCAGGAGACTGCTGACACTGGAGGAGAAGGAGCTCATTTCCCTGTGTGAGCATCTAAAGTGTAACGCATCTGTTGGGGGGTTTGCCAGCAAAACAAGACGCACCCTCATCAGGTTGGTGGAGACAACGTTAGATGAAATCGAGGAGGGTGAAGAGTCCGAGTTGTATCAGCAGTATCTGCAGCATGTACTGTCCTACCTGGCCTCTCTGAAGCCGGCACCGGAGGAAACTGAGGCTGAGATTGTAGTTCAGGAAACAAGTGAGTTAGAGAAGTTGAAGATGCAGTAACAGAAGTTACAGCAGCTGATGGAAGAGGAAATCGGGGCGTTGGAGGAAAAGATCAAGCGGAAGACACAAGCAGCAGGAGGAGACACTGCGCCTGCCATCGTGACTGCAAAGGAAGAGGACATAAGGACTGCCACCACAGCACCAACCAGACTGCCCGAGGTGACACTGAGGCGGGAGTTCCGGATAATTGGACAGATTGGGAAAGCTGGTCAAAAGGACAAATTGTCCTACACAAGCCTCATCGATCAGATCGAGTCTGGACAGGGGAAAGGACATGGAGAAGCGGAGATCATTGAAGCAGTCACACGTGCTGTGAGCCCAGGTCTACATCTGCGGGAAATGTTGGAAATAAAGCGAGAGCTGACACTGCACACCCTCAAGACCATACTCAAGGGTCACTACAAAGTGGACTCCTCCTCCGACGTACTGCATCGCCTGATGAACATGACACAAGATCCAAAAGAGTCAGCACAGAATTTCTTATTTAGAGCAATAGAACTGAAAGAGAAGTTAATGAGAAAATCTAGTGATGAGGATGCAGGTGAGGAAGGTGAGCAGTTTAGTCCAGAGCTAATTCAGAGAAAACTCCTCCGCTCCATAGAAACTGGTCTTTACAGTGATGCGGTTAAGTTCCAGCTCAAGCCGTATCTCAGTAACCGTACTGTCACAGATGAGGTGTTAATTGAGCGAATCAGTGAGGCTGCAAACTTAGAACAGGAGAGACAGCAAAAACTGAGAAAGACAGTCATAAACAAGCCCCCAAAAGTCAGTGAAGTGCAGGCAGAGGTGTATCCACCTGATGCCTCAGCCGCAGTAGTTGACACTGTTACTCATCGTGAAGCAGAGGGGAAGAGTAAGAAAAGTCAGGGACCCAAGGCAGAGACAGACCCAATCGAAGCGCTCAAGGCTGAGGTTCTAGAAATTAAAAAGTTGATGTTACAGACAGTGGAGGCCACACAAGCTAGACCGACAGAGAAAACTTTCACACCCAACCGTAGTCGGCCCAGGGGTTGCAGGGCGTGTCAAGAAGCTCAGATAGGTGACTCCTGCAGACATTGCTTTAAGTGTGGGCAAGAGGGGCATCTTTCCAGAGGATGTCGACGGACCAGAGAGCAGCAGGGAAACGGGACCGGGCTGCCGAGCCGGGACCCTCGGTAGCCCGTGAATCATCCAGTCTCAACATGCAGCAACCTGTCCCCCCTCCAGCACCGCCTCAAATCTCATCAGTCAACTACCTCCCACCACGACGCAAAGAAAGACTCATAAAGTTGATTGCAAAGAGACACACTGTCCATTGCACACTGGACACGGTTCCAGTAGTAGCATTATGGGACTCAGGCGCTCAGGCGACCATCATCAATGAAGAGTGGAGAAAGCTGCACTTACCACACAGCACGGTGCGACCTCTCAGTGAACTGTTAGGCTCAGACATTTTATTGGGAGTGGCAGCTAACCAGACTGAGATCCCCTTCATGGGCTGGGTGGAGGTAGAGTTTAGACTAGGGAAAGAATCTGCCTTGACAAAGCCACTTCTAGTACCTATTTTAGTGTCAAGTGACCCAAACGTAGCAGCAGAACCCATAATTGGCTACAATGTGATAGAAGAAATAACAGGAGAGGGTAGTCAGACAACAAAGACAGAGACCATCCATACTGTGTGTCAAGCCTTCCAGATAACAGTCAAGACAGCACAAGCAGTGCTTCAGCTGATCCATGCCCCTGTTAGTGAGGAAGATGTAGGAATGGTACACACAGGAAAAAGAACACTCACTCTAGGCGCTGAACAGGTCACCACAGTGTATGTTAACGTCAACACTGGGGCTCAGTATCATAGCCAAGACCTGCTTCTAGTTCCAAGTGAAGAGCCGACATTGCCAGAGGGGGTAGTGATAGAGGAGGGTCTAGTCAGTGTCCCCAGTAAAAGGTCAGGTTATGTACCAGTCCCCATTGCCAACACAAACAAACACAGTGTAACCCTGGCCCAGCGCACTGTATTTGGTCACCTGCAAACAGTGAAGACTGCTTATGCGGCCAGCGTTGAGCAGATGAACAGAGGAGAGGGAGTAAAGCCACCAACTCACACAGCATCAGCCCCAGGCGGTGACAATTCGAAAAAACAAAAACCCGCCTGGTGGGACCCTCCAGTCGACCTCAGTCACCTAAACGAGGAGCAAAGGAGGATCACAAAACAGCTGCTGAGAGAGGAGTGTCACGCGTTCGCATACGATGATGACGACATCGGCTCAATTCCCTCACTGAAACTCCACATCACGCTGCACGACACCACCCCAGTAAGAAAAACGTACATGGCAGTCCCAAAGCCACTACACCAGGAGGTGAAAGAGTATATCCAGGACTTATTGAATCGGGGCTGGATTACTCCTTCACGCTCTCCGTACGCCTCACCGGTCGTGTGTGTACGAAAGAAGGATGGGACTTTAGGACTGTGTTGTGACTACAGGGAGCTGAACAAAAAGTCGGTCCCTGATCGCCACCCTATACCCAGAATACAAGACATGCTTGACTCTCTCACTGGCAGCTCCTGGTTCTCTGTACTGGACCAGGGGAAGGCCTATCACCAGGGGTTCCTGGACAAGGAAAGCCAGCCCCTGACCGCTTTCATAACCCCCTGGGGCCTGTACCAGCACCCGCGGAATTCTAGAGGAACATGGAAGACTATTTGCGTGGCTTGAGAGACGTCATGTGTCAACCATATCTGGACGACAATCTGGTCCATAGCCCAAGTTTTGAGGACCACATTGAGCACCTGAGAACTGTGTTACAGAGATATCAGGAGCACGGTGTTAAACTCAGCCCCCGCAAGTGTGAGGTGTTGAAGAGGAAGGTGAGATTTCTGGGACGGTTGGTGTCTGGACAAGGCTACACTATGGACCCATCTGAGGTGGCCCCAGTCCAGGAGAAAGCGCCTACAACAGTGGGAGAGCTGAGAAGAGTAATGGGATTCCTCTCATACTACCGAACATACATCCCAAACTTCTCCAGGATAGCCCAGCCTCTCTACCAGTTGCTCTCAACAACACCTGATCAAATGAACAGAGAGAAGGTCAGGGCCACAACCAGGAAGAAAGGTAACCTCCCACCTAACACTCCTATACAGTGGACAGAGAACCACCAAAAGACATTGAACTCTCTCATAGACAAACTGATAGAGCCTCCCCTCCTGGGATACCCAGAGATCACCCAACCATTCGTCCTCCACACAGACGCATCCCAGGAGGGATTGGGAGCAGTACTTTATCAGAGACAGAACGGCAAGATGGTAGTGATAGGCTATGGTTCCAGGACTCTAACTCCACCGGAAAAGAACTATCACATGCACTCGGAAAAATTAGAGTTTTTAGCACAAAAATGGGCAATATGTGAACGTTTCCGGGATTATCTGTATCATGCCCCACACTTTGTGGTATATACAGATAACAATCCCTTAACCTATATCCTCTCAACAGCTAAGCTTAACGCTACAGGTCAGAGGTGGGTGGGTGAGCTATCCGAGTTTGACTTTTCCATTAAGTATAGGCCGGGAAAAAACAACGCAGATGCGGATGGCCTATCCCGCATGCCATTAGACATAAATGCGTTCATGACACAGTGTACAGCGGAGGTGGGTCAGGAAGTGTTCAGTGCAGCAGTGCAGGGAGTCAGTGTGCAGGGAGACACCCCCCAGGTCTGGGTAGCAACAGTCCCCATAGAAGCACTAGACTTAGTGAGAGATGCAAGTGCACATCCTCGAACCAAGTCCCTGACACCAGAACAGATCCGAGACAGCCAGGAAAGAGATCCTGTCATAGGCCAAGTTCTGCATTATAAGAGGGACTATCAGCAACCGTCCAGGAGAGCGCTTAAAGCAGAACCGGCGGATGTCAGAGTATTAATGAGACAGTGGGCAAAGTTGTATGTCAATGAGGATGGAATTCTCTTTAGGAAAGCAGGAGATAAACAACAGCTTATCCTCCCAAAAGAGCATCATCAAACAGTCTTCCACGAGCTTCACAGAGAAATGGGACATCTCGGGGTCGAGAGGACTTTGAACCTGATCCAAGATCGATTCTACTGGGCCCGTATGTACTCAGACATAGAACACTTTGTCACCCAATAGTGTGAGTGTCTCAAGGCAAAGCGACCTCACAAAGCAACCAGGGCTCCCATGACCACCATTGTCACAACACGCCCAGGTGAGCTAGTATGCATTGACTTTTTACACTTAGAGACATGCAAACAGGGGTTTGAGTACATTCTTATTGTGATCGATCATTTCACTGGTTTTGCCCAAGCCTACGCCACGAAAAACAAGTCTGCCAAAACTGTTGTTGACAAACTCTTTAATGACTTTGCGCTACGCGTCGGATTTCCAGAAAGAATTCACCATGACATGGGGAGAGAGTTTGACAACCAGCTGATGGATCAACTACAGAGGAGCTGTGACGTGAGGGGATCCCACACAACATGTTACCACCCCCAAGGCAACGGGAAGTGTGAACGCTTCAATAGAACTATCTTATCAATGCTCCGCACCCTCACAAGTGAACAGAAGGCTGACTGGAAGAGCTCATTGACAAAACTGGTGCACGTGTACAACTGCACCTGCAGTCACAGGGTTCTCTCCCTACTATTTGCTCTATGGAAGGTCACCCCGTTTGCCAGTAGACCTGCTTTTCAACCTACAGCCCAGAGAGGCAAAAGGTCTTACATTGAATATGTACAGAACTGGCAAAATCGAATGCGACAAGCCTATGAGATCGCATCCAAAACAGCGGCCCGAGAAGCTCTACGAGGCAAGAAAGGCTACGACAAAAGAGCACAGGGAGCCGACCTGCAACCTGGTGGACGGGTGCTTGTGCGTAACCTGTCAGAGAGGGGCGGCCCTGGTAAACTGCGGTCCTACTGGGAAACTAAAGTGCATGTGGTGGTTAAGAGGAGGAGCAATGACAGCCCGGTGTATGAAGTAGCACCAGAGGAAGGAGGTAAGAGTCATGTGTTGCACAGGAACCTCCTACTCCCATGTGACAGTCTGCCCTTGGGGAAACCGGAACCTGCCCCTGCAAAACAAGAGAGGAAAAGACTGACACGGATAAGAACAAGACAACACCAAATCAGCGAACCAGAGGAGAACTCAGACAGTGAAAGCAGTGATGAAGTGGAGCTGGTGTGCCCTTTCCCCGACGACCAAAAACTAAGTCAGAAAGCTGCAGACTTGAATCCAGAGGCAGAGCCATTTGCACCAGCTCTGACTATGCAAGACGGAGCACCAGATCTGGAAGATGCAACGGTTGCTCAAGAGGAGGCAGAGACTGACCACAGAGGCATCATAGCTGATAGAGATGGTGAGAACGACGCAGAGCCTGGGGAGAGTCTACAAGAGTCATCAGAGGAAGATGATCCTGATCCTGACCCTCCTCCAGTGACCAGCTACCCGCAGCGACACAGGCACCGTCCCCGAGTGCTGACCTACAACGCCTTGGGTGAACCGACGTGGGTGGAAGCGGGTGCCGAGAGCCTGCATGTCGTGAGTATGTCCCCAGCCTGCAACCCCCCGGTCATGTGGCGACCGTGGACATCACTAGACATTGAGGTAACAGGTTGAACTCACATTACACAAACATTACTCTAGCTCAGAGAAAATGGACTCTGAAAAGTTAGAGTGGTGAAATTCTATGGACTGTGAAGAAGAGACAATTCCAGGAGAACATATTGACAGGACATTACTTTCAACACTGCTGTTACTTTATCTTAAAATTACAATCTGAGCCTGTCATTGACAAAAACAAACATATTTAGTGAGCGTGCTTGGATCAGGCATAGTTGACCTAAGTAAATGCTACGTTAAATTTTAGCTTGTATAACGACTTACCGCAGGAATGACGATGCTTGGGCCCTCCGCTTCAGCCACAGGGTTTGCATTAGTTTGGTCGTTTACTGCTATACCGTGGCGAGTTGGTCCTTCCTCCCCCGCCCCTTCAACTTGGAGAAGATGATGTGTGTGTTTCCGCTTTACATGATAGTAGGAGTTATACACCCTGTACTCACTCGGACAGCCATCAATCCCGCACACGACGCGAAAGTCAGGGCTGCGACTGTGCATGGTGTTAATGTGACTCAAAAGTAGTTTGAGTCAATGCCACAAATATATATAATATAGCATATGAAGCAACGCCAAATCATGTTGGAAGCAAAGATGTCGCAGGCAAGTGGACGGTAAAGTCGTCACAGGTCGGTAGAGCAACGCTGCTGTAAACACTCGTTACTATGGTTACCCCCGCCAGCTAGCTGCTGCAAATGAGAATGTGGGCGTAAACTAACGTTATATGGGACCAACTTGGATTTGAACTAGGACTGGCGTGTTTCATTGCATGTAAATTAAACGACTGTATCTAGTGCTCATTCTTTGTACATCGCACACCCTTTGAATGTTATCTACGTTTCAATGTGTTTTCAGTGTTTATTGTGTATCACTGAGCAGAGACAGCGAGGCGAGCTATCGTTAGTGGAGCTAACTAGCTAACAAGTCAGCTAACAGCCTGGAAGAATTGGATGATGTCGCAGTGTCGATTTTAAGAGGTAATGTATGCAAATATTATTCTTTGTCATATATGAACGTACGAATGCAGAGGCCTAAGTTAATTGAAGCTAAAAAAAAAAGAAGCTAATAGCCTTTTGGCGCTGCGACCTGCTGTAGCAGCACTGTGGGCCTCAAACTCTTTCTCCAGTTTTTGTCACATCACGCTCCTTCTGTCACCTGTTGTGTGAAGTGTGAAGTGTTGTGTGGTCGTGAACTGTTGGAACTGAATTGCGCTTTGGGGATAATGTTGTATATTATGTTGTAAACAGACCAAAAACAAAGGGAAATTTCGCCTCCCGTTACTTGCACCATTTTGTTCCCACTTAATTCATAAACTGTGAAGACTAGTCAACTAATGGCGACAAATGACAATTGTTGGTCACTAAAAAAATTCTTAGTTGGTGGCAGCTCTAGTTATACTAGTATTGTCTATATGACATACAAAAGCAGCCAATGAGGTATCTACTAGGGCCGGGACTTGATTAAAAAAATTAATTGAATTAATCAGAGGCTTTGTAATTAATTAATCGAAATTAATCGCATTTTAATCGCATATAAATATTTGACCTGAGAACAGTGAGAAGCAGTTTTTTTCACATGGATTTTAGTATACCATTGAATAATGATTGAATACAGAAGCTTAAGCAACAAAACATTGTTTTGTTTTTTTTCTTCTTAGTTTATAGTTGTAGTTTTCGTTAAGGTTCTCTAGTCTTCTAGTTTCAGCTTTATAATTAGGGCCCGAGCAGGTCATCGACCTGTGAGGTCCCTATTGTAATTAGGGCCCGAGCAGGTCATCGACCTGTGAGGTCCCTATTGTAATTAGGGCCCGAGCAGGTCATCGACCTGTGAGGTCCCTATTGTAATTGGAAGGATTATTAGGGCCAGAGCAGGTCATCGACCTGTGAGGTCCCTATTGTAATTGGAAGAATTATTCTTCGTTATTATTTTTCCTGTACCACTTTAACGGCAATTTTGGAGGCCTGGACATACCCAAAAACTCACCAAATTTGAAATATACGTCACATCTAGTGAAAGATTTGATAATTTAATGCCATTTTTTCCCCTCGCGGTCAAGCATTGAGGCTTTATAACTTCAACATACAATTTCCTATCCACACCAAACTTCTCATAAGTGTAGAGGCTGTCTCCCCGAACACATCTCAGCATCAATACTTAGTCTGCCATTTTGCTTTTGGCCGCCATGTTGAAATATTGCCAATCTTTGTACTTAAATTATCTCCTCCTACAGATGTAACACCACCGACTTCAAAGTCACTCAGTAGCATCCTCTGACCTTGAAGATGAAAAGTTATGGAAATCTTTACTCCAGGTCATACCTGCTGGCAGTTGCGGAGCTCGCCATAACAATCCTTCGTCATGAAGCATCAAGTCCCGATATCTCCTTCCTAGCTCGGCCAAATCTAGAGGGAATCTAGAGGGAGTCGCCCTGAATAGACCTGTGCATCAATGCTGTGTCATATCCATAGCGCCACCCACTGGAAACATGAAGTAAGTTTTATCTCAGGCAAATCTGGTGTCCTACATGCATGTACATGAATGAAATTTGGCACGCATGTGTGTCATGACAAGACGCACAAATGACTCATTTACACCCACACTCTCAGTCCAACAGGAAGTGGTCTATATTGCTTAGAAACACATGAATTGATGCTGTACGTTTATGGTGTACGTGATACAAGTCGCCACCAGATGGCACTGTTGTCTTTCAAGGCACATGTATCCTATCTAGATAACCTCTGAATGATTCCATTCAATTCCAGCAAGTCAGCCGCATATTCATCAGATTTTATTGAAACTTCAAAAGGTGGCAGCACGCACTTCTTGGAATAATAACTGGCAAACAAAGCAGAACTTAGATCAAAAGCTTGACACTGATAGACAGCCATAAATACATTTTTGAAAGAAGGCAAGTGAAGCATTATTCTACACTCATTTATGTGCAGTGATGACAAACATAGTCAGATGTACATGGCATTTGCAGGTAGTTTTGTCATAAAGTTTTGCACATAACAATATGGCATAACAGGAGGGTCATGTTTAGAGCCACATAATTGATAAGTCAGCGGTAGTAAGCCACAGCACACAATTTTTAAATAGGCCAGTTTGAAAAGAATGCCATTTGTGTGTTGGGTCTGCCCTGTCAATGTGGCACACAACAAGATGTGTGTAGTTGTGATTTTGCCCAACTTTTTCGCGATGAACGAAGTGGCTTCCCCTGCGATTTGAAACAACTGAGTGAGCTCTTTGGTTAAACACAGCTACTGCAGGACCACTGGCCCCCCCAGTGCTCCCACCAATTTCCCTGACTGACTAAGGTGCTGGCTCAATAGGGAACTGTAATTTAAATCTCCATCTGCAGGGGTCCTTACGTGCTGAAAGGTGTGCTGTCTGACGGGAAGTCAGCGCAAGAAGCAGAAGAAGAAACAACAAGATTTTTGTATTTGTCTGAAATGTTTGTGTGTTTCTCAAACTTGAGGTAAATGTGTTGGATGCATATTGTCTTTAATGAAAAAGAGTCCAGGGGAATGCAATACGCAGCCACTGACTGGAGCTGAATCTGAGTTGCCACAAGAAGGACCATTTTGGTGTGCCACCCTAAGATTTTCACTGGCCCCATCTGCCTCCCCCCCAATGAAACTGTTCTGGGGCGCCACTGTGCAGGACGCTGGTCAAACCTGGTCACTTGACCGCTGTCCCTTTACAAAAGGAAGAATCACATCTGGCTGCACTCCACTACCTATCTAAATCTGTGGCATTCCACTTCCATCCTCCCCTATGATGCGCTGCCTTCCTGCCTTCACGGTGAGAACAGACAGCAGTGTCTTAGCTGCGCCGGCGGTCGAGTGGTTGGAGTGCGTGGCACATACGCAGTGGACCCTGGTTCGAATTTAGGGCATAGGAGGTTTACTGCAAGCCACAACCCCCCCCTCTCTGTCCCACTTCCAATCTATTCCCTGCAAAAACACAGGAGTCAATGCCTGAATTCCAGACAAAGGCAAAGAGAAGGCCGTAACACTTAACCACAACGTAACGGTGCAGAATCGATTGTCAAAACGTACCCAATTATTAAATGTTTTAGAAATCATTCGCCTGTAGTCCCTTTGGATTTCTGTGGATTGCAGGAAGTCGTTCTGACTTCACCTGAAAGCGCTTAATACTGGCAGGGGCAACCCACCGCGTCACAAACACACGTTGGGAGAAGAGGGTGATATTCACCCCCGGCGTGCACCGTCCCAAACGCAGGCGGTTGCCGCCTCCGTGAACAACGACCGAGCACCGGGGCTTAAGCTGCGGCACGTTTAGATGGCAGCACGCCGCGACGCTCGCGCGGACTGCGAGGGCCCGTTCATCACTGCTTGCAGTTTTAATTCTTCGTTATTATTATTATTCCGATCCGACATCGACTGCAGTTTTGGATGCCTGAACATAATCGAAAACTCTCCAAATTTGGAATTTGCGTCACGTTAAGCGAAAATAGCGATCCTGCATTGTCAATGGGCGTGGTCGTGACCTGCGGACTCTGTAGCGCCCCCTAATGTTTATCCCCGCCTCCCACAAGTGCGTGGAAGAACGAAATTCAATACGTAGATTCCTCATGACCAGACGCACAAAAAACCCAGTGGGACCCCTAGTGTCAGTCCAACAGGAAGTCAGCTATTTAGATGTGTGGCGGCGTTTTTGTCCAATTCATGCCTACTTTGAAAATTATCTTGTCCTAGAACTTAAACACCACAGTCTTCAAATTAACTCAGTAATTTTCTTCATGCCTTGGAGAACAAAAGTTATGGAATTCATTCAGCTGCGCCAAACTTTAGTGGGCGGGGCCGTGGAAACAATTTTTTCCTCACGCCGTCAAGCATCGAGACTTTATAACTTCAACATACAATTTCCTATCCACACCAAACTGCTTTTAACTGTAGAGGCTGTCTCCCCGAAAAAATCTCAGCATCAATACTTAGTCTGCCATTTTGCTTTTGGCCGCCCTGTTGAAATATCGCCAATCTTCGTACTTAAATTATCTCCTCCTACAGATGTAACACCACCGACTTCAAAGTCACTCAGTAGCATCCTCTGACCTTGAAGATGAAAAGTTATAGAAATCTTTATCCTACGTCATACCTGCTGGCCACAGTGGAGCGGGCAATTCGAATCCTTCGCCGTAAAGCATCGTGTCCTCATAACTTCTTCATACAATGTCTTATCTCGGCCAAATCTCTCAGGAATGCAGAGGGAGTCGCCCTGATGAGATCTGTGTAGTCATGGGGCGTGGCCGTGACGCGTGGGCTCTGTAGCGCCCCCTATTGTGATGCCCCGCCTCCTACTTGTAACATAGACGGACGAAAATTGGTACGCAGATTCCTCATGTCTGGACGCACAAAAAACCCATTTGGACTCCTAGTGTCAGTCCAACAGGAAGGCAGTCATTTAGATGTGTGGCGGCGTTTTTGTCCAAATCATGCCTACTTTGAAAATTATCTTATCCTAGAGCTTAAACACCACGGTCTTCAAATTAAGTCAGGAATTTTCTTCATGCCTTGAAGAACAAAAGTTATTAAAATCTTTCAGTTGCGCCAAGGTGAAGTTGGCGGTGCGGTGGAAACCATTTTGTCCTCACGCCGTCAAGCATCGAGACTTTATAACTTCAACATACAATGTCCTATCCACACCAAACTGCTCGTAACTGTAGAGGCTGTCTCCCAAAACAAATCTTAGCGTCAATAATTAGTCTGCCATTTTGCTTTTGGCCGCCATGTTGAATTATGCCAATCTTCGTACTTAAATTATCTCCTCCTACAGATGTAACACCACCGACTTCAAAGTCACTCAGTAGCATCCTCTGACCTTGAAGATGAAAAGTTATTGAAATCTTTATCCTACGTCATTCCTGCTGACAGTTGCGGAGCCCGCCATAACAATCCTTCGTCATGAAGCATCAAGTCCTGATAACTCCTTCATACTATTTCCTATCTAGGCCAAATCTAGAGGGAATCGAGAGGGAGTCCCCATGAATAGATCTGTGCATCAATACTCTGTCATATCCATAGCCCTACCCACTGGAAACATAAATTAGTTTTAATCTCATTCCATTAGGGCTCCTACAAGCTGTGAGTGACACAAGTCGCCACTAGATGGCAGTGTTGTCTTTCAAGTCACAGGTGTCCTTTGTACTTAGCAACCTCTGGATAACCTCTAGATAATTTCATTCCATGGCAGGAAGTCAGCCTCAAATTTATCAGATTTGATTGAAACTTCAAAATGTGGCTGCATGCACTTTATGGAATAAAAACTAGCAAACAAAGGAGAACTTAGATCAAAAGCATGACATTCATAGACAGCCATAAATACATTTTTGAAAGAAGGCAAGTGAAGCATCATTTGACACTCATTTATCTGCATTGATCACAAACATAGTCAGATGTACATGGCATTTGCAGGTAGTTTTGTCTAAATTGCACATCACAACATGGAATAATTGAAGGGTAATGTTTAGAGCCACATAATGGATAAGTCAGTGGTAGTAAGTCACAGAACACAATGTTAAATGAACCAATTTACTCAGAATGCCATTTGCGTGTTGTGTCTGCCCTGTCAATGTGGCACAAAACAAGATGTCTGTAGTTGTGATTCTGCCCAACTTTTCTGCGATGAACGAAGTGGCTTCCCCTGCGATTTGAAACAACTGAGTGAGCTCTTTGGTTAAACACAGCTACTGCAGGACCACTGGCCCCCCCAGTGCTCCCACCAATTTCCCTGACTGACTAAGGTGCTGGCTCAATAGGGAACTGTAATTTAAATCTCCATCTGCAGGGGTGCTTACGTGCTGAAAGGTGTGCTGTCTGACGGGAAGTCAGCGCAAGAAGCAGAAGAAGAAACAACAAGATTTTTTTATTTGTCTGAAATGTTTGTGTGCTTCTCAAACTTGAGGTAAATGTGTTGGATGCATATTGTCTTTAATGAAAAAGAGTCCAGGGGAATGCAATACGCAGCCACTGACTGGAGCTGAATCTGAGTTGCCACAAGAAGGACCATTTTGGTGTGCCACCCTAAGATTTTCACTGGCCCCATCTGCCTCCCCCCCAATGAAACTGTTCTGGGGCGCCACTGTGCAGGACGCTGGTCAAACCTGGTCACTTGACCGCTGTCCCTTTACAAAAGGAAGAATCACATCTGGCTGCACTCCACTACCTATCTAAATCTGTGGCATTCCACTTCCATCCTCCCCTATGATGCGCTGCCTTCCTGCCTTCACGGTGAGAACAGACAGCAGTGTCTTAGCTGCGCCGGCGGTCGAGTGGTTGGAGTGCGTGGCACATACGCAGTGGACCCTGGTTCGAATTTAGGGCGGAGGAGGTTTACTGCAAGCCACAACCCCCCCCTCTCTGTCCCACTTCCAATCTATTCCCTGCAAAAACACAGGTGTCAATGCCTGAATTCCAGACAAAGGCAAAGAGAAGGCCGTAACACTTCACACAACGTAACGGTGCAGAATCGATTGTCAAAACGTACCCGATTATTAAATGTTTTAGAAATCATTCACCTGCAGCCCATTAGGATTTCTGTGGATTGCACGAAGTTGTTCTGACTTCACCTGAAAGCGCTTGATACTGGCAGGGGCAACCCACCGCGTTACAAACACACGTTAGGAGAAGAGGCTGATATTCACCCCCGGCGTGCACCGTCGCAAACGCAGGCATTTGCCGCCTCCGTGAACAACGATCGAGGAACGGGGCTTAAGCCGCGGCGCGTTTGGACGGCGGCACGCCCCGACGCGCGCGCGGACTGCGAGGGCCCGTTCATCACTGCTTGCAGTTTTAATTAGGGCCCGAGCAGGTCATCGACCTGTGAGGTCCCTATTGTTATTGGAAGGACAGAAATTATTATTCTTCTGCGCTTTGACTGCAGTTTTGGACGCCTGAACATATTCAAAAACTCACCAAATTTGGAATATACATCACATCTGGCGAAAAATTTGATAATTTAATGTCGTTGGGCGAGGTCGTGACCTGCGGGCTCTGTAGCGCCCCCTAATGTTCATCCCCGCCTCCCACAAGTGCGTAGAAGAACGAAATTCAATTTGCAGATTCCTCAT
The DNA here is from genome assembly GCF_900880675.1 of Sparus aurata. NCBI lineage: Eukaryota > Metazoa > Chordata > Actinopteri > Spariformes > Sparidae > Sparus > Sparus aurata. The sequence goes on from NC_044194.1 coordinate 32,354,675, forward strand.
GACCAGACGCACAAAAGACCCAGTGGGACCCCTAGTGTCACTCCAACAGGAAGTCAGCTATTTAGATGTGTGGCGGCGTTTTTGTCCAATTCATGCCTACTTTGAAAACTATCTTGTCCTAGAGCTTAAACACAACAGTCTTCACATTAACTCAGTAATTTTCTTCATGCCTTGGAGAACAAAAGTTATTAAAATCTTTCAGCTGTGACATACTTTAGTGGGCGGGGCGATGGAAACCATCTTTTCCCCTCGCGGTCAAGCATCGAGGCTTTATAACTTCAACATACAATTTCCTATCCACACCAAACTTCTCATAATTGTAGAGGCTGTCTCCCCGAACACATCTCAGCATCAATACTTAGTCTGCCATTTTGCTTTTGGCCGCCATGTTGACATATTGCCAATCTTCATACTTAAATTATCTCCTCCTACAGATGTAACACCACCGACTTCAAAGTCACTCAGTAGCATCCTCTGACCTTGAAGATGAAAAGTTATGGAAATCTTTACCCTACGTCATACCTGCTGGCCACAGTGGAGCGGTCAATTCAAATCCTTCGCCGGAAAGCATCGTGTCCTCATAACTTCTTCATACAATGGCTTATCTCGGCCAAATCTCTCAGGAATGCAGAGGGAGTCGCCCTGATGAGATCTGTGTAGTCATGGGGCGTGGCCGTGATGCGTGGGCTCTGTAGCGCCCCCTATTGTGATGCCCCGCCTCCTACTTGTAACATAGAAGGACGAAAATTGGTACGCATATTCCTCATGACCGGACGCACAAAAAACCCATTTGGACTCCTAGTGTCAGTCAAACAGGAAGGCAGTCATTTAGATGTGTGGCGGCGTTTTTGTCCAAATCATGCCTACTTTGAAAATTATCTTGTCCTAGAGCTTAAACACCACAGTCTTCAAGTTAACTCAGTAATTTTCTTCATGCCTCGAAGAACAAAAGTTATGGAAATCATTCAGCTGTGCAAAGGTTAAGTTGGCGGTGCGGTGGAAACCATTTTGTCCTCACGCTGTCAAGCAGCGAGGCTTTATAACTTCAACATACAATGTCCTATCCACACCAAACTGCTCGTAACTGTAGAGGCTGTCTCCCCGAACAAATCTCAGCGTCAATAATTAGTCTGCCATTTTGCTTTTGGACGCCATGTTGAATTATGCCAATCTTCGTACTTATATTATCTCCTCCTACAGATGTAACACCACAGACTTCAAAGTCACTCAGTAGCATCCTCTGACCTTGAAGATGAAAAGTTATTGAAATCTTTATCCTACGTTATTCCTGCTGACAGTTGCGGAGCCCGCCATAACAATCCTTCGTCATGAAGCATGAAGTCCTGATAACTCCTTCAAACTATTTCCTATCTAGGCCAAATCTAGAGGGAATCGAGAGGGGAGTCCCCATGAATAGATCTGTGCATCAATACTCTGTCATATCCATAGCCCTACCCACTGGAAACATAAATTAGTTTTAATCTCATTCCATTAGGGCTCCTACAAGCTGTGAGTGACACAAGTCGCCACTAGATGGCAGTGTTGTCTTTCTGATAAGTGAGTGGTAGTGAGCCACAGCACACAATTTTCAAATAAGCCAATTTGCTAAGAATGCCATTTGCGTGTTGTGTCTGCCCTGTCAATGTGGCACACAACAAGATGTGTGTAGTTGTGATTCTGCCCAACTCTTCCGCGATGAACGAAGTGGATTCCACTGTGATATGAAACAACTGAGTGAGTTCTTTGGTTAAACACCGCTACTGCAGGACGCTGGTCAAACCTGGTCACTTGACCGCTGTCCCTTTACAAAAGGAAGAATCACATCTGGCTGCACTCCACTACCTAAATCTACCACCTATCTAAATCTTTGGCATTCCCCTTCCATCCTCCCCTATGATGCGCTGCCTTCCTGCCTTCGCGGTGACAACAGAAGGCAGTGTCTTATCTGCGCCGGTGGTCGAGTGGTTGGAGTGCATGCCACATATGCAGTGGACCCGGGTTCGAATTTAGGGCGGAGGAAGTTTACTGCAAGCCACAACCCCCCCCTCTCTGTCCCACTTCCAATTTGTTCCCTGCAAAAACACAGGTGTCCATGCCTGAATTCCAGACAAAGGCAAAGAGAAGGCCGTAACACTTCACACAACGTAACGGTGCAGAATCGATGTCAAAACGTACCCGATCATTAAATGTTTCAGAAAACATTCACCTGTAGTCCATTTGGATTTCTGTGGATTGCACGAAGTTGTTCTGACTTCACATGAAAGCGCTTAATACTGGCAGGGGCAACCCACCGCGTTACAAACACACGTTGGGAGAAGAGGCTGATATTCACCCCCGGCATGCACCGTCCCAAACGCAGGCGGTTGCCCCCTCCGTGAACAACGACCGAGCAATGGGGCTTAAGTTGCGGCGCGTTTGGACGGCAGCACGCCCCGACGTGTGTGCAGACTGCGAGGGCCCGTTCATCACTGCTTGCAGTTTTAATTAGGGCCCGAGCAGGTCATCGACCTGTGAGGTCCCTATTGTAATTGGAAGGACTAGTGTACCGCTTTAACTGCAGTTTTGGAGGCCTGAACATACCCAAAAACTCACCAAATTTGGAATATACGTCACATCTAGTGAAAAATTTGATAATTTAATGCCGTTGGGCGAGGTCGTGACCTGCGGGCTCTGTAGCGCCCCCTAATGTTCCTCCCTGCCTTCCACATGCACGTAGATGAACGAAATTCGGTACGCTGATTCATCGTGAGCGGACGCACAAAAAAGTCTGTGGGGACCATACTGTCACTCCAACAGGAAGTCAGCTATTTAGATGTGTGGCGGCGTTTTTGTCCAATTCATGCCTACTTTGAAAATGATCTTGTCCTAGAGCTTAAACACCACAGTCTTAAAATTAACTCAGTAATTTTCTTCATGTCTTGAAGAACAAAAGTTATTAAAATCTTTCAGCTGCGACATACTTTAGTGGGCGGGGCAGTGGAAACCATTTTTTTCCCTCGCGGTCAAGCATCGAGGCTTTATAACTTCAACATACAATTTCCTATCCACACCAAACTGCTCGTAAGTGTAGAGGGTGTCTCCCCGAACACATCTCAGCATCAATACTTAGTCTGCCATTTTGATTTTGGCCGTCATGTTGAAATATTGACAATCTTCGTACTTAAATTATCTCCTCCTACAGATGTAACGCCACCGACTTCAAAGTCACTCAGTAGCATCCTCTGACCTTGAAGATGAAAAGTTATTAAAATCTTTATCCTACGTCATACCTGCTGGCCACAGTGGAGCAGGAAATTCGAATCCTTCGCCGTAAAGCATCGTGTCCTCATAACTTCTTCATACAATTTCCTATCTCGGCCAAATCTCTCAGGAATGCAGAGGGAGTCGCCCTGATGAGATCTGTGTGGTCATGGGGCGTGGCAGTGACGTATGGGCTCTGTAGCGCCCCCTATTGTGATGCCCCGCCTCCTACTTGTACATAGAAGGACGCAAATCGGTACGCACCTTCATCATGACCAGACGCACAAAAAACCCATTTGGATGCTTACTCTCACTACAACAGGAAGTCAGTTATTTAGATGTGTGGCGGAATTTTTGACAAATTCATGCCGACTTAGAAAATTATCTTGTCCTAGAGCTTAAACACCACAGTCTTCACATTAACTCAGTAATTTTCTTCATGCCTTGGAGAACAAAAGTTATTAAAATCTTTCAGCTGCGACATGCTTTAATGGGCGGGGCGATGGAAACCATTTTTTCCCCTCGCGGTCAAACATCAAGGCTTTATAACTTTAACCTGTTCGCACCCACCTATTTTCAGTAACTTCACCTATTTAGCATACCCAAATGGAAAAGCTGATAACACAAGAACTACAAGTCCGAGATGGATGTATGATACGCCATTTGAAAGCTGACAACCTCTAGTTTCTGTGAATGTGTTTATTTAGCATGTACCATACACACAACCAAAATGACATCAGTTCAAACATAGCTCTAAAACATTTTTTTTGTCTTCGAAAATAATAGGTCATATTTGAATAACAATAACTAGGATGTGCTTTATGTAAGGCATATGGCAATATAGCACATACCTTCCTCATCTTGTCAACTACACCTGGGTGAAATTTTAGACTTCTAGGCCTACCCTTATGGGAGTTATGGAGGTTTTAGTTTGTGGTGTCACTGGCGTCCATGAACCTCTCCAAAACGTCTCCAAATGGCCAAATTGTGCCAAATGCTTTTACTCACTTCTGTGACACTGGAAACATTACTGAAGCATTCTGGTGACTATAAAACCTTTCTCCATGATTCAAAACATAATTTATTCACACATTCATTTGATGGGTGGTTGGAGGGGTTTCCACACGCTTCTAGGTGGCCATATTGAGATATTGTCATGTGACAAGACACTACAGAATAGTTACCATTATACAAAAATGACAGACTATACTGAACTGAATTTCAAACAAGGATTGTATTATCTATCAATACACTATTACTGTATGTATAACTGTGCCAATATCAACAAAATATTAGTGTTTGCCATCAAAGTCCCAAGCACTGCGTCGGTGAAAAACAGTCTGAAAAACTGCAGTGGACTGGTTGCCACTCTGGTCTCCTGCTGTGGTCCGGGCTGTCTCACCGGCATGAAGGCAACTTGAGCAGGCTCAACGTCGTCATCCCCCACATCATGCCACTGTTGTTCCTCCGTGTGGGAGCTATGTGCTCTGGAGGATCCTCCTCTTCTGCCCCTCCCCCGGGCACGTCTGGCAGCACGGGAACGTCCAGCAGTTGGTGTAGAAGCTGCAGCTTCCCCTGAGCCAGAGGGGGCAGTGAAAGATGCAGCGGGGGAGGTAGCACTGGTGGATGCAGACGATCGTTGCCGCATCTGCCGACCACCTTCAGCAGGAGATGGGGTTTGGCGTCTGAGTGTCCTACTTTGAGGCTCCCAATCCACGTCACTGTCAGACTGTGACCTACAAAACACAATGCAATGCACAAATGTTACCAAATATAATGAAAAAATATATAAATGCATTTCAATGGGGTGTTATTTACATAGGAAACAAATAAACACGGATATGATATTATATATTACACAAAAACATCAGGGAAATAACTGTACATAAACCGAATAATTGAATTGGGGGAATATTCCCAGTGTCTGGTTAGTGAAAAAGATCTAGTTCAATTTGTTTACAAGCTTGAAAAAAAAAATCTAAATAAAAGGGAATTAGAGGATAGTCTGTCCCGGGGGGTGGGGGAAGAGAGAGACACGGACGGACGGACGCTCATCGCCGTCAGCCGGGGGACGGACGCTCGTCACCGTCACGCGCGGAGTATAGCGCCGCTGACCTAGCGGTATAGCAGGGTAGCGCCGCTGTTCCACCGTCTGGGGAGAACCCTGCTTAGGCTGGAGGCAAAAACGCTTGGGCGCCGCGCCTAAGCCGTATAATGGCAGGGAAAACCCTGACATTATAGAATAGGATTACAAGGATTACATAACTTTAGTTGAGTAGTTGAGTAGCTAGCTAGCTAGCTAGGCTTAGCAAGGCTAATTAGGCCCTGGGGCGCTAACCATTTAGCATCATTTATGACATGCTAATGTATACTGTACTGTTCACTGTAATCATAAAAAAAAACCCCACCCACTAACTTTCATTCAAATTTCACTCATGGCTAAATAAATAAATAAAACATGATCAAAGATAACGTTACTCACCGATCTAAGATGTCGTCAAGTCCCTGAGCGAACATCTCCTCTCTCTCAGAGTCATACTCACTGTCTTGACTCTCATCAGATGATGCTATAGTCCATTCCTGGTCATCTTCTCGGATATATTTGGATTTCTTCCTGGCTTTCGCCATTGTAAACTCTGAAAATGCCTACGAAGAAATGTAAATGTTTGCTGCGTCTCTTCACCGTGCGTCTGCTGCGTAAAGTCCGCCCACGAGTCGCCAGACGCACGGAAACCCCTCGGCTCATAAATACCTGACCTGGGCACGCCTGCCCTCATTAGAAAGGTAAAATAATTGGCTAGAAGCCTGAGTTATTGACATGTCGATAGCCAATACGCTATTCCTATACTAAGGCAGCGAAAAACAGTAAACAAAGTATATTGGTCCTTCAAACAGGCAGCGCTCGATCTACTTCAGGGGCTCTGCTGGGGTGAAAACTGAACAGAAAAAGATGGGGACACTTTTATTTTGTAGCTAGCAAAGTGATGAAAACAAGCATACCCAACATCACCATACAGGAACTAGAAAACATTTCGGTGCGGCCGGTAAAGTATGAACTTTATATGCCGGACAAAGTTGGCAGACGGTAAACAAATGGACTTTACAGGACGATATTCACAAGCTGGAATAATTTTATGAAAAACCATTTTGATGCTTTTGATCAGTGGATTCTTACGGACAACTGGAATATAGATAATTGAGGAATGGACACATATTATGGCTTTATGGCCGCTTCAAAGGTAGGGAGTCGCCGTGTGTTTCTTGTGTCTCACGTTTACCATGCTGGTGAATATCAATGATTTATGGTTTGGTGCTCATGATTTCTGCAAAATCAACTGGATGAATGAATTGCGGAGATTCTCCTCTTTCTAACGACGTATAGTATGTCCATATTGATGAAAGTTGAAGCGGGATACGTCACTGCGCAGTGTAGACATACAGTCATTTATCTGAAATCGCCCATCGGCGGGCGGGTGGGTGCGGAGAGGTTAACATACAATTACCTATCCACACCAAACTTCTATTTAGTGTAGAGGCTGTCTCCCCAAATAAATCTCAGCATCAATACTAAGTCGGCCATTTTGATTTTGGACGCCATTTTGAAATATCGCCAATCTTCGTACTTAAATTATCTCCTCCTACAGATGTAACACCACCGACTTCAAAGTCACTCAGTAGCATCCTCTGACCTTGAAGATGAAAAGTTATTAAAATCTTTATCCTACGTCATTCCTGCTGGCAGTTGCGGAGCCCGCCATAACAATCCTTCGCCATGAAGCATCAAGTCCTGATATCTCCTTCATACTATTTCCTGGCTCGGCCAAATCTAGAGGGAATCTAGAGGGAGTCGCCCTGAATAGATCTTTGCATCAATACTGTGTCATATCCATAGCGCCACCCACTGGAAACCCACTGGAAACATGAAGTAAGTTTTATCGCAGTCAATTTTGGCGCCCCTACATGCATGTACATGAATGAAATTTGGCATGCATGTGTGTTATGAGAAGATGCACAAATGACTCATTTACACCCACACTCTCAGTCCAACAGGAAGTGGTCTATTTAGCTTAGAAGCACATGAATGTATGATGTACGTGATACAAGTCGCCACTAGATGGCACTGTGTCTTTCAAGGCACATGTATCCTATCTAGATAACCTCTGAATGATTCCATTCAATTCCAGTAAGTTAGCCGCATATTCATCAGATTTTATTGAAACTTCAAAAGGTGGCAGCATGCACTTCTTGGAATAAAAACTGGTAAACAAAGCAGAACTTAGATCAAAAGCTTGACACTGATAGACAGCCATAAATACATTTTTGAAAGAGGGCAAGTGAAGCATTATTCTGCACATATTTATGTGCAGTGATGACAAACATAGTCAGATGTACATGGCATTTGCAGGTAGTTTTGTCTGAATTGCACGTTACAACAGGGCATATTTGAATGGTAATGGGTTGAGCCACATAATGGATAAGTGAGTGGTAGTGAGCCACAGCACACAATTTTCAAATAAGCCAATTTGCTAAGAATGCCATTTGCGTGTTGTGTCTGCCCTGTCAATGTGGCACACAACAAGATGTGTGTAGTTGTGATTCTGCCCAACTCTTCCGCGATGAACGAAGTGAATTCCACTTCGATATGAAACAACTGAGTGAGTTCTTTGGTTAAACACCGCTACTGCAGGACGCTCGTCAAACCTGGTCACTTGACCGCTGTCCCTTTCCAAAAGGAAGAATCACATCTGGCTGCACTCCACTACCTATCTAAATCTGTGGCATTCCACTTCCATCCTCCCCTATGATGCGCTGCCTTCCTGCCTTCACGGTGACAACAGAAGGCAGTGTCTTATCTGCGCCGGTGGTCGAGTGGTTGGAGTGCATGCCACATACGCAGTGGACCCAGGTTTGAATTTAGGGCAGAGGAAGTTTACTGCAAGCCACAACCCCCCCTTCTCTGTCCCACTTCCAATCTAGAGAAGGCCGTAACACTTCACACAACGTAACGGTGCAGAATCGATTGTCAAAACGTACCCGATTATTAAATGTTTTAGAAATCATTCACCTGCAGCCCATTAGGATTTCTGTGGATTGCACGAAGTTGTTCTGACTTCACCTGAAAGCGCTTGATACTGGCAGGGGCAACCCACCGCGTTACAAACAAACGTTGGGAGAAGAGGCTGATATTCACCCCCGGCGTGCACCGTCGCAAACGCAGGCGGTTGCCGCCTCCGTGAACAACGATCGAGGAACGGGGCTTAAGCCGCGGCGCATTTGGACGGCGGCACGCCCCGACGCGCGCGTGGACTGCGAGGGCCCGTTCATCACTGCTTGCAGTTTTAATTAGGGCCCGAGCAGGTCATCGACCTGTGAGGTCCCTATTGTAATTGGAAAAATTATTAGGGCCCGAGCAGGTCATCGACCTGTGAGGTCCCTATTGTAATTGGAAGAATTATTAGGGCCCGAGCAGGTCATCGACCTGTGAGGTCCCTATTGAAATTGGAAAAATTATTAGGGCCCGAGCAGGTCATCGACCTGTGAGGTCCCTATTGAAATTGGAAAAATTATTAGGGCCCGAGCAGGTCATCGACCTGTGAGGTCCCTATTGAAATTGGAAAAATTATTCTTCTTATTATTCTTCTGCGCTTTGACTGCAGTTTTGGATGCCTGAACATATCCAAAAACTCACCAAATTTGGAACATACATCACATCTGGCGAAAAATTTGATAATTTAATGTCGTTGGGCGAGGTCGTGACCTGCGGGCTCTGTAGCGCCCCCTAATGTTCAGCCCCGCCTCCCACAAGTGCGTAGAAGAACGAAAATCAATACGCAGATTCCTCATGACCAGACGCACAAAAAATCGTCTTGGAGCGATACTGTCACTCCAACAGGAAGTCAGTCATTTAGATGTGTGGCGGCATTTTTGTCCAATTCATGCCTACTTTGAAAATTATCTTGTCCTAGAGCTTAAACACCACGGTCTTCAAATTAACTCAGTAATTTTCTTCATGCTTTGAAGAATAAAAGTTATTGAAATCATTCAGCTGCGCCATACTTTAGTGGGCGGTGCGGTGGAAACCATTTTTTCGTCACGCCATCAAGCATCGAGGCTTTATAACTTCAACATACAATTTCCTATCCACACCAAACTTCCATTAAGTGTAGAGGCTGTCTCCCCGAACAAATCTCAGCATCAATACTAAGTCTGCCATTTTGCTTTTGGCCGCCATGTTGAAATATTGCCAATCTTCGTACTTAAATTATCTCCTCCTACAGATGTAACACCACCGACTTCAAAGTCACTCAGTAGCATCCTCTGACCTTGAAGATGAAAAGTTATTAAAATCTTTATCCTACGTCATACCTGCTGGCCACAGTGGAGCGGGCAATTGGAATCCTTCGCCGTAAAGCATCGTGTCCTCATAACTTCTTCATACAATGTCTTATCTTGGCCAAATCTCTCAGGAATGCAGAGGGAGTCGCCCTAATGAGATCTGTGTAGTCATGGGGTGTGGCTGTGACGCGTGGGCTCTGTAGCGCCCCCTATTGTGATGCCCCGCCTCCTACTTGTAACATAGAAGGACGAAAATTGGTACGCAGATTCCTCATGTCTGGACGCACAAAAAACCCATTTGGACTCCTAGTGTCAGTCCAACAGGAAGGCAGTCATTTAGATGTGTGGCGGCATTTTTGTCCAAATCATGCCTACTTTGAAAATTATCTTGTCCTAGAGCTTAAACACCACGGTCTTCAAATTAACTCAGGAATTTTCTTCATGCCTCGAAGAACAAAAGTTATTAAAATCTTTCAGCTGTGACAAGGTGAAGTTGGCGGTGCGGTGGAAACCATTTTGTCCTCACGCCGTCAAGCATCGAGGCTTTATAACTTCAACATACAATGTCCTATCCACACCAAACTGCTCGTAACTGTAGAGGCTGTCTCCCCGAACAAATCTCAGCGTCAATAATTAGTCTGCCATTTTGCTTTTGGCCGCCATGTTGAATTATGACAATCTTTGTACTTAAATTATCTCCTCCTACAGATGTAACGCCACCGACTTCAAAGTCACTCAGTAGCATCCTCTGACCTTGAAGATGAAAAGTTATTGAAATCTTTATCCTACGTCATTCCTGCTGACAGTTGCGGAGCCCGCCATAACAATCCTTCGTCATGAAGCATCAAGTCCTGATAACTCCTTCATACTATTTCCTATCTAGGCCAAATCTAGAGGGAATCGAGAGGGGGTCCCCATGAATAGATCTGTGCATCAATACTCTGTCATATCCATAGCCCTACCCACTGGAAACATAAATTAGTTTTAATCTCATTCCATTAGGGCTCCTACAAGCTGTGAGTGACACAAGTCGCCACTAGATGGCAGTGTTGTCTTTCAAGTCACAGGTGTCACAGGTGTACTTTGTACCTCTGGATAACCCCTAGATAATTTCATTCCATGGCAGGAAGTCAGCCTCAAATTTATCAGATTTGATTGAAACTTCAAAATGTGGCTGCATGCACTTTATGGAATAAAAACTAGCAAACAAAGGAGAACTTAGATCAAAAGCATGACATTCATAGACAGCCATAAATACATTTTTGAAAGAAGGCAAGTGAAGCATCATTTGACACTCATTTATCTGCATTGATCACAAACATAGTCAGATGTACATGGCATTTGCAGGTAGTTTTGTCTAAATTGCACATTACAACATGGAATAATTGAAGGGTAATGTTGAGAGCCACATAATGGATAAGTCAGTGGTAGTAAGCCACAGCACACAATTTTCAATCAAGCCAATTTGCTAAGAATGCCATTTGTGTGTTGTGTCTGCCCTGTCAGTGTGGCACAAAACAAGATGTGTGTAGTAGTGATTCTGCCCAACTTTTCCACGATGAACACAGTGGCTGCCCCTGCCATTTTAAACAACTGAGTGATTTCTTTGGTTAAAAGTCCCATATTATACTGTTTTTCATCAATGTCACACAGCTGTCAGAGGTCCAACAACTCTGTATTTGATATGTATTACCCCAAACACATCCGTGGTCCTGCATTCCAGCTGTCAAAAAGTCGGTCTGCTGAGCTGTAATCAGAGCACTCTGTTTCTGTGCCTGCACCTTTAAATGCTAATGAGCTCCGTCTGTCAACGCGTACTTGGGGAGCTTTGGATGCTGTCACTCTGAGGAAGCCCGTTATGCTAATGGCATGCGCTAATATTTACGGTGGATGTAACACTATGGCTCGCGGAGATTTTTTCGCTCAACCGAACCAGTTTGACCCAGAATCGGACCCAGAAGGAGAGGCTTCTGAAGAAGTACAGACTCTGCGGCTGCAGCAGGACGTTTCAGAATGGTTAGTTTGTGTGTATGTGTTGTTACAGTTACTATAGTGTCGCTAATGGCTAACAGCTAGCGAAAGCTGTGTTTGTCTCAAACACAGTCTCAAACTATTGGCCACTGTTCGCATAGTTTCTGTCTCCAGTCTGCACATGTGTCCAGACTTTCTACTGTGACAACCTAGGTCCATCGTAATATCATTAACATCACACTCGCTTCAAACGCCATTGCACAGCGGACCGAAGTGGAGCTAACTCGTTAGCCAATTTCCAGCTGACTTCACCATACTCGTCGGCAACTGTAATCAAATCGCGGCGACAATTAAAGGTGGCTCGGGTGCAGTTGCTGCGTCCGGTATGGTTGAGACTGATCGTTTTACGAGGATCAGTGCCGAGGCAAAGACAGCGTTGTACTGACACTCGTTACCGAAGCAGTCCGATGTAAAGAGGTTAGCACACACATACAAGCTAACACGAACCGCAGCCATTTAAAGGAAAGGAACAGTTGTCATTAAAAAGGAAACACAACCACGGTCTCTGCCGGTCTGTTGTTCTGTAGCTGGGACAGAATATAGGCACTTATGTTGATTATTACGACCAACAACAGAGCAATTGCGTGTCTAGCTCTGAGCGACAACATTGTGAAACACTGCTGTCTCTCTGCTGGACACACCGAACTTCACCGCGGGGATGAACGCGCCCCCCTCTGACATCTCCTATCACCGCGCAGAGGAGGTCGGCCTATGATAATGACTCCTTTCGTTACATAACGTAAGGAGCAGAATCTGAACATCCTGTAGGTGCGCCTTATTACCAGTTAGTGGGCTGCAGGAATCAGTGGTTTTCCTTATTCTGGGAGTTGGCAGGCTCAGGGAGGACCAGCTTATATATGTTGAGAGCAGAGAAAACGTGTTTTTTATGATATGGGATCTTTAAATAACACAAAACACAGCTGTGGTTAACAGTCAGTATGTCAAGCCATCATGCTGTTTAGCATGCTTTGCCTATGCTAATGTTATGTTGGACATTGTACTGCGTATTCCAACGCTAATAATATATGGGTGATTCTCTGTAACGGGTGCCTTTTGGGTTCTCTGAGTTTTGAAAAAAGACCATAAATTATTGTACTTCTGAACATTGCATCTGATAAAGGAGTATTTGAACCTCTGGTAAAATACAGTTTCCCACCTTAGACGTGGAATGCCAAACATTACTAGGAATTTCTTTGTCATGTTAGCCATTTTTAATTCAACCCCGTAACAGACAATGTGATCTCTGTGTGAATACAATTTCAAAACATATTCAAACTAATTCTTGGAGATCCTTGGTAATCATCTGTCCCTTGTTTTAAGAATATATTGTAAGTACATTTCATTTTATTCTTAGTAATACTAATTTGAATGTCAAGTAGGATATGATACCTTCATGTAAATACGGCCTCCATATATTATGAAAATATGCAATGACATTAAGATTAGATTAGACCTTTATATATTTTCTTGTTGTCCTCTACAGTTTACACACAGTCCAACAAAGATTTCTCAAATATTTCTTTTTAATATCCAAAAATGTATGAAAATCTGTCACATAACAGGGTTGAACTCATTGTAACAGGGTTGAACTCACTGTAACAGGGTTGAATAGAATAACAGGGTTGACGTTTCAATCAACTTTTCAATACTATTTGGATTAATTTACCAGCAAAATAAATGTCGACATTTTATCACAATTATATTGACTCTAATTAATTCATTGCAACAAACAAGATGAGACAAACCTGTAATTTAGTATTTCATATCTAACATTGAAATCATTGAATCATAAAACATTTAATTTACCATGAAAATCAATGACGTTAAAACTATTTTATCACATTTAAACTGACTTCATTGTAACAAAAAAGAAGAAACAAACATGTCATTGGGTATTTCATATGAAATCACTGAATCATAAAACATTCAATTGAACATTAAAATCATTGACAAGAACTATTTCATAATGTTTTATGATAATTTCATTCCATACACACTTAACAGACAGCAGTCCTGTAGTTTTTTTCTATTTTAGTAGTATCAGTTAAGATTGTCTTTGCTGTTGATCCTTAATCTTTGCGTCCTTTTTAGTCTGACAGACGATCCCAAATCTCTTTCTGAATTTGCATGTGGCATGCATCGTAATGGGTTGAGCCACATAATGGATAAGTGAGTGGTAGTGAGCCACAGCACACAATTTTCAAATAAGCCAATTTGCTAAGAATGCCATTTGTGTGTTGTGTCTGCCCTGTCAATGTGGCACACAACAAGATGTGTGTAGTTGTGATTCTGCCCAACTCTTACGCGATGAACGAAGTGGATTCCACTGCGATATGAAACAACTGAGTGAGTTCTTTGGTTAAACACCGCTACTGCAGGACGCTCGTCAAACCTGGTCACTTGACCGCTGTCCCTTTCCAAAAGGAAGAATCACATCTGGCTGCACTCCACTACCTATCTAAATCTGTGGCATTCCACTTCCATCCTCCCCTATGATGCGCTGCCTTCCTGCCTTCACGGTGACAACAGAAGGCTGTGTCTTATCTGCGCCGGTGGTCGAGTGGTTGGAGTGCATGCCACATATGCAGTGGACCCGGGTTCGAATTTAGGGCGGAGGAAGTTTACTGCAAGCCACAACCCCCCCCCTCTGTCCCACTTCCAATCTGTTCCCTGCAAAAACACAGGTGTCCGTGCCTGAATTCCAGACAAAGGCAAAGAGAAGGCCGTAACACTTCACACAACGTAACGGTGCAGAATTGATTGTCAAAACGTACCCGATTATTAAGTGTTTTAGAAATCATTCACCTGTAGTCCATTTGGATTTCTGACTTCCCCTGAAAGCGCTTAATACTGGCAGGGGCAGCCCACCGCGTTACAAACACACGTTGGGAGAAGAGGCTGATATTCACCCCCGGCGTGCACCGTCCCAAACGCAGGCGGTTGCCGCCTCCGTGAACACCGAGCAACGGGGCTTAAGCCGCGGCGCGTTTGGACGGCGGCACGCCCCGACGCGCGCGCGGACTGCGAGGGCCCGTTCATCACTGCTTGCAGTTTTAATTAGGGCCCGAGCAGGTCATCGACCTGTGAGGTCCCTATTGTAATTGGAAGGACTAGTGTACCGCTTTAACTGCAGTTTTGGAGGCCTGAACATACCCAAAAACTCACCAAATTTGGAATATACGTCACATCTAGTGAAAAATTTGATAATTTAATGCCGTTGGGCGAGGTCGTGACCTGCGGGCTCTGTAGCGCCCCCTAATGTTCCTCCCTGCCTTCCACATGCACGTAGATGAACGAAATTCGGTACGCTGATTCATCGTGAGCAGACGCACAAAAAAGTCTGTGGGGACCATACTGTCACTCCAACAGGAAGTCAGCTATTTAGATGTGTGGCGGCGTTTTTGTCCAATTCATGCCTACTTTGAAAATTATCTTGTCCTAGAGCTTAAACACCACAGTCTTAAAATTAACTCAGTAATTTTCTTCATGTCTTGAAGAACAAAAGTTATTAAAATCTTTCAGCTGCGACATACTTTAGTGGGCGGGGCAGTGGAAACCATTTTTTTCCCTCGCGGTCAAGCATCGAGGCTTTATAACTTCAACATACAATTTCCTATCCACACCAAACTGCTCGTAAGTGTAGAGGGTGTCTCCCCGAACACATCTCAGCATCAATACTTAGTCTGCCATTTTGATTTTGGCCGTCATGTTGAAATATTGACAATCTTCGTACTTAAATTATCTCCTCCTACAGACGTAACGCCACCGACTTCAAAGTCACTCAGTAGCATCCTCTGACCTTGAAGATGAAAAGTTATTAAAATCTTTATCCTACGTCATACCTGCTGGCCACAGTGGAGCGGGAAATTCGAATCCTTCGCCGTAAAGCATCGTGTCCTCATAACTTCTTCATACAATTTCCTATCTCGGCCAAATCTCTCAGGAATGCAGAGGGAGTCGCCCTGATGAGATCTGTGTGGTCATGGGGCGTGGCGGTGACGCGTGGGCTCTGTAGCGCCCCCTATTGTGATGCCCCGCCTCCTACTTGTACATAGAAGGACGCAAATCGGTACGCACCTTCATCATGACCAGACGCACAAAAAACCCATTTGGATGCTTACTCTCACTACAACAGGAAGTCAGTTATTTAGATGTGTGGCGGAATTTTTGACAAATTCATGCCGACTTAGAAAATTATCTTGTCCTAGAGCTTAAACACCACAGTCTTCACATTAACTCAGTAATTTTCTTCATGCCTTGGAGAACAAAAGTTATTAAAATCTTTCAGCTGCGACATGCTTTAGTGGGCGGGGCGGTGGAAACCATTTTTTCCCCTCGCGGTCAAACATCAAGGCTTTATAACTTTAACATACAATTACCTATCCACACCAAACTTCTATTTAGTGTAGAGGCTGTCTCCCCAAATAAATCTCAGCATCAATACTAAGTCGGCCATTTTGATTTTGGACGCCATTTTGAAATATTGCCAATCTTCGTACTTAAATTATCTCCTCCTACAGATGTAACACCACCGACTTCAAAGTCACTCAGTAGCATCCTCTGACCTTGAAGATGAAAAGTTATTAAAATCTTTATCCTACGTCATTCCTGCTGGCAGTTGCGGAGCCCGCCATAACAATCCTTCGCCATGAAGCATCAAGTCCTGATATCTCCTTCATACTATTTCCTGGCTCGGCCAAATCTAGAGGGAATCTAGAGGGAGTCGCCCTGAATAGATCTGTGCATCAATACTGTGTCATATCCATAGCGCCACCCACTGGAAACCCACTGGAAACATGAAGTAAGTTTTATCGCAGTCAATTTTGGCGCCCTACATGCATGTACATGAATGAAATTTGGCATGCATGTGTGTTATGAGAAGACGCACAAATGACTCATTTACACCCACACTCTCAGTCCAACAGGAAGTGGTCTATTTAGCTTAGAAGCACATGAATGTATGATGTACGTGATACAAGTCGCCACTAGATGGCACTGTTGTCTTTCAAGGCACATGTATCCTATCTAGATAACCTCTGAATGATTCCATTCAATTCCAGTAAGTCAGCCGCATATTCATCAGATTTTATTGAAACTTCAAAAGGTGGCAGCATGCACTTCTTGGAATAAAAACTGGTAAACAAAGCAGAACTTAGATCAAAAGCTTGACACTGATAGACAGCCATAAATACATTTTTGAAAGAGGGCAAGTGAAGCATTATTCTGCACATATTTATGTGCAGTGATGACAAACATAGTCAGATGTACATGGCATTTGCAGGTAGTTTTGTCTGAATTGCACGTTACAACAGGGCATATTTGAATGGTAATGGGTTGAGCCACATAATGGATAAGTGAGTGGTAGTGAGCCACAGCACACAATTTTCAAATAAGCCAATTTGCTAAGAATGCCATTTGCGTGTTGTGTCTGCCCTGTCAATGTGGCACACAACAAGATGTGTGTAGTTGTGATTCTGCCCAACTCTTCCGCGATGAACGAAGTGAATTCCACTTCGATATGAAACAACTGAGTGAGTTCTTTGGTTAAACACCGCTACTGCAGGACGCTCGTCAAACCTGGTCACTTGACCGCTGTCCCTTTCCAAAAGGAAGAATCACATCTGGCTGCACTCCACTACCTATCTAAATCTGTGGCATTCCACTTCCATCCTCCCCTATGATGCGCTGCCTTCCTGCCTTCACGGTGACAACAGAAGGCAGTGTCTTATCTGCGCCGGTGGTCGAGTGGTTGGAGTGCATGCCACATACGCAGTGGACCCAGGTTTGAATTTAGGGCGGAGGAAGTTTACTGCAAGCCACAACCCCCCCTTCTCTGTCCCACTTCCAATCTAGAGAAGGCCGTAACACTTCACACAACGTAACGGTGCAGAATCGATTGTCAAAACGTACCCGATTATTAAATGTTTTAGAAATCATTCACCTGCAGCCCATTAGGATTTCTGTGGATTGCACGAAGTTGTTCTGACTTCACCTGAAAGCGCTTGATACTGGCAGGGGCAACCCACCGCGTTACAAACACACGTTGGGAGAAGAGGCTGATATTCACCCCCGGCGTGCACCGTCCCAAACGCAGGCGGTTGCCGCCTCCGTGAACAACGATCGAGGAACGGGGCTTAAGCCGCGGCGCGTTTGGACGGCGGCATGCCCCGACGCGCGCGCGGACTGCGAGGGCCCGTTCATCACTGCTTGCAGTTTTAATTAGGGCCCGAGCAGGTCATCGACCTGTGAGGTCCCCATTGAAATTGGAAAAATTATTCTTTTTATTATTCTTCTCTAAGTTTGAATGCAATTTTGGATGCCTGAACATATCCAAAAACTCACCAAATTTGGAATAGTCGTCACATCTGGCGAAAATTGCGATCCTGCATTGTCAATGGGCGTGGTCGTGACCTGCGGGCTCTGTAGCGCCCCCTAATGTTCAACCCCGCCTCCCACAAGTGCGTAGAAGAACGAAATTTAATACGCAGATTCCTCATGACCTGACGCACAAACAACCCATTTGGACCACTAGTGTCAGTCCAACAGGAAGTCAGTCATTTAGATGTGTGGCGGCATTTTTGTCCAATTCATGCCTACTTTGAAAATTATCTTGTCCTAGAGCTTAAACACCACGGTCTTCAAATTAACTCAGTAATTTTCTTCATGCCTTGAAGAATAAAAGTTATTGAAATCATTCAGCTGCTGCCATACTTTAGTGGGCGGTGCGGTGGAAACCATTTTTTCCTCACGCCATCAAGCATCGAGGCTTTATAACTTCAACATACAATTTCCTATCCACACCAAACTTCCATTAAGTGTAGAGGCTGTCTCCCCGAACAAATCTCAGCATCAATACTAAGTCTGCCATTTTGCTTTTGGCCGCCATGTTGAAATATTGCCAATCTTCGTACTTAAATTATCTCCTCCTACAGATGTAACACCACCGACTTCAAAGTCACTCAGTAGCATCCTCTGACCTTGAAGATGAAAAGTTATTAAAATCTTTATCCTACGTCATACCTGCTGGCCACAGTGGAGCGGGCAATTGGAATCCTTCGCCGTAAAGCATCGTGTCCTCATAACTTCTTCATACAATGTCTTATCTTGGCCAAATCTCTCAGGAATGCAGAGGGAGTCGCCCTAATGAGATCTGTGTAGTCATGGGGTGTGGCTGTGACGCGTGGGCTCTGTAGCGCCCCCTATTGTGATGCCCCGCCTCCTACTTGTAACATAGAAGGACGAAAATTGGTACGCAGATTCCTCATGTCTGGACGCACAAAAAACCCATTTGGACTCCTAGTGTCAGTCCAACAGGAAGGCAGTCATTTAGATGTGTGGCGGCATTTTTGTCCAAATCATGCCTACTTTGAAAATTATCTTGTCCTAGAGCTTAAACACCACGGTCTTCAAATTAACTCAGGAATTTTCTTCATGCCTCGAAGAACAAAAGTTATTAACATCTTTCAGCTGTGACAAGGTGAAGTTGGCGGTGCGGTGGAAACCATTTTGTCCTCACGCCGTCAAGCATCGAGGCTTTATAACTTCAACATACAATGTCCTATCCACACCAAACTGCTCGTAACTGTAGAGGCTGTCTCCCCGAACAAATCTCAGCGTCAATAATTAGTCTGCCATTTTGCTTTTGGCCGCCATGTTGAATTATGACAATCTTTGTACTTAAATTATCTCCTCCTACAGATGTAACGCCACCGACTTCAAAGTCACTCAGTAGCATCCTCTGACCTTGAAGATGAAAAGTTATTGAAATCTTTATCCTACGTCATTCCTGCTGACAGTTGCGGAGCCCGCCATAACAATCCTTCGTCATGAAGCATCAAGTCCTGATAACTCCTTCATACTATTTCCTATCTAGGCCAAATCTAGAGGGAATCGAGAGGGGGTCCCCATGAATAGATCTGTGCATCAATACTCTGTCATATCCATAGCCCTACCCACTGGAAACATAAATTAGTTTTAATCTCATTCCATTAGGGCTCCTACAAGCTGTGAGTGACACAAGTCGCCACTAGATGGCAGTGTTGTCTTTCAAGTCACAGGTGTCACAGGTGTACTTTGTACCTCTGGATAACCCCTAGATAATTTCATTCCATGGCAGGAAGTCAGCCTCAAATTTATCAGATTTGATTGAAACTTCAAAATGTGGCTGCATGCACTTTATGGAATAAAAACTAGCAAACAAAGGAGAACTTAGATCAAAAGCATGACATTCATAGACAGCCATAAATACATTTTTGAAAGAAGGCAAGTGAAGCATCATTTGACACTCATTTATCTGCATTGATCACAAACATAGTCAGATGTACATGGCATTTGCAGGTAGTTTTGTCTAAATTGCACATCACAACATGGAATAATTGAAGGGTAATGTTTAGAGCCACATAATGGATAAGTCAGTGGTAGTAAGTCACAGAACACAGTGTTAAATGAGCCAATTTACTCAGAATGCCATTTGCGTGTTGTGTCTGCCCTGTCAATGTGGCACAAAACAAGATGTGTGTAGTTGTGATTCTGCCCAACTTTTCTGTGATGAACGAAGTGGCTTCCCCTGCGATTTGAAACAACTGAGCGATTTCTTTGGTGAAACACAGCTACTGCAGGACCAGTGGCGTCCGAAGGGAGGGGCCGGGGGGACCATGGCCACCCCTGGAAAATTGCTGGCCACCCCACTGGCCCCCCCAGAGCTCCCACCAATTTCCCTGACTGACTAAGGTGCTGGCTCAATAGGGAACTGTACTTTAAATCTCCACCTGTGGGGGTGCTAATGTGCTGAAAGGTGTGCAGTCTGACGTCAGCACAAGACGCAGAAGAAGAAACAACAACATTTTTGTGTTTTTCTGAAATGTTTGTGTGTTTCTCAAACTTGAGGTAAATGTGTTGGATGCATATTGTCTTTAATGAAAAAGAGTCAAGGGGAATGCAATACACAGCCACAGACTGGAGCTGAATCTGAGTTGCCACAAGAAGGACCATTTTGGTTTGCCACCCTGAGATTTTCACTGGCCCCACCTGGCCTCCCCAATGAAAATGTTCTGGGGGTGCCACTGTGCAGGACGCTGGTCAAACCTGGTCACTTGACCGCTGTCCCTTTACAAAAGGGAGAATCACATCTGGCTGCACTCCACTACCTATCTAAATCTGTGGCATTCCACTTCCATCCTCCCCTATGATGCGCTGCCTTCCTGCCTTCACAGTGACAAAAGAAGGCATTGTCTTAGCTGCGCTGGTTGTCGAGTGGTTGGAGTGCATGCCACATACGCAGTGGACCCGGGTTCGAATTTAGGGCAGAGGAAGTTTACTGCAAGCCACAACCCCCCCTTCTCTGTCCTACTTCCAATCTATTCCCTGCAAAAACACAGGTGTCCATGCCTGAATGCCAGACAAAGGCAAAGAGAAGGCCGTAACACTTCACACAACATAACAGTGCAGAATCGATTGTCTAAACATACCCGATTATTAAATGTTTTAGAAATCATTCACCTGCAGTCCATTTGGATTTCTGTGGATTGCAGGAAGTTGTTCTGACTTCACCTGAAAGCGCTTAATACTGGCAGGGGCAACCCACCACGTTACAAACACACGTTGGGAGAAGAGGCTGATATTCACCCCCGGCGTGCACCGTCCCAAACGCAGGCGGTTGCCGCCTCCGTGAACAACGATCAAGCAATGGGGCTTCGGCCGTGGCACGTTTGGACGGCAGCACGCCCCGACATGCGCGCGGACTGCGAGGGCCCGTTCATCACTGCTTGCAGTTTTAATTTATATTTGATATTTGAGTTAGTCTATTTAGTTATTGTATATAATTCCGCATTTTATTGTATTTGTTTCTTTTACCTACCTCATTGTTTTTGGATTTTGATTTATGTCAAGTGGCTGTAACACTTTAAGTTCCCTTTGAGATTAATAAAGTACTGTATCCATCAACCAGTGTCTCATATAACTGGCAGTTTCAAAAGTGGTATTTTTATTAAGCCCACTCTGTAGTAGTAGCTATATCTACATACATGTTAAGCTAATCATTTTGACTAATCACCATACTTTGGTTTTGTAGAAATAGCATTTTTGCTGTACCCTGTGCTGGTTAAAAATTACAAAAGTAATAATTCAGAGTAATGTTTCTCTGTTACTGTATTTGTTTATTATCCAAGTTTGTCTTTTGCATCCCTCGGGATCAACTCGTCTCCGTCCTCCTCATCCTCTGCCATCTTTCCATCAAGTAACGTAACTCACTCAAGCTAACCTGTCTGTATTCCCGTGCAGCAGAGACGTTGTATGCAAGGATTAGTCCGTGGTGTCACCGTCATACGGAAGTGCTTCTGTCGGCTCCACATACACGGCCATGTGTGGCGGTGGCATCGCCGACTTATCCTTTCATTTCAGACCGCGACAGAAAGCTCCGCTGCGCTGAACTTCAGAGGTGTTCATAAAAATGTAGCTTGTGTCTAGCTACCTCACTACTGAAAAGCTATTTCATTCAGAAAGTAGCGACGCTACCACCACGCTGCTGAGAAATGTAGTTAAACTAGTAACGCCGCTACTTGTAGCGATGTTACTGCCCAACACTGCATGAACGCTATGCATGAACATTAGTTGGTGCTCCAGTATAATCGGTACCCCTGAAACTCATCCAGTGAAAAACATTCCGCGGTGCAAAAATTATTGCGATTAAAATGCGTACATTTTTTTAACGCGTTATTTTTTTGTGTAATTAATTAATCGTAATTAACGCGTTAAAGTCCCGGCCCTAGTATCTACATTTCTATACTAAGCCGGTTAGCACTAGCTACCTAATTTGAATGAAGTGTCACTTCTAATAGTCTCATGCGATTTCATTTCTAGGGCACTGTTTTATCTTGCTATGTTTGTCTTCCAATGTTTCATAGCTGCAAACATCACAGAGACAATGATGAGCACCCTGTCTCGTGAAGATTTGCGGGATCTTTTCCCAGGCCCAGAGAACTTTTTACGAAGAAAAGCGGTCTGGCGTGTCTGTCATGGTGCCTCGGAGGAGGTCAGTTTCTCAGTAAAGTGGCCTAAACTAACCACCTATTTAAGTTGGCAGCAGCACATTGGGCTTACAGCACAGTGTTTTTGGAACAGGCATGGTAGTCAACATGTGTGTTCAATTCAGTTTAGATTAATTGATAGGTGTTCAGTTAGTTGATGTAGGCGATTTCACCCCTAAAATGGAACATTGCTTATTTATAGGTGTGCAGAGCTGTCAGTGCTACATTGCATTTTGTGTTGTCAAAAAACACAAAAATGTTGCTTCTTGCAGTAGTTCATTATCTTTTATTTTACAGGAGTTTGGCCAAGAACACTTAAAATTATCGAGCAGTTCGTCCTTTAATGCGTCACCCATGCAACAGACATCCACTCCTGTGAATGCAAGTCTTGCAAAGTACACAACCCCTGAAAAGGTTGTGAAGTTATCCTTTCCAGAATATGTACTGCACACTGACACAGAACTTGAGCAAGTCCGACATCAGTACTTTGAGTTGCCGAAAAGAGGCGAACAGCGCAACTGCTAGATGTCAAAGGAGCTCAGATGCCGGCTCATTCGAAACACCATGACCAGTATGATTGCAATCCTGAGGGCAAAGGAGGATGGAGAATCACACAGATACCCATCAAAGCCAGAAATTACAGCAATGGCAAAGAGAATAGTGCTGTACCCATGCTGCAGGACCAAGGCTTCCATACATGGGTAAGTGAAACGCATCCAGTTGATGACTGTTTCATGTTGGACAGTTTTAGTAGCAATTTGAAAAGCTGATTAAATGTCTTGTGCAGGTCACTGTGTACACACAGCTATACAAAAGATTGCAAAATGTGAGATCCCCCCAAAAAAGAACTCCAGATGGGAGACATTCAAAGAGGTGAGTTGTAACTAATGATTATTATCAAAGATTCATCTGTTAATCATTTTCAAGATTAACTGATCAGTTGTCTCGATAATATAAAGTCCAAGGTGATGTCCTCAAAAGTCTTGTTTGGTCCACAACCTAAAGATATTAATTTCACTGTCATAGAGGACTACAGAAGCTAGAAAATATTCACATGTGAGAAGCTTAAATCATATTTGGACATTGAAAAAAAACTAAGAAAAAAAGAAAAATGACTCAAAATGATCAATTGTGTCAGTGTCCTGGGTGATCTGTCACTACTGTTTCCTTACTTCACGTTTTTAATGAGTGCTCTTATTTTAGGGTTTGACTACAAAGTAATTGCTTTGGATGTGTGTGGGGGATATTGCTTTTTATTACGAAGCACTTTGTGTTACATTTTGTTTGTATGAAGAGTGCTATACAAATAAAGTCAGATGGATTGATTAAGTAGCTGACAACTAATTCATTAACTGACTAATCTTTGCAGCTCAACAAAGAGGCGCTGTCTTGAGCAGCCAACAGACACGGATGAAATGGATTCAAGTGACTCGACAATCATTCTGGATCTGTCCACATAAGTAAGTGGCAGCCCAGGCTCAGACAGTAAAGAAAGTGAGTTAGAAGGTGAGTTTCAACATTGCATTTACATATTTGCCCTTGTGAGGTCTTTTAGATAAACTAATAAACCCACTTTATTGGTCAAGATGACAGTCCTGACATGACAGAAGTAAAAGGCTTTAAAATGGACATCAGAGGATAGATATTTAGACTACATCCGTACTGTTTTCTTATCAATTTATTAACATTATTGTAGAAATTAAGTTTTAACAGAAATCTGGTATCAATAAAAAGCTGGTATTGTATCATTTTGAACAGCTGGCTACAGCAGTACCTTTTTAGTATCAGTCTACTGTGCAACAGTACTTTCTATAACCTCTCCAACATTTCAAATAATGTTATGTATTTAAAACCCATATGTCTCATTAGTGACATTTTTGCTCTTTTTAATTGAATGTAATTTTTGGTTCCAAAATAGCGAAATGATCCTTAAAGTACATTATCCTATCAGAAATATGTTTGTGTTATGTGTTGAAGGAAGAAGAAGATCCCAAAGCCTACCTGAAGAAGCACCCTCTGCCCTGTCCAGTCCTGATGGTGAGTTTGTCCAACTGCCTCATGACTGCGTGTGCGCATCTTTGTAGGGGTGTACTTGTGTGCCTGAACGCAACTGTGTCTGATTGCATGACCATATGAGTTTCAGCAAATGGTTCTCATGCATTTATTATACAAAAAATGATTTGTTTTTTTTTTTAAATGGCATTTAAATGGTTAAAATTCCAAAAATGAATAGGTGTTTGGTAGTTTAATCCAATATTAATGTGTGATTTTTTTTTTATGGCAGTTTATTAACATATTTTTTTTCATGCAACAACATGGGATGAACTTTTTTTTAAACTGAGGCATATTAATTATGTATTTTTGTGTCTTACAGCTAACAAGTCCTCAGATGTTGACAGTCCAGACACCTACAGTCCAGCAACCTTGGCCAAGCACTACAAGACCCTACAAACTTTGTATAAAAGAAAAAATCCAAACCACCAGGATGTCTCTCATCTCTTGGATTTGGAATTTGTTGCCAGAAGAGCATTCATTGATTCAAATACCGTTCGTGAGGAGGACAGACACGAGAGGGTTCTAGAAGCATATCCTTGTATCAAGGATGTCGGACATGTAAGTCATTATTGACCGCATGATTACAACCATGGTATCACACACAGTGTTTAAAATATCAATTTCCTCTTAAATGATACATTCAAATGTCTGTATTGGTATATTTGATATTTCATAGGTGATGGAGGAGCTTCAACGCATTTTGGATAAAGATAATACCAACTTCATTGATGAACTGAAGGGAAGATGGCATGACTCTGCCAGAAGGTGCAGTTTTTTGGTGTATGGAAAAAGGCGCTAAAACCCCCAATCGGAATGGACAGAGGTAGGGAATGCTGTTTTGGTGTTAATAGTGAATAGGGTTTAGGGTAGACTTTTATTTATTATTTTATCCCATTATTTGCTGAATGTGTTGTTTTTTTGTTTTGTTTTGGTTTTTTTTAAACATTGTATCTGTTGTATACCTTTTGATCAGATTTGACTTTGTGCACTTTGTCCAAGTGTTTAAATAATGAATATTTTCCTGTACAGCTGAACAGGCTCTTGAGATCCTACGTGTGCTGCCATCACTGTTCCCCTCCACATCTGCTCCTCCAAAGAGGGTACGAGATGCGAATGAGGCTCTGGTGCATGTCTTCGAGGTGAGCTGTGTAAAATGGTGCAGGATCATATTGACTGCAGTATCGGAAAAATATAATTGAAGGTGCTGCCTCTGACGACTACCAATTTATTTCCTATTCACATACAGTATGTTCTAAGCCTTCAAAGACACCTAAAACATATGTTTTTAGAAAGAGGATTTTCACTAGGTAGATGTCTTGGCTATGTCCCAGTATGTACAAAAGTAGGAGCATTATATGGTACCAGTTTTTATCATCCTAATGGTAACCAAGCAAGGCTAGCCTAGCCTTGGTTTTCAGTTCTTTTGGAAGGCTAGACATGTGTCAACAGTAAACGCATTGGGGATAGTTAAAAACAGTACTTTCAGATGGAGCTTTCTCAGTACTGTAACTTTTGTCAGAATTTTGCTTTAAGTTATGTGTTTGTAAACAACCCTCTACTCTAGGTTCCAAATGACCAAGATGCATTATCCTGACAGAAGGATGTCAGCAAACTGGTTCAGCAACTGATCTAATTGAGTCTATCTGACCCAAAAAGCTGCAGCATATTTCTAAAAAGCTCTATACTCCAGAACCAGAAACATGGATAAACAAGGCTTTTGAAAAATGGAGTGCCATTACAGTGCACACACAAAATAATATCCTTACTTTCCTTAAATGACAGGCTTTGGATGCACTGGAGGAAATGCTGGTTTTCTCTCTGCAGTGTTTTGAATTTGGACTGCAGAAACCATTTTAAAAGCTAGTCAACAGGTTTACATATTGTTACTTCAATTTTTACTGTTCTTGGACATACCGGGTCATGTGAAGATATTTGATTATACAGAGATATTGTTATCAGTGGTTAAGCTGTTATAGCTTTTTAGGTGGTATTCAGATGCCTCTGTAGGGTTTTTACCTTAAAGGAGAGTGTACTTGGGTCAAATTACCGTAGCATACAGAGAGAATGCATGAAAATGTGGCCAAGACTCTCGTGGGCCAACTCAGATTTGCTTCTACATTGAAATCTTGGGAAGACTAGCCGGAATTATCAGTAGTAGAGTTGTTATAGCTTTCTTAATTGAGAATGAGAGGGCTCTTTCAGACTTTGACGAGGCTTTTACTCTAAACATTGAAGTACATAAATAAAGGGTAATATTACAATAGCATATTAAAATATTGTGTTTTTAAAATGCATATGTATTATTATTTCTATCACACCCTACAGATCACACTAATGCTGTTAATCCTTCGTGCCCAAACATTTCCATGGCTTTGGTCTTGCTCATCGGTCTGATGTCAATACTTTTGACATCCACCTGTGGATTGAATTTAACCACCCCCTCTTCTGAATACCAAGCAGCGCTAGGACACGACATCAGCCTCAGATGCCATTTCACCCTTGCTTCTGTGGATGTTGGTGACTTGAAGATTGAGTGGACGGTCAACCATTCAGATGGTCAAGAGGAAGAGGAACACCTCATCTGTTATATTGACGACTTCATACACCACTTTACTGGTTTGGAAGGGCGAGTCCACTTTTCCTCTCCAGACCCCCAAGATGGAGACGCTTCACTAACCATTAAACTTGTTAATATCACGGACAAAGGTATTTACCAATGTACGGTAAAAAAGCTTTGAGAAGTCCAAACCAGGCAAATTAAGCTGATGGTAATGGAGGAGGTGTCTGTGCCAGTTTATGGTTCTGATGGCACTGAGGCCGAAGTGCAAAGCTGAGGAACAGGTCTTCACTAGTCACCGCCTTCCCCACAAACTACAGTTTGTTGACATCCACTGAAAATTCTGCAAGCACCCATTGTCTTCACAAGACAATGCAAAAACCACCACAGGAACTATCAGAGGAACCACCTCTGTAATCACAACTGGAACCATCACAGGAACCACCTCTGTAATCACAACAGGAACCATCACAGGAACCACCTCTGTAATCACCACAGGAACATCACAGGAACCACTTCCGTAATCACCACAGGAACCATCACAGGAACCACCTCTGTAATCACCACAGGAACCACCTCCGTAATCACCACAGGATCAATCACAGTGGCTGCTGCAATTACTTTCATTGTCATTATTTTGGCAGGCATAATTTTCCACTGCTGGAAACAAAAGACAGCAGAGGTCTGATGAAGAACATGTCTGGGCTAATGAAGTGTGGCTTGTCCATACACAGTCAGAAATGGCCATGGTAATGAAGGAATTTGATGTAGTAGTAATTACAGTTCCTGTTTTGTAAAATTATTCAATACATAGAATAATTCAATAAATATAAAAAAAACAAAATATGTTAAAGATTGTAGAGAACACCTGGAATTTGTGGGATAATATGGGCATGGAACTTGAAAACATAACCAATACCCTTTTGGACATTAAGGTGAGTGGTAAGCCTAGTTAAGGTGAAGGGAAGAAGCTTGATTTATTGTTCAGAAAGTTTTAACTCGGGTCCCTTTCAGGTCAGAAGTGTAAATGTCTTTTTTGTCCTTGGCAGGGGGAAAATTCTACAGAGGAGGTACCTGAAACACAGATATCTATCTATATCTATCTATCTCTATCTATATCTATATATCTATATATCTATCTATCTCTATCTCTCTATCCATCTATCTATCTCTATATATATCTCTATATCTCTATATCTCTATATATATCTATATATCTATATATATATCTATATATATATATATATATATCTATATATATATATATATATATATATATATATATCTGTTGTATGTATGTATATATATATATATATATGTATGTATATATATATATGTATATATATATGTGTGTATATATATCTTCTATCTATCTGTGTATGTATGTATGTAGTAGTGTCTCTCATCCTCTCTCTCATCTCTCTATATCTCTCTCTCTGTCTCTCTCTCTGTCTCTATATCTTCTCTCTCTTGTCTCTATCTCTTCTCTTCTCTGTCTCTCTCTCTGTTCTCTCTGTCTCGTCTCTGTCTCTCTCTTCTCTCTCTGTCTCTCTGTCTCTCTCTCTCTCTCTCTCTCTTCTCTCTCTCTCTCTGTGTCGTCTGTTCTGTCTGTCTGTCTGTCTCTCTGTGTCTGTCTGTCTTCTTGTCTGTCTGTCTGTCTCTCTGTGTCTGTCTGTCTCTCCTGTGTCTGTCTCTCTGTCTCTGTCTGTCTGTCTGTTCTGTCCTGTCTCTCTGTATTATATATGTCTGTATAATGTTATGTAATATATATTATTGTATATATGTATATGTATATGTGTATATATATTGTGTGTATGTTATAATATATTTATATATCGAATTATAATAATTATATATGTGTGTGTGTCTGTATATGTATATGTATTATGTACTATATATCTATATATATATTATATTATATAAATATATATATATTATATAATATATATATTTAATATATATAATTATCTATACTATATATCATATTATATATAGGTGCAGCTGAAGAGTGTACGTGCCAAGTTTCATGCAGATGGGACAAAATCCCAAGGAGGAGTTTGAAAAAGTAGGTTTTGCATATGTGGCGATTCAGCGAACGAAATGTGCAGCAGAAGTGGCCGTGTCTATGTCAGAAAACCCAGCTGTATTGAGGGAGCATATGGATATAAGGTTTGCGAATGTTTTATTTAAAATGTGGAAGTTACAGGCAAAAATGCGATTGCATCCATTATAGCGCCACCTATATTCCAATTTGCACCAAATTTGGCACAGAGCCTCTAGATGACTTCAGGAATAATTGACTTAAGTTTGATGTTGAAAGCATTTAGTTTGACCGAAATATGAAACAATATGTGTTTTTTAGCTAGCAAAAAAGATTGTTTGGTTATAACTAGCAGATATTTTGGAGTGCCAAAATTCTTTTGACAACTTTTCATGAGACACATCTGGAGATTCTATGTGCAAAGTTTCAGGCAGATGGCGCTTAAATTGTACGAGGAGTTCGAAAAAGTAGGTTTTGCATATGTGGTGCTTTAGCAAACGAAATGTGCAGCAGAAGTGGGCGTGTCCTATGTCAGAAAACCCAGCTCTATTCAGAGAACATATGGATATAAGGTTTGCAAATGTGTTATTCAAAATGTGGAAGTTACAGGCAAAAACGCGATGGCATCCATTATAGCGCCACCTAGTGGAGTACAAGTGAAATTTTTGGTATGGAAGAACTGTGTCCTATTCTATATGTACCATATAAATTTCAAAGCTCTCAGCATAATAGTTTGGCTGAAATTAATGTTTGTTGTTTATCATGTAATAAGCCACGCCCACATTGACCAGTCATGACCACCTTGAAGATATGGCCTCAGGATTGGCCCTCCATCATACCGACCAAATTTCGTATTCGTTTTGACCGAGCAAAATACTTTTGAGAACTTTTAGATCAGGTCCAGCTGAAGAGTGTACGTGCCACGTTTCACGCAGATCGGACACAATCCCAAGGAGGAGTTCGAAAAAGTAGGTTTTCCAATTTTTGTGATTTTGCGAAAAAACTTTGTAACCGGAAGTGGGCGTGGCCAATCGCAAAATGATTCAGCTCCATTCAGGGAATCTGGGGATACAAGGTTTTTGATTGTGCAACATATGGTTTGGGAGTTATAGGCAAAGACGTGTTGGCCTAGGTTATAGCGCCCCCTGCAGGCAGATATATGTAGTTTTTTGTGTCTGAGCTATTCGCAGGAGTCTGGACCAACCCTCCAAATTGCAAAATAAAAAATAAAAATAATTAAAGCTGCAAGCACCGTTGAACGGGCCCTCGCAGTCAACGCGCGGTAGGCTCAAACTCCCCGATGGTTTCAAAACACTGGATGATGTCACCTTTGTGCTAAAACAGTGTTCACTGCACAGATATACAGAAAAGTTGAATAGGGCTGACAGAGTTTAAAAAGTTTTACATTTTCATAGCTGAACATGAAGCGGAATGTTTAAAGGAGTTGAAAAGGCAGAAAGATGAATATCTGAAAAGGCTAAAAAGCTGTAGAGTAAGAGGGATAAAAGAGCTTAAATAGGTGAAAAAAGACTGAAAAGGTGGAGAGTTTAAGGCAGAAAGAGCTTAAAATGGCTGCATCGTCTATGTAGCATACCCTCCGACAGATTGTGGACCCGACTGATGATTTTCTCAAAACTGTCTTTATTTTCACAAACAGCTCCATAAACCAGCTCCGTGAAAACCAACTTGTAGAAATTCATCTTGTGAAAAATCAACGTGAGAACTGAAGAAACACAAAAAGTACAATTACATTTATGTTTCCACTCTGCACTGTACAATACACCGTAGCTTCTTCGCAGGTGAGCGAGAATTAGCTTAGCTTTAGCATAGCTAATACATTCTTTGGTGTTTTATTCTTGAGTTACTGTTGCTTTATTGCCTTATTTTCCTTAGTTTGCCTTAAAACCTTTTACTTTTACCGTCAGCTCACTCTTACCGTTCCTTTGTTTATACCGGAAGACAAAATAACGCCAGGAACTAGCAAGGTATGTTAGCGATCTCTTCAAAATAAAAGCTCATTACAAATATAACCTCCAAAACGGACAATTTACATATAAAACCAGATGAATTACATTTTAACATAATGCACTCAGATCATGAAATATATTTATGTAACAAAATCATGTCACAATGCATTTAAAGTGACTTAACTATTAGTTTTTAAAGATTTTAACTTATTTAAACCATTTTAGCAATACAAGGCTGCCCTCTTGAGGACAAAATGAGTAACAGCAATACATAAAACCAAAAGGTGGTTTGCTACACTCCCACCAAAATTATTTGTGTTCCACATTAAATACTGTGAGTGTGAACTAAGAATAATTTTCTCAATAAGAGTGTCATTGTCTTTGTGTAGCCACAGCTCAAGTAGCTTCAAAAAGCAGAACTAACTTCTGCACTGGGCATTCCAATATTGAAGGTTTGGCAAAACGCTCACCCTTCTTGCTCAGATTCTTATCTCCTACTGAGATTTTCACTCTTCTTACAAGTCCATCCTTGCCGCTGACAGTCTCTATGACTCTTGCGAGTCTCCATTCACCTCTGGGTAACAGTTCATCTTTGTCCATCACTATATCACCTACCATTAGATTTCGTTTTGGCGTGTGCCACCGCTGCCTTGTGGTGATATTGTGGAGATATTTTCGTTTCCATCTACTCCAAAACTGTTCCAATAAAAACTGTACACGACGCCATCTCTTTGCTCCATACAGGTCCTCTCTAGGGAACGTGCCTGGTGGAGGGAGTGCTGTACTGGACTTCATGTTGAGGAGATGATTGGGAGTGAGAGGTTCAAGGCTGTCAGGGCAGTTCAAGTTATCAACAGTGAGGGGTCGGCTGTTGACTATGGCCATGGCTTTGTACAGTACAGTCCTTAATGAAGCATCGTTGAGTCTGCCTTGAGAAAGAGACAGGGTAGAGCTCAGAACACTTTTGACAGTCTTTATCTGGCGTTCCCATACGCCCCCTGCGTGACTGGAGTGAGGTGCATTCATGATGAAATCACACTGTTTCTGTGACAGGAATGTGCTCAGTCTCTGTATGTCAAGTTCTTGTAAAGCTGTCTTGAATTCATTCTTGGCACCAACAAAATTGGTGCCCTGATCACACTGAATTTGACGGACTGCACCACGGAGAGCAATGAAACATCGCAGGGCGTTGATGAAGGAGTCTGTGGACATATCCTCTAACATCTCGATGTGAATGGCTCGTGAGCAAAAACAGGTAAAGAGCAGGCCGTATCGTTTATGCTGTTTTCTTCCCTGTGTAGTCGAAAAAGGGCCAAAGCAATCCATACCACAGTATGTGAAAGGAGGGGAGGGCTCGACACGTTCTACAGGTAAGTCACTCATTCTTTGACCCTCTGCAGCTCTCCTGAGTTTACGACAAATCACACACTGATGGATGTATGATGTTACTGCTCTGCTCATTCCAGGAATCCAATATCCACTGGCTCTGATTTCATTTATTGTGAATCCTTTTCCTTGATGTTTTGTCTTTTCATGGTTGTGAGCTATTATTAACTTTGTCACATGGTGCTCTTTAGGAATGACAATTGGATGCTTGAAGGAGTCATTGAGTGACGAGTGGCGGAGCCGTCCTCCCACCTTGAGGAGACCGTCGGTGTCGAGGAAAGCATCAAGGTGGTGTAATTTGTTGCTACGCTGTAGTTGATTACCTTTGCTCAATGATTTGATTTCCTCTTCATATGCTTGTCTTTGCAGATCCAGGATTATGACACGCTCAGCACTTTCTCTTTTGCTCACTGTTGAAAGAGCATGTGATGTGATCTTTTTGACTCGTCGAAGCAGACGGGCTACAGCTCTGGTAGCTCGGGACCATGATGAGAACTTGGACAGGCGGTCAACAAGACTCATTATTTCTGTGGTTTTTGTTTGCAGGGCTTGTGCCTTTTTGACTTCTGGATCCCCTATGGACAGGTCTGGCACTGCATCATTTTCCGTGGGTACCTCCTTCTCCCAGAGAAACATGGGGCCGGTGAACCAGTCAGAGGTAAGTAGTTCATTTACAGTTTTACCTCAGGATGCTCCATCTGCTGGATTCTCATCCGTAGGGACGTAGCGCCATTGCTGTGGGTTTGTACAGTGGCAGATCTTCTGGACCCAGTTGGCTACAAAAGTGTGAAAGCGCCGCGCATCGTTATTTATGTAGCCTAACACCACCTTTGAATCAGTCCAAAAGTATTCTTTTCCGTCAACAATTCTCAATTCTTCTCGGAGCATGTTACTGATGGAGACTGAAACCACTGCTGCGGTTAATTCAAGCCGTGGTATTGTGGTCACTTTTGTTGGAGAAACACGGGCCTTTCCTATCACCAGTGAGCAGTGAATCTCTCCTTTCTTGTTCTTGACTCTCAGATAAGAGCATTGCCCGTATCCGCTTGTGCTCGCATCTGAGAAGTGGTGTAATTCAGTTTCCACAACTTCTCCAAAGTCAGCAGGTAGGTAACAGCGAGTGATGTTTATTTTCTGTAGGTTGGTGAAATCACGTTGCCAACTCTCCCACCGTGGTTTTAACCTCTCTGGCAGGTGTTCATCCCAACCAGTGCCCTGGTTACACATCTCTTGGAGGATTCTCTTTCCGTTGAGGACATATGGTGCGAGAAAGCCGAGAGGGTCATATATGGAAGCGACAGTAGATAGTATGCCTCTCCGTGTGGCTGGTTGGTCTTTTAAGGTGTTGTTGAATCTGAAGCTGTCCTCTTTTATGCTCCACTGAATTCCTAAAGCTCGCTCCAATGTGTCATTGAATGTTAAGTCCTTTGTGTTTGTCTCTGTTGCACACTCTGATGGGGGCAGGCTCTGCAATACAGCATGGTTGTTTGACACAAATTTGTGGAGACGGAGACCACCTTTGCTGCATATCTCCCTTGCCTCCTGCGCCAACTGAATGGCTCTTTTCACATTGTCTGCACTTGTCACTCCGTCGTCTACATAAAAGTCTTTTGTAACAAATTGTGCTCCTACTGGGTGTGAGTGGCTGTGTTCTTTGGCTAGATATTTAAGTCCATAGTTCGCACACCCGGGGGATGACACCGCACCGAAGAGGTGTACTTTCATGCGGTACTCCTGAGGTTGTGTTGTTGTATCTCCATCCTTCCACCAGAGGAACCGGAGGTAGTTGCGGTCTTCCTCTTGGACATGAAATTGATTAAACATTTTCTCTATGTCACATAGAAGAGCAATGGGATGCTGTCTGAACCTTATTAGAATACCTGTTAGGTTATTGATCATGTCTGGCCCTGGGAGCAGGTGTTCATTTAAGCTTGTGCCACAGTATTTTGCCGAGCAGTCAAACACAATGCGTAGTTTGTCAGGCTTCTGAGGGTGATATATGCCATGATGTGGAATATACCACCGCTCACCTTCAGTTCCATCTGTGGGCACCTCTTCCACGTCACCTCTTTCTATGATTTCCTTCATGTATGTTGTGTAGTCTCTTTTGTAATTTTCATCCCTGCTGAACTTCCGTTGAAGATGACTGAGCCTGATTTCAGCGAGCCTTTTGTTGTCAGGTAGGGAGGGCCGTTTTTTAAATGGAAGAGGCATCTCGTAATGTCCCTGGGCATTTTTCTTTATACCATCCTTGAGTGTGCTCAGGAACATGAGGTCCTCTTGTGAGACAGTTTTGTCATCTCCTTTTGTGTCCTTAAAGTCTGACTCCAGGACGCTTATCACATCCATCGGCATTACTGGAGGAAGTTCCTTTACCGTGACTCTGTGACACAAGCTTGACTGTCTTTCATTAAAGCCAGGTGTAGAGCAGCCCACAATGCTCTACCCCAAGTCTGTGAGGACGGTGTAGGGCTCATTGTCTGCTCCATCGATCATTTGTCTGGGTTTTATAGCTCTCGGACAGTTATACCCAATGAGGAGTCCGACATCACAGCTGAGGAGAGGTGGTATCTGATCTGTGATTGCTGTTAGGTGAGGCCATTGTTTTGCTGTTTGATGAGTAGGTATGTTATCACGGTTCATGGGGATACAGTCTTTTGTGTATGAAGGAGGGAGATCAATGTAAATGCCTGAATTGTAGCCTCTGACACGAAGTCCTTCTACTCTTTCACTTTTCATTATCATGCTCTCTCCTAGCATAGTAGTGAGTTTCAGTTGCACAGGGAAAGTGTTTGGTTGTAATTCATCACTTACTTCTCTCTCAATGAAGGTGCTGTCGCTCTGGATGTCCAATAGTGCGTAAACGAGCTGTTCTTTGGTTGGCTGGGAGGCAGAGGAGATCCACACAGGGACGATCATGGAGGTGCTGTATGACTGACCCTCTTTAGTGACACAGAGTGGGCTAGCAGTCACAATTTCATTTGTACAGTTTGAAGCTGTGTTCACATTTGCTGTAATTTTCCTTCTTTCCATGCTTACAGGTCTGTCTTTCTCCTCATGCCCTTTGTAATTCTCATCATGTAGACAGGTGGGATGCCTTCCTTTACACAGCTCACAAGTGTGACAGTGACGACATTCCTTGGCACTGTGACCTGGTTTGACACATCCATAGCACAGTTTATTGTCTTTTATGAATGTTCGTCGTTCCTCGATGGATTTTTCTTTGAATTTTGAGCACTTGGATAGTTGATGCTTTTCATCTTTGCACCACATGCAGGGAGGCCTTTCTTTTCCATAGTTTGACCTTGTGTTTTCAGTGTTTGCATTTGTTTGAATGCTGAAGACACTTACTTTGTTTCCCTTTGTTTCATTTGTGTTTCTTTTGACGTAGGATGAGCTGGATGAGTGTAGAGCATGCAGGGAAGTGATTGGGTTACATGCTATCTCCGCTTCCACTGACACAAATTTGGCGAAGTCTTCAAAAGTGGGGAAGTCTCTTCCTTCCATGAGAGCTATTGAGACTTGACGATTCCAGCGTGCTGCTAGCCAATTTGGGACATTTGTGTTAGCTTTTGATTCTCTTCACAATCATTCAGGATTTCTAAACCTCTCACGTGAGGCATGGCTTGGAGACAGGCATTTAGGAAATCAGAGAAGGCCTTTAACCCTTCAGCGTCTTTGGTTTGCACTTTCGGCCATTTTGACAGTTTGTCCCTGAAGGCCCTTTGAATGACAAATGGCTGCCCGTAGCGTTGGTTGAGCTTATTCCATGCATCTCTGTATGCTTCGTCATCGTCTCGATAAAAGGTACCTTCAATACATTTGTGAGCAGGGCCACTGACATATTTCTTTAGATAATAAAGTTTGTCGGCTGATGAGATGCCTTTTCTATCTATCAGTGACATGAATGAAGCTCTCCATTCAATGTAGTGGATAGGGTCTCCTCCAAACGCTGTGGGCATTGGCATGGGGAGTCTGTTAATGGTTCTGCTGTCTTGTATGGCTTGGGCTAAAGAGGAGATGTCAGTGGGGGCATTTGGTGGGACTATGGAAGGGTTTTGGTGATACACAGAGGGGATGGCAGGGTTCTGCCTGTTGTATTTACTGTCTTGTTGCTGTGTAGGCAGACTGTTCATTTGCTGTAAGGACTGATTGTCAGTTTCCTGTCTGATTTCTCTGTCGTAGCTTTCCAGTCTGACACGTGCTACTTCTCTGTCCCTTTCTGCTTGCAAACGCTCTAATTCAGACTTCATCATCCTTATTTTTTCCTTCTGCTTTCTTTCTTCCTCCATTAATTTACATTGAGCCTCTTTTGCAGGGAGCTCTGCGACTGCTTCAGCCCTCTTTGCAGCCATGACTGATGCTTCTGAGAAGTGACTATTAGCTGACTGAGAAGCAGTCCCATAAATGGAGTGGGCGTAGTTATGAGCATGGAGCTCATGGAGTTTGCGCTTTTCACGCTCTGCATCAAAGACATCGTCTATTCCGGATAAGCGTTCATTGATTATTTTCATAATGTCTTTAGTGACTGCCTCACAGGCATCTATTTTGCGTCTTAAATCAGCGGATGGGGTGGTACCCTGTCTTATTTCGTAGTAAATTTTCATGATGTCATCCTTTCCGTTTTCAACAGTGTCTGCCATTTTAGCAAGTTCCATATCTGTTGTGTTTTGCTTTAAGTTTTCTTTAGTTGATCTGATTTTAATTTTCCATTGTTCATAAAGACTAAGCAGTCTCCTTTCTTTTTTACTTTGTTCCTCCTTCTGATGGGCAAGGAACTTCTCTGTGGGTACACTTTTGCGTTCTGAATGACGTGGTATTTTTATTTCCTCAGTGTCATTCATTTCATGTTGAAGCTCAACTAGTTCTTTACTTTTGGTTTCAGTTAGCTTCTTTAATTCCTGCCATGACAAGCCTTCTTCATCCTTTTGATTTAGCAATCCTCTATTTTCTTCAATTTCTGCTTGTAGTTTGTTTATCTGTTCCTTTAAGGCATCCATTTTTCCTGTATTTGTGGTCTTTACCGTCCCTTGAGCCATCACTTTACCATACGACGCTGTAGCGTAGCACCGTGCTGTGTCGTTTGACCGTGGAGTTCACAGACAGAGTGGCGGTGCATGCGGTAAAGTTGTCACTGGTCCCTTGCTGGGCGAAGTCACCGGTGCCTTGATGAGCGAAGTTCTCCCTGGTGCCTCGCTGGGTGAAGTTCTCACTGTAGCATACCCTCCGACAGATTGTGGACCCGACTGATGATTTTCTCAAAACTGTCTTTATTTTCACAAACAGCTCCATAAACCAGCTCCGTGAAAACCAACTTGTAGAAATTCATCTTGTGAAAAATCAACGTGAGAACTGAAGAAACACAAAAAGTACAATTACATTTATGTTTCCACTCTGCACTGTACAATACACCGTAGCTTCTTCGCAGGTGAGCGAGAATTAGCTTAGCTTTAGCATAGTAATGTAAATTGTAAATATGACCGTAACACACACACTGACCTTATGCCTCCTCGGCGGGTAGCTAATACATTCTTTGGTGTTTTATTCTTGAGTTACCGTTGCTTTATTGCCTTATTTTCCTTAGTTTGCCTTAAAACCTTTTACTTTTACCGTCAGCTCACTCTTACCGTTCCTTTGTTTATACCGGAAGACAAAATACCGCCAGGAACTAGCAAGGTATGTTAGCGATCTCTTCAAAATAAAAGCTCATTACAAATTTAACCTTCAAAACGGACAATATACATATAAAACCAGATGAATTACATTTTAACATAATGCACTCAGATCATGAAATAAATATATGTAACAAAATCATGTCACAATGCATTTAAAGTGACTTAATTATCAGTTTTTAAAGATTTTAACTTATTTAAACCATTTTAGCAATACAAGGCTGCCCTCTTGAGGACAAAATGAGTAACAGCAATACATAAAACCAAAAGGTGGTTTGCTACAGTCTATGTAAAATGAAAGATGCGGTATCCAAATCCAACTGAAGAGAATTCTTTCTCCAGATTTTCCAGCTGCTCCCCACTCTAAAGATGATGTCACACACTGTAGCTCACGCACTACACACGCATTCTTCAGATACACACACTGGAGGAGTAACGGAGACAAAGATGAAGAGGTCCCCATAGGAATGAATGGGAAAACGCCTCCCAAACCCCTGCGAATTTTGAAAAAACTGTAAAGGTGTTGAGTGAGAGGAGACATGGCTGAACTCGGTCATGTCGTTTTTATTTCTGGAAAGTGAGAAATGAGGGCAGAAATGCGAGAGACAAATCAGGTACCGTCTGCTCTCCTTCAGAAATTTAGGCTCAAAATTAACATTGCGGCTTATAGGGCAGCTGCTTCGGTTGTTGTCGCTCCAGGGCTTCCACATCCAAAACTGCAAGCCGTACATCTTAAATGAGACCATCAGCTGAAATCCAACAAGATTTCCTCCATTTCTTTGTATACATTGTCTATGTTGAATAAAAGGTTTGGGATCTAAATCAAGCTGAAGAGAATTTTTTCTCCAGTTCTTCAAGCTGCACTCCATTCTTGCGATGATGTCACACACTGTAGCTCATGCAATACACATCCATTATAAAATGAGAAAATGGCCTAAAAATCCTTAAAACTAAAACTGTGATGATTTGAAAACCATAAAAGATTTCTAAAAACTGAATACATGCCCAACAGTTCAAAGTCTTCTGACTCTTTAAAAGTTGGAATGGTATCTCTAGCTCAAAGCATGAGGGACAAGGAGAAGTTGAAAGTCGATGAGGTTTGAAGAGGATTTGAAGATTTCCCCATTTACTTTCCGCTCACAATAATTACACTGCCACCAGAGGGCCATCTATTGGCCGATTTGCACCAAATTTTACCCAGACCATCATTAGGCGATACCACACAATCATGAACATTTATGTGATAATCGGACAGTATTTTGTAAAGATATGCAAGATTGACTGTTTTCAACACAATATGCAGGAATTTGTCATTTTATATTTCAGGCGTTTTATGGACTATCAAAATTCTTTTGGTAACTTTTTGTCAGGAGGGTCCACAGATGCTTCACGCAAAGTTTGGTGCAAATCACTCAAATTGCCTAGGAGGAGTCAAAAAAAGTAGGTTTTTC
Source organism: Sparus aurata (assembly GCF_900880675.1). Taxonomy (NCBI): domain Eukaryota; kingdom Metazoa; phylum Chordata; class Actinopteri; order Spariformes; family Sparidae; genus Sparus; species Sparus aurata. The sequence goes on from NC_044194.1 coordinate 32,394,435, forward strand.
ATTTGTCGCGATTTTGCGAATGGAATGTTACGCAAAAGTGGGCGTGGCCTACACCAAACCATTCAGCTACATTCAGTGAACACATAGATATGAGGATTAATAATGTGCAACATATTAAGTGGGAGTTATGAGTGAAAAAGGCTTTTGCATTGAAAATAGCGCCACCTGCTGGTCATTTTTGGTGTGTGAGTCACAGGGGCCATTCTATAGCACCTCTATGAATTTCATTTCCATAAGTGTTATGGTGTGGGCACAGGGCCAAATATACAATTAAACTGACACCAGAGTGCCACCTAGTGGCGGGTCGATAAACCCTTTGTCAGATGTCCTCAGGAAGGCACTGACAATAAATGTACCAAGTTTCGTCTTAATCCGACGAACCGTTGTGGAGATAAAAAATACATCAATTTAAAGAGCGCCACCTTGTGGTCATCGCCTAAAATTTTGCACAGGGGCTCATGGGGAAGTAGAATCCTGAGTTTCATGTCATTAGACCACACCAATGTGGAGATATGCAACACTTCCTGTTTGTAACCAAATCTGCAGGAAGTTGTTATTTAATAACTTGAGTGTTGTGTTTTTTTTCTTTTAATAACTTTTTGTCAGGAGGGTCCACAGATGCTGTGTGCCAAGTTTCGTGCAAATTGGTGAAATCGCCTGGGAGGAGTTCGAAAAAGTAGGTTTTCGACATTTTGCGACGTAGCGAAAAAAAACGGTAGGCGGAAATGGGCGTGGCCTTATACCACGAGATTCAGCACAATTCACTGAACGCGTGGATATAAGGTTTTTGAATGTGCGACAAAGTATATGGGAGTTAATAAGCCAAAACGCGCTTTCCTTAATAACAGCGCCACCTAGTGGTGGAAATTCAGGACGACAATAGATTATTAAATTTTTCACCAGGTGTGACTTATATTCCAAGTTTGGTGAGTTTTGGGGTATGTTCAGGCAGTGAAAAATGTGATCATTTTGTGAGAAGAAAAATAACAATAAAAATCATTTCAATTACAATAGGGTCCTTGCAGGTTCCCTGCTCGGGCCCTAATAATAATAATAATAATAATAAGAATAATAATCATTACGATTACAATAGCGACCTCACAGGTTCCCTGCTCGGGCTCTAATAATCATTTGAAAAACAATAGGGTCCTTGCAGGTTCCCTGCTCGGGCCCTAATAATAAAAATCATTTCAATTACAATAGGGTCCTTGCAGGTTCCCTGCTCGGGCCCTGATAATAATGTAGGAGACACTACTTTGATAAATATCTGTTAATTAATCACTGGCGATTAATTTACACTCGTTTACAGGGCACCACCTCCGATATTTGAATTCTAAACTAATCTCGGAGGTAATTAGTTAAGATATCAACTGTCCAAGTTTGGTAGACAGATAAATCATCAATCTCAAGTGAATCTTGTTTAATTTCAGTGTCTATTTGCTCCTATTCTGAAGCAGTGAATTCTTTCCACGATCCCATCGATTTCCTACTTCAAATTAAACGTGCACAGACAACGACATAAGATCAAATATGTTTATTAACTAAATAAATGCAGATTAAATGACATGAGATAAGTTCAAACGGGTAACAAAGTAACAGAAAGTGTGAAGACTGGGATGAATTATTGATTGGATGGATTCAGACAATGGTGGATTTTGACATGGAACCGTTTATTCGCAACTACGGGATTAATTTCTAACGGAATTATATGGGAGATGTTTTGGATTTATGATATATATTCGAAGCTTTCACAAACACCAACTCTGATTTCATTCACATGTGACTCTTGTCGTGTGTGAAGTTCTTAGCCTACTTTTGTTTGAAGAGGGGAGATGATCCAGAATCCGGACTCTCTGGGTCAGCTTAGATGCAGAAGCCGCGTCTGTCCAGCCGCTGGCACTGCATGAAAAGTGGGATTTTCGGCCCCGTAAACGCCCGAAAATCTCCCTAATTTTCGGCAGTTAACGACAATTTACAGGCTGCGAACGTGGCGTTTGTCTGTGCCGAAAATTGTCGGAAACGAACCATGACGTCAGCGGAGCTCCCGGAGGTGCGAACGCCTCCAATTTGCATATGAATAGCAGCGAAACCACGCCTGGCCAGAGAATGTGTGGGCTGGCTTGAATATCCTCACTCAGTATTGGATGAAACCACTACTCATAAACAAGCAAAATCACTCGTGATTGGTCACCCTGGGTCATTATAAATGTAAACCCCGGTGGGAATATATATATATATATATAGAGACTAGAGAGAGATATATAGAGAGAGAGATAGAGATAGATGAGCATAGAGAGAAGAGAAGAGAGATATAGGAGAGAGAATAGAAGAGATAATACGAGATAGAGATATAGAGATAGAGAGATAGAAAGATAAGAAGATAGAGAAAAAGATATAGAGATGAGAGATAAAAATAGCAGGAGCGAGGAAAAAAAAGATAAGAATATCGTATATATAAACAAATATAAGATAGAGAGATATATAGAGAAAAAATATATATATATAGAATTATGGACAGAAATAATAGAAAAAAAGAGAGAAAAGAGAGAGAGAGAGAGATAGAGAAAGAAGAGAGATAGAGAGAGAGAGAGAGATATATAGCGAAGAGAGATAGATATATATATATAAGATAGAGATATATATATTATATATAGTAAAGAGATATATATACCACATATATATATAGATATATATATAAATATACAGATATAGATAGATATAGATAGTACAAATATATATAGATATATATATATGTATAATATATATATATATATATAGATATAGTTATATATTGTGTATATATATATATATATATATATATATATTATATATATATACACAGATATATAGATATATATAGATATAACAATAGTATATATATATATATAAACACATATATATATATATATCTAAACACATATATATAATATATATATATATATATATATATATATGTGTGTATATATATATGTGTATATATATGTGTGTATAATCATCAATATATTATCAATATCTCGTACAGTGACAGCTTATACTTTCCAGACAGGTATCAGATTTGACAGAAAGTCTAAATACTTAGAAATAGATGATAAAATAGAACATTCCATTAGTATTGGCCTTTGAAATTATACCAAACTTACCAGGAGGTGGTACTCTAGCTCCACCAGAATATTGACATTAACCAAGTGATTCTTAACAGGAGTTTTCTTTAACTAACACAAATGAGAGACAGAGCATGTTTGAGGTCTCATCAAGCTAGTTAAAGATATACTGTCAAAAAGAAAATGAGTTTGCAATCTAATGCTCTTTCAGTATTAAAGGAGAAATCAAGGCTTTTGGTTTCTTTACAATGAATGTGGGGACACCCTGCTGTGTTCGAGCGTCATAACTTATTGGATGACATCCTAATAGTACATGCCAGATGTGGGCCTGGCCATTTGTTGACCAGCACGGTTGTAACCAGGGATAAACCTGATGATCTCCAGTGATTGAATAGGCACTGAATGTAAACAGTCTGTGGAAGAGTAGACAGGTACTGATGTTACCCAGATGTTGAGTCCTTTCTGAGCCTGATTGTCCAAAGGTTTGTTATAAAAGCTCTAATAAGGCCAAAGTATGAGAGAGAGGGCAATAAAAGGGGTCAGGACTCTCCCTAGGCGGGGGAAGGAACAGAATCAGGAGGTTATCTGGTGATTCCACTCGAGAACTCAGCAGACTGTTCTTTCTCGCAGGCGAAAATGCATATAGCTGGATCACATGCTGTTTTTGTCAATAGGATAGTGTCAAAGAAAAGGGGGGCAAAGGAAGTATAGTATCCAGGCCACCACAATATGTCAGGGAGTAGGTGAGAGGTGAGATGGACACTGACATGCCACTCACACCTCCTACAGTGAGAGAAACAGAGGACGATGGCTGGTTCCTACAATAAAAATCATTTCAATTACAATAGGGTCCTTGCAGGTTCCCTGCTCGGGCCCTAATAATCATTACGATTACAATAGGGACCTCGCTGGTGGGTTGCCCCTGCCAGTATTAAGCGCTTTCAGGTGAAGTCAGAACAACCTCCTGCCATCCACAGAAATCCAAATGGACTACAGGTAAATGATTTCTAAAACATTTAGTAAGCAGGTACGTTTTGACAATCAATTCTGCACTGTTATGTTGTGTGAAGTGTTATGGACTTCTCTTTGCCTTTGTCTGGAATTTAGGCATGGACACCTGTGTTTTTGCAGGGAATAGATTGGAAGTGGGACAGAGAAGGGGGGGTTGTGGCTTGTAGTAAACTTCCTCCGCCCTAAATTCGAACCGGGGTCCACTGCGTATGTGGCATGCACTCTAACCACTCGACTACTGGCGCAGCTAAGACACTGCCTTCTGTTGTCACTCTGAAGGCAGGAAGGCAGCGCATCATAGGGGAGGATGGAAGAGGAATGCCACAGATTTAGATAGGTAGTGGAGTGCAGCCAGATGTGATTCTTCCTTTTGGAAAGGGACAGCGGTCAAGTGACCAGGTTTGACGAGCGTCCTGCACAGTGGCGCCCCAGAACATTTTCATTGGGGGGGCCAGATGGGGCCAGTGAAAATCTTAGGGTGGCACACCAAAATGGTCCTTGTGGCAACTCAGATTCAGCTCCAGTCTGTGGCTGCGTATTGCATTCCCCTTGACTCTTTTTCATTAAAGACAATATGCATCCAACACATTTACCTCAAGTTTGAGAAACACACAAACATTTCAGAAAAACACAAAAATGTTGTTGATTCTTCTTCTGCTTCTTACGCTGACTTCCCGTCAGACTGCACACCTTTCAGCACATTAGCACCCCCACAGGTGGAGATTTAAATTACAGTTCCCTATTGAGCCAGCACCTTAGTCAGTCAGGGAAATTGGTGGGAGCACTGGGGGGGGGGGCAGTGGCGTGGGCAGCAATTTTCCAGGGGTGGCCATGGCCCCCCCTGACCCCCCCTGGGGGCACCACTGGTCCTGCAGTAGCTGTGTTTAACCTAAGAACTCACTCAGTTGTTTAAAATGGCAGGGGAAGCCACTGTGTTCATCGTGGAAAAGTTGGTCAGAATCACAACTCCACACATCTTGTTTTGTACCACACTGACAGGGCAGACACAACACACAAATGGCATTCTTAGCAAATTGGCTTGATTGAAAATTGTGTGCTGTGGCTTACTATCACTGACTTATCCATTATGTGGCTCTAAACATTACCCTTCAATTATTCCATGTTGTAATGTGCAATTTAGACAAAACTACCTGCAAATGCAATGTACATCTGACTATGTTTGTCATCCATGCACATAAATGAGTGAAAAGTCAAGCTTTTGATCTAATTTCTGCTTTGTTTGCTAGTTTTTATTCCATAAAGTGTGTGCAGCCACATTTTGAAATTTCAATAAAATCTGATAAATATGAGGCTGACTTCCTGCAATGGAATGGAATTATCTAGAGCAGGGGTATTCAACTAAACTTTGAAAAGGTCCAGTTCGAGAGAATCTCCTCAAGCAAAGGTCCGGAACATCATAATGTCTTACTTGCATTATGATTGTGATATATACAGAAGTGGCCTTGTAGTTGTATCAACTTCTGTAATAAACAATGGACTCTCAAATCAAGGAAAATACAAGTTAAAAACATTTTAACAAAATGCATTGTTAACATTGGAACATATGTAATATGCTACTTTAGATATAGCGTTATGGCCTATGAACATGTTAAGAAGGGCTGCTTTCAAAATGATATTTAAATTGTGCATCTTAAAATAAAGTGCTTAATTTCATTAAAAAAATAAAATAAAATGTAGCAGCAGCTTGAGTCTCCCTTTTTCTGTAACTTTCACATCTCGACTTAATAGTCTCAACCAATTTTACAACATATAGATCTCAAAACATCTTAACAGTTTTAGTTTTACAGCTTCTCATGTCTTCCCACATGTGGAACGAATGTGCAAATAAATCCCTCCTGACATCACACACACAGACAGACAGACACTCTCTCTCTCTAACTCTCTTACATATGCTTGCACTTTGCACACATTCCATCTCATTCCATATAAATTTGAACTTAACAGTTTCAGCCAATTTTATAACATATAGATCTCAAAACATCTTAACAGTTTTAGTTTTACAGTTTCTCATGTCTTCCCCACTTTCTGTTGTTCAGTGAGAGAACTGAGCTCTAGCTTGTCCTGCCAGGATTTTAAATCTGGGCTGGAATGGTGTCAGGGCCATTCTCATGCACATGTGCAGGTGCTCATTGGTGAGCCTGGAATGATACTTAGTTTTAATTATGTTCATCGTGGAGAAAGCTGCCTCACAGCTGTATGTAGATCCAAGCATAGTCAAGATGTACAGGGCTACTTTCCTCAGACCTGGTAAAGCTGTCTCAGAGACCATTTGGAGCCAGAAAGGATCATATCTTCCAGACTGCTCTTTCAGGACCACATCTGCTTGGAGATCAACCAGTTGCATCTGGAGAAGCCCAGCATCTGCCCACTTGAATTGCTGTGTGACTTCCTTTGTGAACCCTCTGACATCTGTGATTAGAAATTAGTTCTGAATGAATATGGTGAGCTGCTGTCCAAAGCTGAAGCTGTCAAAACGTTTGCTGTCAGTTTTCAATCAGCTTATCAACAAAGTCAACACAAGAAGACACATCTCTCTGTCCCTTAACCTGTTCCTGCACTGCTGGGAAGTGTACACAGTCCCCCTGCAGGTCTTCTTTGAACACCTCAAGTTTCCTCTGAAAGGAGCGGACAGCTGTCATCAGTTCACAAATTGAATTGTCCTTGCCCTGTAGCTTTGTATTCAGTTCATTCAGGTGTGAAGTGACATCAACCAAAAAGGCCACATTATCCATCTTTTTCTCATCCTTTAAAAAAAGAGAAAAGTGTGTTGCTTTCTGACTTCTCAGCGCTGCCAAGAAAGCTGCTAGTTCCCTTCTGATGGACCAAAATCGCTCCAGCAACCTGCCTTTGCTGAGCCATCTTACATCGTTGTGAAGCAAAAGATCATCAGCGTTTGCATCAACTTCTTTGAGGAATTCCCTGAGCATGCGATGCTGACAAGAAGAGGATGCCCTGAGAAGATTTATCATTTTCATCACAGTGTTCATCACATCAGCATGCTCATCTGACAGGGTGGAGCATAGGACAGATTGATGAATAATGCAATGGTAAGAGATTAGCTCAGGATTGTCCTCTTTCATTCTTGCCACAGCTCCTTTCTCTCTTCCTAGCATGGCAGGGGCTCCATCTGTGGTTATTGAAACCACTTGGTTTGGCTCTATTCCTCGCTTTGTTAACATCTCCTTAATGGCCGGGTAGATGTCCTCTCCTCTTGTATTGGTCTGAAGGGAAGTTACACCTAATATGTCTTCACAGAACTCTTTCTTGTCTTTGTTGAAGAACCTTGCATAAACTAACAACTGAGCACTGTCAGACACATCAGTGAATTCATCTACAGCCAAGCTTACACACGGTGCCTTATGAATGGCATCATCCAGCTGGGCTAACACATCCTGGGCTAATATTTCTCTTTTCTTTTTGGCTGTTGATGCTGAAAGAGGTATTTGCTTTATTTTATCACAAAGCTCTTCTTTTTGTTTACCCTCAAATAATGTTTCTGCTACTGCACTCATGCAGTACTTGACAACACCTCCATCTGTAAAGGGCTTTTTGTCTTGACCTTAAATCCAAGTAACTCTGAGGGAACATTCATGAGCACGTTGTTGGGCAGTGAAAGAATGGGTTAAAATCCTAGTGGATTTTTCATATTGGGCTCTGAGACTGCAAATTTTCTGGGACCTCAGTTCAGACTTGGGTGGGTACGATTGTTCAAAAGCATTGTGCTTTGTCTCATAGTGGCGTTTCACATTGCCACTTTTAATTAGCGCCACGGTCTCTGAACATATGAGACACATCAGCTTTCTGCTGTCTGCGGGAAGAATGAACAGGTATGCGTCGGCCCATTCCGTATTGAATGCTCGGTTTTCGCTGTCTACTTTTCTTCTCTTAGAAAGCGCCATAATTATTTGACTTCTCCCGACTCCCACTCACTTGTCTGTCCGTCTTCTCTTCATGTATCGTTATAAACTCCTCGCCTGTCACTCGCCTCTCGTCTCTTTCAACTGCCTGCTTGAGTCGCGACTAGCAATGCAACATGCCTTGAATGCAAACATTTTATTGGCTGAGTAACATCACGTGGGTGGCTTACCTCGCACGTGGTTGGTTTGTAAGTTTTCTGGGCAACTAATCCAGTACCGTAAACCTCGGTGTAAAGTCTGTAAAAGCTGCGCCGCTTAAAATAGAAGAGCCCTGTCTAAATTAAGAATAATTTAATAATTTGTTGACTATAGGTTCAGGTCCGTATGGGATGGCGTCTGGGTCCGTACTCGGACCCCGGTCCGCCTGTTAGTGACTCCTGATCTAGAGGTTATCCAGAGGTCGCTAAGCACAAAGGGTACCTGTGACCTGAAAGACAACAATGCCATCTAGTGGCGACTTGTGTCACTCACAGCATGTAGGAGCCCACATTGAATGAGATAAAACTTAATTTATGTTTCCAGTGGGTGGCGCTATGGATATGACACAGTATTGATGCACAGATCTATTCATGGGGACTCCCTCTAGATTCCGTCTAGATTTGGCCGAAATAGGAAATAGTATGAAGGAGTTATCAGGACTTGATGCTTCATGACGAAGGATGTTAATGGCGGGCACCGCCCCGGCCAGCAGGTATGACGTAGGATAAAGATTTTCCTAGCGTGTCTTTGGCATGGTCTGAGGAGTACACTTACTAACCGTGAAGTCTGTGGTGTCCAATCTGTGGGTGGAAGACGTGAAAGTATGATGTATGGCAATATTTCATAAGGCTGCCAAATTCAAAATGGCCGACTTTGAATTAATGTCTAGATGTATTCAGGGCATGACTGTCTACATTTATGAGGAATTTTGTGGAGATGGGGCATTGCATGCAGGAGTTATAAGGAATTGATGCTTGACCGCAAAGGGGAGAAATGGCGTCCGCCGTCACGCCTATCCGGTTTGACACAGCTGATTGATTTCCATAACTTTTGTTCTTCAAATTAATGAAGATGACACTCAGTGAATGTGAAGACTGTGGTGTATAAGCTCTAGGACAAGATAATTTTCAAAGTAGGCATGAATTTGTCAAAAACGCCGCCAAATATCAAAATAGCTGACTTCCTGTTGGACTGAGAGTATGCATCCAAATGGGTTTTTTGTGCGTCTGGTCATGATGAATACGCGTACCAATTTTCGTCCTTCTATGTACAAGTAGGAGGCGGGGCATCACAATAGGGGGCGCTACAAAGCCCACACGTCACGGCCCATGACTACACAGATCTCATCAGGGCGCCCCCCTCTGCATTCCTGAGAGATTTGGCAGAGATAAGACATTGTATGAAGAAGTTATGAGGACACGATGCTTTACGGCGAAGGATTTGAATTGCCTGCTCAGCTGCGGCCAGCAGGTATGACGTAGGACAGTGGTTCTCAACCGGTGGGGCCCGCCCCCCTGGGGGGGCGTGGACACTCTCCCGGGGGGGGCGCGAGGAGGCTACAGGATGGGAGGGGAAAAAAAAAATCAGAAAAAAATAAAAAAATAAAAAATCCCGAAAATTCCCCCCATGTTGAAATGCAAGTGGTTGGACTATTATAATACACAAACAAATCATCCTTCTGACGACTTTTTTGTCAGAAGCGACTACCAACAAATCTAGCGACTTTTACTGGTGTTATCGGAGACTTTTGTGGTGTTTGGAGACTCTGACTTGACAGCACGTATTACTCTGCAGTTACTGCGCTCAACGAGCAGCGGGTGCTGCCGTGAGTCCCTCCCCCGTCCAAAAGCACTCACAGGCGGTCAGTCTCTCAGTAGCCTCGCGCAGCAGTCCAGCCTGCAGTCAGAGCAGAGAGGAGACACACACCACTCCGTGTCCAGGCTGCAAATGAATTGCGAATGCACATGGCAGCCGCCGTTCCGGCGTACAGAGACGTAAAAGTGCCTTATATTACCAAATAATAGCCGGGTTTCAATTAACCGCAGGGTCCCCTTTAAACGCCGGGTGCAGGTGTATATTTTGATAAATAACCGCAGGGGAAACACCTGGAAAACACCCGACATCATCATCATGACGTCTATCGTCACGTCTCTTTAGGAGTGGCAGCGCAGCTTTCTGTGTGAATTACATGAATTAATCAATTACTGCGCTGCCTCTCCTAAATAAATGCCGAGTCTAATTCATTTATTTTTTTTAAATCAAGGAAGAAGACGTGACCACTGACACTGCAAATTTTTCTTCAAATTTTGAAATATATAATATATATAATTCATAATTTAATTTCATAATATATGAAATATCAACAGGCTGCCTGGTGCAGGAAGGAAGAAGGCTAGCGAGGAGCCTGAGATAAACATGCAGGGATGAGTATTCAGCAAACGGGCACGCCACGAGAGAGTGTCCCGCAAAATGATCAGGGTGATGATGAAACAAATGTACGCCACCGTGAGTGACAGCAGAGATGAGGAGTTTGCAGCGAGTGCTGGTTGGATGAATCGTTTCCTCCGCCGCAACCTCACTTGCAGAAGGATGCCAGAGAATTCTCAGAGAAGCTGGCGAAGTTTGTGACATTTTCATTCCGGCCTGTCCCAAATAAACGCCTGGTCTGCTAAGTGATTGAAACAAATAAACGCCCCGGCTATTATTTGGTATTTTACGGTATGATAGCTCGCCCAGCTGGGGAGAGAGACATGCATCACAGTGCTCAGCTGCAGGCACATCAGAGAGGTGACGAGATGCGACTCATCATGACTGACAGGCATCAAGGCCACTCAGCGTTACCATACCGACCCGCCCCCAGCTATTTCATTCACAAAAACAGGGCTTGTGGCAATTCTGGACAGCTGTTTTTATTTTTATTTTTTTCTTCTTCTTCCTTCATGGGCCCCTGACAGCATCTTGGGGGAGGGGGGGGGCCAACTGCAATGAACCAGCTTTGGGGGGGCCCAGTTTGCAAAAGGTTGAGAACCTCTGTGTTACAGTATTATTTAAGTTGTAAATATACAGTAAATTACTGGCTACTGGTTGCATTACTTTTACAGTAAAGATTAAAAAATACAGGCAATTACTGTGATTTACATACAGCAAGATACTGTAATTCCACAGCTACATACTGCTATATCACAGTAATTCCATGGGCATGGCAACTGTGAAGTTACAGTGTACAGCTGTAGATGCATTGTATTTTACTGTGAAATAATTACAGTACATTATTGTGAAACATGTACAGTACATTACTGTATTACTTACTAAATATTCACAATAAATTACTGTAAAATTACTGTGAAAGTAATGCAACTACACTCAAAAAAGTGAACTCTGAGTTGTTGAATTAAATAAATGATCCTATATTACATTTAATGAACATTTCTGTGTTTGGTTTTAAAACCTAGTCCACTTTAATAAGTCTAACTTAAAATGAAAACTTGTCAAAGCAAAAGAAGCCAGCTAAGTAAATTCAACATAACACTGTTGAGTGAACTGCACAATCACACTAAGAATGTTCTAGATGGGTTTCTGCGCATGCTCAGAAGCTGATTCCACAAAGTCGACTGTTGCGGCTGCAAATTGGTGGGTGAATGTGCTCTCGGTCAAGATCTTACACTTAGGGTTGCCACCTGTCCCGTTTTTTCCAGAATTGTTCTCCTTTTTCATCAGCTGTCCCGGGACACAATTTGTCCTGTTTTTGTGGGGAAAATGTAAAACCTTCGTTCTGTAGTCTAGAAAGGTTCCCATCAAAGACGCATGGATTAAAGTTCTCCGTCACTACGACGAATTTCCGTCATTCAAACTTCAAAGAGGCGACACGGAGAGTCTCCTGTTGTGTGCTACATGTGTGAAATAACAACTCTAGTCTGGAGTGTATCTGTGTAAACGACTTCATCGTCTCTCCCTCCCCTCTGGTACCGTGAGCTACCATCAGAGGTGGCAAGTAACTAAGTAAAAATACTTCGTTACTGTACTTAAGTAGATTTTTCAGGTATCTGTACTTTACTTGAGTATTTATTTTTCTGACGACTTTTTACTTTTACTCCCTACATTTAAAAGCATTTTTTTGTACTTTCTACTCCTTACATTGTCAAAACAGGCTCGTTACTTTTTCAACCTCCGCGGATGACGACACAACGTGTCTACGTAGAGAGGGAAAGTCAACCGCAGACAGAAGAGCCGTGAGTTACAGGTTATGTTACAGAGAAAACTTGCAGCAGCGACATGGAGGAAGAAAGTGAACCAGGGAATGACGACGCATCATAGTCGAAGAAGCAAGACCTTCCCCACCCTTGACTATATTTAAGAAAACTGTGTGAGGTTGTCGGCTCATGGCGAATGCGTTGTGTCCTGTGCCAACCTAAAAAACACGAGCTTCTGGCGTTCAAGAACTCTCCGTCAAATCTGAATAGACCCATACAGGTAAGAGTATTTAATGTTTTCATTAGCTCATTTATCATTTCTTGTAGGCCAGTTTACAATGTTAGCAATTCTATGACAACACATTGTTTTGATAGTATAGAGCTAACACTAGCTAGCGCTCGATTGAAAAAAACAACAACTCAATAATCCTCAATTAATTGCCGTTTTGCCACTGTTGTGAGACGTTACTCTTCAGGGCTCTATGCCAGAAAGCCCCTCTTGGGTAGATTTAGGGATTGAATGGTGATTTGGGTTAAAATAAATACATTTTCTGTCAGAAAAGGCTTTTAAAAGCCGAAGGGTCTGAAGGCTAACGTCCCCTGTGTGCAAGTAGTTGTTAATCATCTACATCAACTCTGCACAAAGACATTTATCTAACAGTTCTGTCAGGTGAACCACTTTTCTCTTATCTTTGTGTACGTCTGTGTCTTATTTGTGTGTATTGTCACTCCTACAGAAAGCACGTGAGTCACTGGGAGAGATACAAAAACCTCACTGCACCTACCTTGAGGAGGAAGTCGACCTCGGATGAAGGCCCAACCAAGCAGCATAAACTGTAGGAAACCAAGCTAGAGTCCTACCTGGCCTGCCCGGATGATACCATGGATGTGCTGAAATCCTTCCCAGCAGTCTGTAACTTGTCACTGAAGCTCAACACACCTCTACCTACCTCAGCTGCCTGCGAGAGGCTATTTAGCACTGCAGGACTTATTTTCCGACTCAAAAGTACATGCCTTGATTCAAAGAACTTTGAGAACCAGCTTCTGCTGAGGCTAAATAAAAAAATTTGGGATTCCTGTAGAGATGAGTGAATATCTCACAAAGAAAAACAACATGATTAAACTAGTTTCCATGTTGATCATAATGTTTTAAGTTCTGTTGCTGAAATGGAAAACTGATTTGCACATTGGCGTTAAGTAAGCCTGTCAAAACTTGGCTAGTTTTTCTGTATAAAGTGTTAAAAGATACAAATTATGTTAAAAGTAACATATTAAGTATATAGTGGAGAGTACCAAAGCTGTTAAAAGCTAAATTATCTAGGTGCTAATGCAGGACCTCTGGTCAATTCAGTCTTGATTATTCTGTCTGAAATTTAACTTGCAGCAAACAGACTGTGTCAAGTGATTTATGTTTTTTAACAGGTTGTTAATAAAAAAAAAGTTCCTATTTTGTGTGCAACAAACTTTTCGTTTTGTTGAGTTATCAAAAGAGGTATTGTGTATTATTGACGGCAAAAAATTAATTTTTACTTTTTACTTTTGTACTTAAGTACATTTCAGAGCCTGTACTTTCTTACTTTTACTTGAGTAAAGGAGCTGAATCAGTACTTCTACTTTTACTAGAGTATTTTTTTACACAAGCATCTATACTTCTACTTAAGTACCAAATGTGAGTACTTTTGCCACCTCTGGTTACCATGGTTACAGGAACGCCCTGAAACTTTATAATAATCAATAATAAGGCCCTGTCCACATCAGCCCGGTTAATTTTACAACCGAGGTTTTGTCAAATAAAAAACCACGTCCACACGAGGGGTGTAATAAAAATAACCGAGAATAACTCTGTACACACGTAACCGTAAATCCGCCACCAAGTGATGCAATATACGTGTAATACATATGCCACAGCAATAGGTGGCGATGTAAGGTAAAACAGGAAGGCTGTTTAACCAATGAAAATAGTTTAAAACCGGAAAGGGGAAGTGTGGCCAATACCAAAACACAAACAACAATGGCGACTCGCAAGGGTGCATCGTTTGTTTGCTAGCAAGAGGAGCAGTCTTCTTCGTTGCTCATCCAGGTGCCGCCGTTGTTGCATCAGGTTGAGCAGCTGGAAATGGCAGCCGAACACAGCTGACAGCAAGCCAATAAACAACAACTTTGTCACGTCCATATTAGCCAAGTTATCAAGCGAAGCTAGTTAACCTCTAACCACCTTCTAACTGTTGTTGCTCTGTGTTTACATTGCTGTGCTTGCAATATTTACAGAGGCACGCGCTCATCATGCGCTCAGCTCTGACGTAAGCAATGGAAATATTCGCGGTTGTCATATCCACACGCAACCGCTGAAACCCGAACTGGCCAAAAACCTCACCTTGGACCCCGGTTTCAAACGACCACGGTTTCAGTGTTCCAAAAGCACGGTTGCATGTGGACACAACAGTAAAACCGGGAACATAACTTAACGGTTGCAAAATTAACCGGGCTAGTGTGGACAGCTCCTAAGTTTTTGGTTAGTTTGACTGTACAAAATCATGAATGTAGCCTGATTGTAGCTCAATGCTGAAATCGTGTATTATAACATATAGAACAAATGTAAAGCCTCAGAACCTCTTTGATTATTAACAGTATGTTAGTGATGACAGAAAGGTGATAACTCGCCATCAGACTGACAAGGCTGCAAAAGTTGCTGTTTGTATGATTTATTTTTCTGTTAAACAATAAGAGGCTCACTTTAAACAATATCATTATTAATAATATTAATTAATGATAATGATGATGAGAAGAAGAAGTAGAAAAATGGCGTACTGAAAAGTTCTGTAGATGGTTGATTATTTGAAAGAGTAAAGCAAAAAAAAGGCAGAGTTTGAAAATTACATTGAAAAGACAAAAAACATTTTAAGTGTGAATAGAACAGCTGTTCAGATCATCCTCCTGTAAAACACTGTTGGTAAAATATTTAAACTTGATGTCTGCATTAGAGAACATGGTGTGGGGTGAGGCTGTAAATCTTATCTTATTCTTTTAGCACGTGTCAAATAACGTGCGATGTAACATGTTTCACAAATTTTCCGCCACATGTGTTTCCTGTCCGGCGAAAATCTCTAAAATTACAATGAAAATCCGCGCAAAAACAAAAAAGCATAAAGCAACAACGCTGCAACATTTGGTCAAGTGTCCCTTTTTTCCACAAATCCAAGGTGGCAACCCTACTTACACTGCTTTCATCAAATGACATCTATCTCTGTCTGAGTAAGTATATTTTTTGAGGTTGGAACATTTGTGCATGGCTAGAGAGTTTTATTGCTGGTGCTACTATACTTGTCTTGTGAAAATCTAGTATATGAGCACATGTTAGCTCATGCTAGCTAGCTAATGAGCTAGCCAATTAACAAAATGCCAGATGACAGAAAGGCAGCCTTTTGTGTTAGCATTAGTGGTTTACAAGTTGGGGACAGAAAGTTTTTTAAACAGCTTGGTTGAAAAGCAGTGTCATTAGCTTGTATTTTAGCTGCAGGACAGCAGCTAATGGTAAGCTTGTTGAAAGACTTTTTTTTTTTTATGCTAGCCGAGCGAGTGAGTGGGCGACCAAGAGTGAGGGAGCTCCGTCAGGACAGAGTGCGCTGCTCAGTCAGAGCTGAGTCAGCATTTGAAAGTATAAGTAAGTATTTGTGTGTAAGTATATTATGGACCATATTGTGTGATAAAATAAGGAAAGCAGAGTTTTAAAAATACGTCAAATATTGCTGTATGTTGTGACAGAAAAGTTAAGCCTGAATGATTGGGGCAGACGCACAATAACAGTCTACCAGTTATCATTCTGCTTCTTTAGCGCTAATGTTGTCACTACAGCTGTTATGGCACTACTGAACCATAGACATAATATACGTCGACGCCTCATGGCGTGCTGGAACGTAACCTAGCGTCGCCGCCATCTTGGTTGGGTCTCCTCACTAGCTAGCACCAGAGTCAATCGGAATCAACGGAGAGTGAGCAACTATGGTGTATTTTGTGCAGTTTACGGTTGTAATATATGTATATGTATATATATTGTGACAGCACTCAGCATCATAACTAAATCTCTGCCGTTTGTTACCTTGTGAAAATCTGGTAAAATTCGGGGGGTTATAACTATTGTAGTTGGGGATACATCTTTGTCAGTAGAAATAAATGCAGGACGGGCACATTGGAGACCCATTCAAGATGGCGGCTGCGCTGATACGTCAACTCCAGGGGCAGCGTCAGTCTATGAGGCGTCTACGTATATTATGTCTATGTACTGAACTACATAGCTGTCAAATGATTGGCTGTTTGCCTGTCATTCCTAGCGTCCAGGGGTATGATAGGTTGTTTGAATGAGCCAGGCAGGGAGCACATGTGGGGTTGTCAGATGATCCTACTACAGGAGTTTTGAAAACATTACTGATGTAATACATTCCCAAATATTTTAGAAGAGCATTTATATGGAGGACCAAACCTGACATAAGTATAAATAAATAAATAAATAAATGCATAAATAAATACATAAATAAATGCATAAATAAATACATTAATAAATAAATAAATGCATAAATAAATAAATGCATAAATAAATAAATGCTGAAATAAATGTATAAATAAATAAATAAAAGTATAAATAAAAGAATAAATGCTTTTTATTTATTTATACATTTCTGTTCACCTACATTTATTTATTTCTGTATTTCTGTTCACCTACATTTATTTATTTCTGTATTTCTGTATTTCTGTTCACCTACATATATTTATTTCTGTGTCCATATGTAAATGAGGAGGTAGGAGGTCCTAACCTCAGTCAAGAGCATGATTGGTTACAGGACTATGCTCGATGAGGCTCTACTACTTCTGCCTTACTAGCAGCGCTGATTCCTGTACACTGTACAGGAATGTTGCTGGCTACCAGCAAGCCCGCTCAGCTAACCGTTAGCTGCAGTTGTTGACATTTGTTCATGTAGCTATGGTATAGTTATGAATTTGACTGGCGTTCATTTTAACTTGCGAGGGTCCCAGGTGTGCTGGTGGTGTGGTTTGAGAATCCCGTCTGGAGAGAGAGGGATCCTCAGCCATGTCCGCTAACCAGGAAAAACATTCTGCTCATCGCTCCAAGTCATGTATATGTGTATCTAGACGAGCGCTATAGAGCACAAATCGTCTAAAAGTGCATGTTGTCGGTCTCATATCTTTGTCGTGAATGTCTGTACTCTCAAATAACTCATGGGATGAACAGGCTGAGGCATTTGTTCATGCCGAGCGGCTCGAGAGCGGAGTGGAGACCCCTTTTAGCTCTTATGTTAGCTGTTAGCTGCTCGCTGTAGCGCAGCGTCCAGGCTACCTTGTGACACAGGTTACCATCGGGTATTTTTCATTCCGCACTGTTCAAATGGTCGCTTAAAGCCATCGTTCCGAGCCGCATACATCGTTATTAAGCTGAAGCTAAGTCACTGTGAAAACTGTACACTGTCATACAGCCTGTTGGTCAAACAGTCTGCAGAGTACTTTGACATCCAGCCCGAGCTCAGCGTCAGGTCAATCAGCTGTGGCAAATCGGGAGACGTCCAGATCAACCTGTGATACAAACACCAGTAGCGACAATGGTTCATAGGAAAGCCCAGACATGTATCTCACTCTCGGTGGTAACATGTGTCAACAGTTAACCTGGACGCTACGCTCTTAGCGCTACAGCGAGCAGCTAAAAGCTAACTAGCAGCTAACTGCTAACAGCGGTGTCCACGCCGTTCTCGAGCCGCTCGGCGTGAACAAATGCTTGATACTGTTCCACACATGAGTTGTTTAAGAGTACAGAGATTCAAGACAAAGATATGAGACCGACAACATGCACTTTTGGACGATTTGTGCTCTGTAGCGCTCGTCTAGCAGTGGTTTGCAAGTCGCAGCCCCGGCTTCTCCGTGTGGATAGAAGTGTTCAAGCCACGTCAAAACGAATACACATATACATGACTTGGAGCGATGAGCAGAATGTTTTTCCTGGTTAGCGGACATGGATCTCCAGACAGGATTCTCAAACCACACCACCAGCACATCTGGGACCCTCGCAAGTTAAAATGAACGCCAGTTAACCTGTCACACTGGTCGAGGCCATTAAGCTAACTGTAGCTGTTTACAACGTTAAAGAGAGGGAGGCTTGAGATCAGGAATCGTTTGCTTTTGTCTGGCTCTCCGATTTGACCAATCATGCTCTTGACTGAGGTTAGGACCTCCTACCTCCTCATTTACATATGGACACAGAAATACAGAAATAAATATATGTAGGTGAACAGAAATACAGAAATACAGAAATAAATAAATGTAGGTGAACAGAAATACAGAAATAAATAAATGTAGGTGAACAGAAATGTATAAATAAATAAAAAGCATTTATTCTTTTATTTATACTTTTGTTTATTTATTTATACATTTATTTCAGCATTTATTTATTTATTCATTTATTTATGCATGTATTTATTTATGCATTTATTTATTTATACATTTATTTCAGCATTTATTTATTTATTTATGTATTTATTTATGCATTTATGCATTTATTTATTTATTTATACTTATGTCAGGTTTGGTCCTCCATACATTTATACCTGCATGTATATGTTTATGAATACTAAAGGCTCTTCTGTATCATAAATAATATTTAATAACTAAATGTACATGATTTGCCTGACAGTCCTGGAAAATGCATGAAAACATTAATAATATTACTAATGAATAACCATTTTTATATAAAACAAATAATGCTTTCTTTACCACACCCAGAGATTAAGTGTTGAATGATATATCACTTTCATGTTTCAGTGCTATCCCAACTGTAAAACTAAACATGTGCTTGCTCTCAATATGTTCAAGTTGTAACTGTTTGCTTATCACAAGTCTGATATATATTAAATTGACTGTACTTATATTTTACAGGTCTCCCATACATTTCTGAGGTTGAGGACTGGACAGTCTGCATTTATTTGTGGCTCTTCAGTAGTGGTAAGTACAGTTACGAAGTAATACATCCAAACTAACCCTTTAAGTATCCACAGATGTACAAATTTAATACTGTATGGGATAATCATTTCTTGTTTGGTTGTGTTTCATTTCCAGTATTATGAATGTGGAAGTGTAAAGAGTGTGCTGCAAAAGAAACAACAAAATATCACTTATTGAAGCACTATAGGTTAAAACATGCCACTTTGGCCGCAAACACCCTTATCCATGCACATATTCAAATTGCCTGTGCACATTTAAAACTTGGAATGCACTTCGAAGTCACCTGTGTAGATCAAACAAGGTGATCCACGCACATCTCCAAATCAAGTGAAGAAAGCTAGAAGAGCAGAAGTGAACTATTGTCCAGATTATCCAACAGGACAATCCCAAGAGAACCTTGAGGAAGAGAGACTGGCACTATTGACTGAGGTGAGAAAGAGCAACAACCAGCAGGTGGTTAAGGAGAAAATGGAAAAGACATTTGCTTACAGGCGGCATGAGGTTATTGAAGAAAAGCCTTTCATTGCTGAATTCAAAAGAAGGTGGCCAGCTCTTTTCTCTGAGCATGAGGTCAGTCATAACTAAGTTTTTTACATTTTAAGGGCGTGAAGGGATGACATTAAAAGGAATCTTCACTAGGGCTGCAACAACAGATTATTTTCATCGATTTGATCATAAAAATTATGTCCTCAAATGTCTGTTTACTCACAACACAGACACTCAGAGGGAAATTGGACAATTTTGGCATTTTTTGGTCTGTAAAAAAATCTCAAGATTATTTGCTGCTCTAACCTTCACCTAAAGGTGAAAATTAATGTAATTAAATGTAATTTTCCAGAAAAAGCATTGTGTCAAATGTGTTGTACTGCATGCATGTGGTGGTCATTGGAACTGGGCAACTGAGTGATACCTGTGAAAATTATAACTTTGGGGAAAATAACTAAGGCATATCCTATATTGCATTAATTTAGAATGATCCACACACTACCTACTCATGGGACCAAATTTTCATCTTAGGAAGTCCCAATAACATTTAATTGGTCCAGTAATTTGATTCTTGTTTTCTTTGACCTCTATTGTGTTGATATTTTTATACTTTGTTTGTTAAATGTCTGTAGGTGGAAACAGAGTTTACTCGCATCACCACTGTCCCACTGAGATCGAAATTCATGCAACAGCTGGATCATCATTCTACACAGCTGATGACGATCAAAAGTAAAGGAGGAGCAGCAGGACGGAAAATAAGGAACATCATGGCAGACTTGGATAAGGTACTTGTCCATTTTATTTTATTCCAATTTTATTTATTTTTTATGATGAAGACCAACCAGCTGGTCACCGTAGGGCTAAAAACCGTCCGCCGGTATATCAGTGCATCCGTACTCCAAACAGTTAGAAACTAACCTGCAGATCTGTGTATGTTCCACAGAGTGTGGTGCTGAGATGCAAATAGCTGACATTATAATGTAGCTCCATTCACTCCAAAACCAAAAATGTGCACCACGCACAGTTGTGGTCTTCTGAAACGATCAGAGAAACATGTTTTGTTTATTGTATTCATGTACCTCAAATAAATGCACATTCCACCATGCCAAAAAAGTATCTAAAGCTGCCTGTACATTTACAAAAATGCATTGTAAAATATAATAGTCTGACCAGTTTGTTTGAACAGTGATGATCTGTAGTGGTAATTGCTGCACAATGCAATAACAATATAACCCCTTACACACCTCCCTTGTTCTCTGCTGTAGAATGATGCTGTTGAAACAAGAAGAGCCTGTGTACTGAAAGCACTAATGGTTTACCTCAATGAAGACCCTGAAAATCTCATAAGAGAGTACATGGTAAGTATTTTGGCCTTTGGTTTCTACTGTACTTTCTCTCCAGAAACTGAAAATGTGATTGTTATTTAGTAGTTTTTGACAACAAAGTTTTTGACAAAGTCTATAACATGGAAGAATAAGATATCATGCAGGCTTAGGGTACACACACAAAACTTCTTAGCAGGCAGTTCCTTAGTGTCTTGGATCCAAACATGACATTTATGGACAGCAAGAAAAATGCATCAGATTTGGAAGAAAGATTATTTAATATGCTTCCATATTAAAAATCCCTTCATTGAAATCGCATTAATAGCAGTTTGTGAACTACTGTCTTAAGGTATTATTTATGGATGGTGCTACATCCTTCCAGACAATATTAAATGCAGTCTGGAACAATAGAAAATTGGAGGCTGGATAGATAACAAATGGTGTGTATGTTGTAACTGAAGGTGTATTTGTTCTGTTTTTTAGGATGTTAAAGACAACCAGGAGG
The DNA here is from genome assembly GCF_900880675.1 of Sparus aurata. Classification (NCBI taxonomy): domain Eukaryota; kingdom Metazoa; phylum Chordata; class Actinopteri; order Spariformes; family Sparidae; genus Sparus; species Sparus aurata. The sequence goes on from NC_044194.1 coordinate 32,415,972, forward strand.
CTATGGACCAGACAGTCCTGGGATTCTTTGCCATAAAGATGGAAGGTGCAGAGCCTGCAGATGGCCTGGCCGACGTAGGAATAATCATTGAAGGCGTGGAAGTGCTCCATGACCTTGATAACATTGCAAATGCAGTCGCCATTTTGTTTGGCCTCATGTACTCACTGGACCTGAGCTATCCAACAAACCTGAAGTACACATTCGAGGTTCTGCAAAAACTTGTGATGGAACTAGATGGCAACAAACTCTCAACCAAGGCTCAAGTGCTAAAGAACAAACTATTTGAAGGAACATTTTAGACAAGTGTTGTGCTCCTGAGCAGCACAGAGGAAACTTGGAGGACAGATTCCATCCCAAACCATCTGGCTGATTTTTGGATCTGCATGTTTAACTGTCAGAGAAGAGTGGATCAGATGCACTAAATGTTTAACAGAGTTAAGAAAATGTTTACAAAAAGAAGAGACAATAACAAACTTGAAAAACACAAATGAGAATATTTGAATTAATGTCAGTTGCAGAAGTGGAGATCAACAGTGTGAAATGGAGAGTGATAGGTGAATATTGAAAGTTGTAGCAAGGAGGATGAGAGAAACAAATGGTCAACATTTGATGACAGCACCATGAACACGATTTCCAAGTTCCCGTTCATAAGATTTGGTGCCATCCGTTGAAAATGTACATTACTCACTCACTGAATGTGGTGGACTATTTTTTTTTTCCCTTTGTGGTTTAATTTTAGAAAAGTCTGCACTGATTTGTTTGTTTTACCCCTACAATGCTGAAGTGGCAGGGAGGAAAATATTATTTTGAAGTATTTTTACTTGACATTCTTTCACCCTATTCATGTAGGTTTCATTGTACAGTGTTCAGTAATTGTGAGGAAAAAAAATGTATTCAGCCATGTCCATTCTGCCTGCTTAAAGAATATAGCTTTAAGGTTTGTTTTGGTTTAGTAGTCCTGTAAGATTTTTGTTTTCATTGGGCATTTTATACAAATTTAACTGTAAACAAAATTGAGGATTTTATAGCATAAAAAAACATTTTAATCTAAACTATTTAGAAATTGGGAAATAAAACTAAGCTATTCATGTTGAAAAAATGGTTTCTTTGATATGCAGGCGCAATTTTAAGGTATAACTCAGGCAAATTCAAAGTTTGTGGTTTAAAATTTGTTTGTTTTGTGATGGTTGTAGTTTTCCATCGGCAATAAATAATATTTTTCACAGAAGCAAGGTATTGTAATTTGAATTTACTTAACTACATTGTGTGGAAATTGTTGACATAACTAGCTTTAGTAAGTCCAAAACTATTCACTAGCTTTATAACAATGAAAACTACGTAAGTACTGCTTATTCAAGTCAGTTAAGTTGGAACTACAAGGAGTTGTTAAATTAGTGTTACTCAGTGCAGCTGAGTTACATTTACATTAGTGAGTTAGGTCAGTGTAATGAATGCCTGTTTAGTTAGCTGAACACTGCGTGATCAATTAAGGCTAACTTGACCAGATAATATTGAAATTATTTAATACAGTCTTGTTGGTTTTACATAAGTTCGTTATTTCCTCTGTAATAATAGTATTAAATTAGTTTGAAAACAACACAGTTATGTGGAAATTGTTGACATAACTATATTAAGTACATTGAACAAATTATTTTTTTGAGTGTAGTAGCCAGTAATTTACTGTAAATTTACAGTGAAAAATTTTACAGTGTAGAGATG